>NC_047509.1:29297560-29897560 GCF_902827115.2 Pseudochaenichthys georgianus | reverse complement strand
GAGGTCCCGCCGTCTACTCCCCTGCCGGGGGTCCTGCCAACCCTATATCCCGTGCCGTTGGAGGTTCTACCGGGGGCCCTGCCAGCCCCATGTCCATCACCGGTCTCGCCGGGGTTCCTGCCAACTCCTGGTCCTTTTCCGTGGGGGATCCTGCCGAAGCCTGTCCGACCGGCTCCGGTTTCTGTCCGGCCGACAGCGGGTCCTGCCCGATCTCCGGAACTGGCCCATCAGCGCTTTCCTGCCCGGCCTCCTGATCCTGTCTGGTCGACACCGGCTCGAGCCCGGCCCCCTGAGAGCCGCGGTCTTCGCCCTCGAGCCCGGCCCCCTGAGAGCCGCGGTCTTCGCCCTCGAGCCCGGCCCCCTGAGAGCCCGGCCCCCTGAGAGCCGCGGTCTTCGCCCTCGGACCCGGGTCCCTGACTCTTCCTACCGCTGCCTTCGGTCCTCCATGGTCCCCACCTTGGACTCTGTTTTGACCCCGGGCCGTCCGCCCGAGACCCCTTCCTGGTTCTCTGCCTTGTCCCCGGGCAGTCCGCCCGAATCCCCCTTTTTGGACTGTACTTTGCCCCTCGGGCCGTCCGCCCGTGACCCCTTCCTGGTCCTCCGCTGTGTTCCTGGGCTGTCAGCCCAAGACCCGTCCTCCGGACCCCCTCTGCCCACCCTGCTTGGGATTTTGGACTTTTGTGTTTTGTTTTTTTTAGGGACGTCTGGAATCCGTCCCTTGAGGGGGGGGGTTCTGTCACAATTCACATGTTATGTCACGCTTGTAGTTTTGTCTGTGTTGGTGTTTTTCTTGTCTTTGGGTTTCCTGTCTTATTGTGTTAAGTGTTCACCCCCGTTTCCTGCCTGTCTGCTTTCTGTCTGTTTCCCTCCCTGATTACCCGATTGTGTTCACCTGTTGTCCTTGTGTTTCTCCTCCCCTGCCCGGCTGTTTCTCGTTGTCATGATTACCCCTTCTTGTATTTAGTCTTGTCTCTGTCTGTGTTCAGTGTTGGGTCATTGTTTGTTGGTGACGGAGTTCACCGGAGAGTGTTCGTTCTGTATTTGTCATTTATCCTTTATCCTTGGAATAAAGGGTTTCTCAAAAGTTATCTGCATTTGGGTCCTGCTTCCTTCACTCATCCGTGACATAAATAGTTGTTTCAATGTGTTCCAGTCAGGCTTTCGTCCAAACCACAGCACTGAGACTGCTCTTGTAAAGGTTTTCAATGACATCCACTTAAACACAGACAGTGGCAGAACTTCAGTGTTAGTATTATTAGATCTCAGTGCTGCGTTTGACACTGTTGACCACAACATATTACTCGACCGACTAGAAAACTGGGTGGGACTTTCGGAAACAGTTCTAAATTAGTTTGAATCCTACTTAAAGGACAGAAACAAATTTGTTTCTATAGGTAAATACACATCTGAGTTGACAAATATGACATGTGGGGTACCTCAAGGCTCCATCTTGGGGCCTCTTCTCTTTAACATCTACATGCTACATACTGGCTCAGATAATGAAAAACAACAAAATAAGTTACCATAGCTATGCGGATGACACACAAATGTACGTAACAATTTCACCAGGAGACTATGCTCCAATTCAAACACTGAGTAAGTGCATTGAACAAATCAATGACTGGATGTGTCAGAACTTTCTCCAATTAAACAAAGATACAACTGAAGTAATGTTTTTTGGAGCCAAGGCAGAACGTATAAAAGTTAGCGCTGAGCTTCAGTCTGCAATGTTCAAAACAACAGAAAGCCAGAAATCTAGGTGTAGTCATGGACTCTGACCTGAGTTTCAACAGTCACATTAAAACAGTTACTAAATCAGCCTACTATCACCTAAAGAATATATCTAGGATTAAAAGACTAATGTCACAGCAGGATTTGGAAAAACTTGTCCATGCTTTTATCTTCAGTAGACTGGACTACTATAATGGTGTCTTTGCAGGTCTCACTAAAAAATCTGTTAGAAAGCTGCAGCTAATTCAGAACCCTGCTGCTCGAGTCCTCACTAACACTAAGAAAGTGGATCACATCACTCCTTTTCTGAAGTCTTTACACCACTGGCTTCCTGTGTGTCAAAAAATAGATTTCAAAATACTGCTGCTGGTTTATAAAGCTTTGAATGGTTTAGGCCCAAAATACATTTCTGACCTCCTGCTAAATTATGAACCATCCAGATCTCTCAGGTCTTCAGGGACTGGTCAGCTTTCTGTCCCCAGAGTCAGAACTAAACATGGTAAAGCAGCGTTCAGTTATTATGCTCCAAATATCTGGAACAAACTCCCAGAAACCTGCAGGTCCACTGCAACTCTTACTACTTTTAAATCCAGGCTGAAGACTTATCTTTTTGCCGCTGCTTTTAATTGAACTATTCACATCTTAAACTGCACTGTAACATTTATCCATGTATTTTTTTTTTTAATGTTTATTTTATTATCTTTTCTTTTTAATGACTGATTTTAAATGCCATTTTCTTAATGTCTTTAGTTTTTTGTAAAGCACTTTGAATTGCCTTGTGTTGAAAGGTGCTATATAAATAAACTTGCCTTGCCTAGGGACACAAAATACAAATATGAACCTTAAATTAGCATAATATGTTATTTTTATCATCAGTATGTTTACATTGTCTTTTTGTGTCCTGCTGACATTATCATTAAGCTAAAGTATATCCTCACTGAGCAAGTATGGCAACTCTTAATCTTGTTTGTTTGTCAAACAACTTCTTCCAAGGTTAATGTTCATTCAGTGGTTTATATTCTTCCTATGAGCAATGCTACCTTGCCACGGCCAAATGGCTAAGAATGGGAAGACCTGCCTGTAAAATGTGGTGCAGGAAGTCTGCGTGAGGCCATTTACAGACTTCATGAATTGTGGATTGGCGGGGCCCTTGGCACTCTGAACATCACATGCACCCCTCAAGTCCATTCATCTGTAAGTGAACATTTGAATTCTGCCAAAAAGCTCCTGTGTATATGTGGGAAGCAACAACCTGCACCTATGCTGGACTGTGATCAAATAAGCAAACCTACCAAGAAACATACTTCCTTTCCATATGAAAAGAACGCAGAGGCATCAACTGCATAGCACTGTTATACAAACAGCCTTTAGTATTGGACAGTTGTTATAGAAATGTATGATCAGAAACTTATGTCACTGTTATAAAGCATAAGATCACATCCCTAAGCATTTATTTCCTGTACATTATCAGACCGCCTTTCCTTCTTGCTGCAGGGCATTTTCAGCAGTCTTATCCATGAGGCATTGTGGGAAATGCCAGCCAATGACATTCAGCTCAGTAAAGGGTACATCAGTCCATCTGCTTTGCCGTTTGCAGCTGTCTTGGCATCATTACCGTATGTTCGCCGCCCTTCTGACAACTGGACCCTATGTGAGACAAATACAAAGGGAGCCCTGAGGGCCTGCAGGAGAGGAAGAACCAGAGAGGGAAAGGACACAACTAATGTTACTGGGAGCCACGCTCACTGCTACAGCAGAACTGAGGGGATAAGTGTCCTTGTATACCATACCAACATCAGCACATACATAAAGCATGACATTTAAGTCATAACCACAGGCTCTTCTTGTTTCCTTACAGATGATCAAATATCATTATCATGCAAAAAGGACACGAGCAATGTCACGTAGCCTCTTTAAACTTGCACATATTCAGTTGCCAATTAACAAATGGTTAAATATAACCCCACACACCACACAAGGTATTCAGCAGAAGTGGATCTCCAATCAGCAAAGTACACCATAGTGTTTTGCATTAACAAGGAAACTAAAGCAATGTGTAAGCAAGGGAAGAAATCAATCTTTCAAATCACCTGTCCTGAAGCCTTCGCACGATTTATCGCCCAAGCGTGGAATGGGAAGGTGGTGGCGGCCGTGTGGCAGTGTCTTTACAAGCCTCTCAAAAAACATGTGAATCATTTTGGGAGAGTCGTTAGGAGCCGCCCGCACTCTTGATCCTAAATTGCTGCATTGTGGATAAATTAAATGCCACCAGAGAGGGGAATGAGTAAGCAGAGAAAGACGGATCTGATCCGAGGTGATATTACAAGGTGATTAAAACAGTGTCTCTGTGAATTGCTGCGCTGGGAGGCTGGCGAACAATGAGGAACAGGAGTGTAAAAGAAAAAGGCAGGAGGCTATCTTTTAGCCCTGATTTGTCGAGGAAGCTCTATTAATTTTCTTTTCAGAATGTGCCGATTTCAGCTTCCTACATTTTGTAAATCGTCTGGTAGAAAGTGTTCTATGCTGGTGGGCTCATGCGTCAGCACAATAGTGACTCTAACTAGTTCCTTTGAACATAAAACTCAAGTGGCTTTTAGGTGTTTATCCAAATGTTCCAGCCCCTTGACAAGAAGTACATACAGCTTAGTGAAGTGCGTATTAATGGCGGACAAGTTCTATATCTAAGCATACATTGCTTCTGTGCTTTTATACTGTATATGCTCAGGCTTAGCCATGACACGTTGCTATTAAGTGCTGTCATTGTTCTGTCAGGATTGTGATGCGCCATATTAAGAGGAAGTACATTTGGCTCCTGCCTTACACTGGATTAAACTAATCTGATTTGACCCTGTGATGAATCTTATTGGATTTGTCCAGCAATGCCATAACCCGCTGAGGCAAGGGAGGGCTAAAAAGTAAAATAGGTGAGGAGATGAGGGCCAAGACGAGATCAAGCAAATAACAAACACACTTTTAATGCATCCCCTTGAAACGCAGAAGTACTGAATGTGCCTTCAATTTGCATTTACTCATGAGACAGAACGGGAGCATTAGGACAGAAAAAATCAAATGATGATGTTCGTACAGCAAAATCCTTTGAATTGCACATGAAAGGAAGTACAACCTATTAACTGCTGCATAATATGCTGGTAGCACACAAGCTCTTATCAAAACATACTGGTATTCCGCCCCCTGGGAGACAATAGCAGTGGTATGGTATGGCTGGATATGTTACAAGGATGATTGCTGCTTTCGCTTCAAGGGTCCTGTCCTGTTCTTTCCAAATGTCATATTTGCATAGCTGAAGAAGAGAAAAGAAAAGTTCATAGCCAGAGTGTCTTTAATCCATTGGCTGCATTTTTTTTATTGCTCAGCAGCAAAGTGATTTACACCGTCCCGGTAGTGCAGCCCAAGGAGTAATACCATCAATTTGCCCTAATTCAGTTTCAGTGACAAACCTCTCACTCTGGGAAAAGCCATTCCCTCTGATCACCTCACTGCTTAAGTGGCCAGAAGTTAGGAGTAGGTATTAAGCACAAAACCCAGTGTCTAAAAGTCGCATCATGACACAAATATGTAAGAAAGTAACAGTCAAAACTATAAACAACAAGCAGGTGCGACTTTATTCTTTTCGTACCATGAGGGCTCCAAATGTCTAAAACAACAAAATCTCGTCGTCGAAATCACTGAAAGATTATTCCTTTTGACTGAAAATCACAAGGTCAACGTTCATTCTTGAACACAGGAACAGCAGTTGAGAAAATCAACACACAACAACAAGATTTATTCGGTAGCTAATTTTGAGCGTTTGACTGATCCTCATCATCAACCTGTCTGCCTAAAAATGACTTTCTCATAAGACAAAATTGCATTGTCAATTACATTTCAAGAAAAACATGTTTTTACCGGATGTATATATATATTTTTTACCACATCTAGGGTTATGAACAGTCCGCAGAAGATGAGTTGGTCGAACACATGTCTTTAATTTCATTACCTTTAGCTGAGCCTATTATCCCAACACATTTCAAAGCTCCTCTACAGAGGCAAACCATGAACCATTGCTCATGCCTACCATCAGTTCAGTATCTTGCCCAAGGACACTTCGACACCTCGACCCGGGATTGAATCACATACCATCCCATTGGTAGTGTACAAGTTTTCTACGATCTGAGTTTAGGATTAGCTGAAAAGAGTCCAGAGGCCTGTACTACGAAGCCGGATTTTCGCTTAGCGAGCTAACTTCAGGGAAAACTCTGGGTTTCAGGTCCTACGACGCTGGTTCTCTTTTTAGCGGGCTAGATCTCCATGGTAACTTATGCTGAGCGGCTAACCTGCTCCGGAGCAGGTTAGGTTCCAGGATAAGAGATCAACTCAGTGAAAGCACCGCCTGCTGACCAATCAGAGCTCAGTGTGCGGAGTTTAAATTGATCAAGTCATATTACAGGAGAAAGGAAATACAGAAAAACTGCCGTTGCAGGAAAGGCGGCCGGCAAAAATCACAGACTGTGTGAACGTGAAAATGAATAGAATATCACCTCCCATCTTCAGAGCAATCTGACTATTATAACATTAGCGTTAAATATCTGCCACAGCATAAGTAACCGGATCAGAGTAACATTACGTACATTACGCATATCACATCATAATGTATCACATATTTCCTTATCTGAGTCAGCTGAGCCGTATCTGGCCGTGCAACACTCACAGTGTCACATACTGTATGCAGAAGTATTATTTTAAGCAACACAGTAAGTTGACGAAACACTCGAGTCAAATGTAATTGAAGTCAGATCGTGTCTTAGACGGGGCAGCAGTGATATCATAAACTTGTTAATGTAAGCATTCAAACACTTGTTCTTTTACCAGCTATATTCACCTTGCAGGTGCAGCTCTGTGGCTTTTATCCTGGATAAAGTGTTTAAGTCATGTTTAAAGTTTAACTTCTTCATATGTCTAATATTATAGTTGACTTTTCATTCAGGAAGTATGACGCTGCGCTGTCAGTACACTTCTCCATGTTTGTGATTGGTCGAATGCTCCAAATACCACCCCTTTTATGTGAACGCGCACCTAACTAGATAGGACACGGCTGGCTTGAGCGATCCACTTGATAACCCGCGTCGTAGGACCGCTTAGCGAGAGCGTGTATGTTTTGGATTAGGCCAACCGGCTAACTCTAACATATCCAGGTTAGGTTGAACCAGCTTCGTAGTACAGGCCTCAGGAAGGTTATTTACAAGTTAACAGCGTTTAATAAAACAATAATACAATGATACAATGAATGTGCAAAAGGTTAGCCCGGCCGAGCTTGCTCTCTCCAGTCTCAGGGGATGAGAAAGAGACCGACTTCCTGTTTGTGTCACATATTTATCATCTGTAGTCTTCTCCCATTGGCTTAGCGTCGACGGGGGTGGGGCGGGGCTAGGTTCTATTGTCCCCTTTGTCAGCACATCGGCGTGTCCACGCGATCTTCGGTCGCCCTCTAGTGTCATAGCTAAATAACATACATTCATAACATACTATATGGCCAGATAAACCACTCGACAAAACACATAACAGTAGATACTTTGATCACTCTCACACTACTTTCCTTGACATGAAACCTGAGTGAGGTCATCCTCATGTTTGTTTATTTGTGATTGACAGCATTGATTAAAGCAAGGCTCTGTTAGTTTATGTTCACATTATGTCTTGTAAATGAAAGAAGCGAGTGGTCAATCAATCAGAGTTCTCCCTGTTGGCTTCTTGGTGACATGGCATTCGATTGTCTCCCACGAGTGATTAATACAGCGTCAATAAAATGAATTAGACGTTGTGTGTTTAAAGTGTCCGGCACATACTGTATATATTGATTGTATTCCTTACGGTAGACGACCATCGACATGAACCACAGCCGCCTCACAAAACCAAAGTAAATGTTCACTACCTGTTCTAGGCCAAACTATGATCTTTTGCTAAACCAAGCAGTATTTTTGCATTTTGTGTCAATTTACAACCTGAAAATTAGCACTTTAAAATGTTTTCCAAATCCATAACAACTGGACAAACTTCTGCTGATCAAGAACATGTGATAGGATGCAAAGCTCTGGAAAATCTACTTGGATGGATGACATTGTTTTTTTCCAATTTACTGTTCAAATTTAAACATAGCTTTAGATCTCTTTTCACAAATCAAAAAGTCAATACTGGACGAGCCATTGACCATCTGAGCTGTTACTAGAAATGAACATGAAAATCTGGAATGATGGTGTAACAATGTGACTATTTGTCTACAAGTATGCCCAAGTACCTGTTTTACATTCAAATTGTTCCCAGCGCAGATTTAAAGATCAGTTCGTAAGATTTGTTCCTACTTCCTTGTATAACTTCTTGAGCTTTAGTACCTACCAATGCATTTTCCTTAATGTTGGTAATATCTCTCTTTAGTCTGGACCGTTTTCTGTAAGTCAAAGCCAGTCCTTTATCGACTTTCCTCCCAGAAAGGCAACAATTGCTAGGTATGTCCACTCCTGCTCCTTCCTTCTCTCTCCGTAGATATCTCATCTTAATAACAAAGCCAACCATGTGTGATATTGGCTGTGCTGGCTTTACAATGCCCACGATCCATCCACTGCACTCCGGCAGATTTTGCTTCACCAATAAACCGTGGTTATTCTGGCTCAAATTTCCTTACAAGAGCATTTTTCTTTTGAGACAGGGGCACAGAAGTGACTTGAAATAAATAAAATTACGCTGGTGGTCAACATGCTCTGTATCTCAGGATAGAAAGCTCGACTTGGATCCTGCTGTACCTTTCCAGTATTTTGTGTGGTCTTACTTTCTCAACAAGGTGCAATAAGAATTCAAGCTCAAATGCTTTGCGAAGAAGCTGCCGTTATATGATTAGAAGTGTTTCATACTCCTCCAGATAACATAGCAGGATCAATTAAATGAGACACTTCTGTCTGGGCCAAATTTGCTCTGGGCGTCCAGACTCCAGCTAGAAGCAGACAGTGTTTCTCCCTCCAGGCTTTCATCCAATGTCTTTGTACAGCCGCATTTATTACAACTGTTTTCTTGCTAAGACATGGTGAAAAATCTACTGCACATGTGTAACCTGGGAAAAGGAACATTGGCAATTTCTTCGCACTTCCGTCGACCAATCAATTAGCAATCTGTCCTCCGCTGCACAGTTCATGCTTTGTGAAAAAACATGCCGACTGTACGCCTCATTTCCATCACTGTTGTGCTTGTTTCCATAGCAATGACTCCCCCTGCTCCCACACTGTCTATGTACAGGTAGGCACTGGCAGGGTGACAATGTTTCACTGAAGAATTTCTCATCAGTACATCTCCTCCGCCAGACTGAAGATAGATATTCCAGGGGAAAGTCAATTGTCCTTGAGTGTGCTCCAATACATTTTCATTGATGTCCCGTTTGGAAGTCGGGAGTTAACGTTTGACATTCCAGAGTGGCTTTATACTTACTCCTGTGTTCAAATGAATAAAAAGGGTAGGAAAAAAAAGGAAACAGACTTGGATGACTATTCTACACTATACATGTTAAGTACAAAGACAATTTAATCAAGTACGTTTCTATAAATAAAATCCTTATGTCAGACTCTAACATTGTGCTTCACCTTTTGGCAACCGCTGTGTTCGGAAAGCGGCTGTTTAGCCAGAATTTAGCCCCCATCGCTAATACAAATTGAACATTACTTCAAGGTCAGCTCCCCCACATCTCACTGCACCCTCCTTCCCCCGGCTTTGCTGACGTTGCTGAAATTCTAACTGATTTATCTGGCTGCCTCCGTATGATTCAACAAAATGACACGCAGAGCTGAAAGAAGGAGAGACATGGCGCTACATACCACAGCTTCTAAAGCCGTGCATTATTGCAACAATATGCCATTGATAGGGGTTTTGGCTATGGGCCTCATTTTTTGGGGGAAACTCTTTTTAATTTGTGCATGGAAAATGCACAGGGATATGGTTCTTGCAGGAAGTCAATTAGCAAATCGAGCTTGATTTAATGTTCCCTCCACCATCTAATCATGCAAAACACTGAGGCACTGTGGTGATTTATCACGCGCCAATCTTTCCCACTTCCAGAGAGGGTTCGCACAGCGTGTGAAATGAATCGAGTCACTTTGTTGTTTCATTTTCTTTCGCTTATTCCAGGCATATGTCTGTGGCCATCCATAGATGCCAAATGAAAGAACCGCAGTCTGTTTTTCTTTGGAAAGCATATGGTAGTGGCTCCATGACAAAAATGCTATGCTCGATTTCACAGTCTACTCAACATCAACTTTTCCTTTTTTCCTAGTTTTTTTGTTTTGCATTCATTATAATTAGCTGAAGGAACTTCTTTGCTATAAATGTTGCGTGCATTATCACATTTGTAACTTTAGCCTGAACTTGTTGGACATGGGGGGGGGGGGAATGGTGTGACTTCACGGCAGTGGTGTGAAAACATAAGAGAGTTCAGAGTAGTTGTTACAGACAGCGGAGGTACGTCTTATAAGTGTGCAATTCTTCCTCCTTCAGCATTCATATTCACGCTATCTGCTGTGACATAAACTGCCAGTTCTCTTTCAGGCATCTCTTTGTGTAGCAGTATAAAAATACAATTTGTTTCTTTTCATACGCCAAACTCTACATGCAAGCTAAGGTGAATGTCAGTTTATTAACCTGCTACTTGTCTTCTAATCGTGAAGATGTGACATTTCCATGAAAATAGTTGAGTGGCGCTGGCCAGAGTGTGCTGACAGTGAGTCTTTGTCTGCTTCTGTGTGTGTGTATGTTTGTGTGTTTGCATGTGTGTGTGGGCCCGTATTTAATAAGAGACAGAATAAGTGCATGTCCAGCTTGTTTGGGGAGTGTCGAGTATCACAGCTCTGGATGGCAGGAGATCAATGGAGGCGCCTCATCCACACTCTAATGGATGCCCTGTTTCACCCTTTATCTCCCTCACTGACAGATCCTTAAAGTGAATTACGTCTAAGAAATAATCTCAAGAAAATCAGCCTAAACGAAAAAAATTGCATTACAATCCATTTTGAATTAAAGTTTAAAGGGGCTCTATTATGGGTTATCCCTTTCCTGTAATTTGTTCTACAGGTTTTTGTGTATGTAAATGGTCTGCAAAGGCTTACATTCCAAAGTTCCCACAAGAGGGAGTTTCTCTCAAACACATGCTTACATGTTTGTTACACTCGCACTTCTATTGGCTAGTGCTCCGAAATATTGGAGGTGATAGGCTAAGGCAGAGGTGCCCAGTACGTCGACCGCGGTCGACCGGCAATGCTGGTGGATCGCGAGTCATTCATAAAAAAAAAAATCCAGCTCCGTTAAAACAGACAAAGCAGGTTTTGATCCCTCCTCCCATGGCCTCACTGCCACTTAATTCAGGAGTTTACTTGATTGACAGAAAAAGCGACTTTTCGCTTTCCAGTCTATTAACCCAGAATGCAAAGCGATACAAAATCAGTCAAGTGCCGGAAAAACTCAAATTAAGTTAAAGAGACAAACAAGAGACAAACAACAAAATGAGTGCGGGACCGAGCAGAAAGCTAAAGACATACCACTTCCACCCAGAATGGGAGGAAGAATATTTGTTTGTGATGTCACATTCAAAGGTTATTATGTGTAAAGCAAGCGTCGCTCTGCCAAAGAAAGGTAACGTGGAGAGGCATTATCGGAGTGTTCACAAGGCATATGACAGCGACTTCCCTCCGAGTAGCGAGTTGAGAAAGAGAAAGGTCATGTATTATTGCTACACAAACATTATCTCGCAGTCTTAGTGTCGCCAACTTGTTTCTAATATGCAAAAAGACAAACAAATGCAATCAAGACGAAATCTCCCTCTCCCCTTCTGTGTGCGAGGGGGCGGGGCAGTTTACACACGCGGCTGCTACATGCACCAACACACGGAGGAGATGGCGGAGAGAAGCGCTCCAAGGTGTGGTTAAATGTTACCCGTCTTGAGGTGGACAAAAAGTGCACCACATTCAGACGGAGGAATGCACCGGGTTCGACTGTCTTTCTAGCAGCTCTGTAGCCCCATCCACGAGTAACGTTTCCACGTCAGGTGTTATGTATGCTAGCAGGCAGCAACACACGGAGTTAACACAATTATACAAACATGGGTTAATGATTAGAGGTAACTGAGTTATTTAGTTTGTTAAAGTTTCAGCTATTCTCTTTACAGTTCTGTCATCAGATTATTTAATACGATTTGTTAAAACACTGTTGTTTCTTTTGATGTGAAATATTATTTATTTAATTTAAATAAAAAGCAATGTTAGTTTTCTTCAAAATGTGTTTAGTTAATTTAATAATGTATTTTTGAATCAAGTATTCATCTTTATTGTCTTCATTGTTAGTTTCCACGTGCCTAAAACAACCTCAAGCTAAATCTAAAAGTTGATGGCTAAATAAGAGCGTTTGAGAAATTGTGCAAGGCATACAGTAATAGTCCGAATAGTCAATTAATCGTTTCATTAATTGATAGATTAATCGATTATCAAATTAGTCGTTTGTTGCAGCCCTATTGTAGTTATCCCATGTATAAATAAAACGTGTTATTCAGCAACCCTTGCAATTTGGGATTTTATTTTTGGTTGGTAGACCTCGGTGAGCTGGTCATTTAAAAAGTAGCTCACCTGCCAAAAATGTGTGGGCACCCCTGGGCTAAGGGGTGGGACATCTCTAAGTTGTGGACCAATCACAACAGAGCAGACAGTGCTTTGGTTTGAGGGTGGAAGAAGGATGATAAGGCAGTATGAGATATAATAATGACCTTTTTGAAAATTAAAGTATGTAAACATGTCACAGTAGAGGCACAACATAGGTTTAACAAAAGTTGTTTTAGTAAAATGTTCTGCTTGAAATGTTGTCCGTACGCCATCAAAATATAGCTTATTTTTAATTTATAAGGAAACAATTAACTACAAATCACTATTGCAATACCATAACGTTTGAAGAATTGCACCGGACAGATACAAAAACCTGTGTCAAAATCAATGAAACAAAAGGCTGATGTATCCTGACTTTTAGTCCTTGGTTTCAGCTAAACTCCAAAAACATTGGCTTATCCACTTCCCATAATGCATCTTTCATTCAATCTACAAGGAACTTGCATTGGACTGTGAGGCACATTTTGATATAGTTGCGCAACACACTGGAGTATCAGAAACACCCAGAAGTTACCATTTTTACAAACAGGATTTTATCTAATAACATTCTCAAAGACATATTAGATAATTATTTAAATGTAATCTATGCTACAGAAGGAATACCATAATTATCTATGGGTCAAAACGTGTGGAAGCAAAACAAATACTATACTCTTCATGCCTTTTTTTTATCAAATGTTTTTATTCACACACATTTAGTAAATTACAAAATACAATCACAACACAAATTACAAAAAATACAGAAAAACAAACAACAACAATCTGACAAGAGGACAAAACTAATAAAAAAAACAAAAAACCCTCCCACCCCAATCCCAGGACCTCTCAGGACCAATGACTGCAAACAAATACATCGGTTAAGATAGCTAGATCCGTTCCTTCAATTTTTCACCCATAAACCGATATTGGACTCCTTAACTCCAATCACACGTGCAGTAGACAGTTCCATGTAGACTACGTCAAGAAACATTAGTAACCAGCAGGTCACTGAGAGCTTGTCGGGTTGTTTCCACCTCATAGCAACCCATTTCTTGGCAGCCGTAAGGTCAACATAGAGAGGTCTTTTCTGTTACCCAGTAGCCGGCAGCTGAGATAAGTCATTTAAAAGAAAAACAGACACAGATACAGGTACAGTCAAAGAAAATATGTCGGACAACTTAGAGGAGACCCCGTTCCAAAAGCGAGCAACAGGCGGGCATTCCCAGAACATATGGAGAAATGTACCAGGAGCCCCCATGGAGCACAGGATACACCGAGCATCTGCCAGATGACCCATCATATGCAGCCGTCTGGGTGTCAGGTAAGTTCTATGCGCATAGTTCAGGTGGATTTGTTGGTGGTCGGGATTGTGAGACGCCTGACGAATGTTAGCCCAGACTGAATCCCAGTTAAAATCAGGTCTCAATTCTGGGACATCCTTCCTCCACAGTCTATCTAAGGGAAGGTCACCATAAGAGGACTCAAGTAGGTGAGTATAAAACATAGAGACAAAGTTCCTGGATGTTCTTCTATCAGTGATGAGTATGTGGAATGGATGCCGTGCTAGTTGTTGATCCCACGGGACCCCATAAGCCTTAAGGGCTGTCCGAAGCTGTAGATAAAAAAAGAAAGAGGTGCCTGGAAGGTCATAACAGCCTTTAAGATCCAGAAAAGAGCGGAGACCACTGTCACTGTAAATATCTCCCAAGGTGTGAAGACCCTTCCTCCCCCATTGGGAATAATTAATAGGCCTCCGCCCTATGAGTAATTGGTTGTTATTAAATATTGGCGAATTCAGATGCCAGGGGCATTGAATAGCGCATCATTTCTGTGCATTTCGCCAAGTCTGAATTACATGAGTAATCAGAGGGCCAAACCTAAGCTGACATTGTTTGATAGATATGTTTGTGTAAATGATGTCCTTAAGTCTAACTTAAGAGACTAACTTCTCTTCTAAAGACCACCATGAAACCACAGCTTGGGGGTCAAACCAATTAATCAAAGGTCTTAATGAAAAGGACCAGAAATACAATTTAAAATGTGGTACTGCCAGCCCGCCATCAAGCCTCCTTCGTTGAGTAGTGGACATTTTGAGTCTAGGCCGCTTGTTGTTCCAAATTAATTTTGAAATTGCCGACTGTAGTTTCTGCCAATGACCATTGGGGGGCGATAAAGGAATCATTGAACTGATAAAATTAACTCTTGGCAGTATTCATTTTAATTATTGAAGCTCTGGCTTGTAGTGAGTTGGGCTGGCTCGACCACCTATTGAGGTCCTGGAGAACCTTGTTGTACGTGTCTGTATAATTATTCTTTATAGTCTTGTTAAGGTTTGGGAATATTTCAATACCAAGATATTTGAAATGTTCTACCACAGGAATGGAGAATAGCTGATTTGGCAGCATTGTTGAGAGGCAGACTTGGGCCAATTAATCTTAAAACCTGATAGGTTGCCAAATTCCTCTATTACACTAAGCAGACGAGTTGTAGATGTTGAGGGGTTCCGCATAAAAATCAGTACATCATCCGCATACAGGGCAATGTGATGAAGCAAGCCTTGGATAGAAATGGGGATAATATCCTGTGATTGTCTAATAAATTGGGCCAGTGGCTCGAGCGAGAGGGCGAAGAGCCCTGGACTCAAGGGGCAGCCCTGTCTGGATGACCTTGCTACAGAAAAAAGCGACGAGATAGTTTTGCCTGTTAAAATCATTGCTGAAGGGGCAGAATAAAGTACTTTTATCATATGGATGAACCCCTTACCTAATCCCATAGACTCTAGAACAGCCCATAGGTATGACCATTCTAGCCTATCAAAAGCCTTCATAGCATTCAGAGATAATACAGCCGCTGGTGTTTTATCATCTTTGCTAGCGTCAATGATGTGCAGCAATCGCCTGAGATTGTCCGAGGCTAGGCGACCTTTTATGAAACCGGTTTGGTCACAGTGAACTAGAGATATCATAAAGTTCTGTAGTCTTCATGCCCTTTTCATGATGAATCTGTATCTTCCTCCTGTCCTCCGCTCTTCTGCTTCTCCCTGTCTCTTTTTTTCATCTGTGTGTGTCCGAGCCCCTGTCGTACCACACCTGTCCACTACAGATTCACATGACTGCACGGTCATCTGCCGACTCCTCAGTAAATCACTCCCACCGGCCTGATAGTGTGTGCTGTGTCACTAATATAGCACGCAAGTGTATACCATATACTACATACACTCACCTAGGCAACCTGGTTTCATGTTGGCAGTATCATACAGTATATGGAAGGTTTAAAATGCCTAAACTAAAACAAATGAAATAGTAAAAAGTGAAATATTGTTACATCTATTTGTCCTCGACTTCTTTGATCACAGCCTGGAGGCCACGAGCAGAAATCTCTTTTAAGTCACTGAACCCCACGCAGTTCATAAAGTTTTTGGTCCTGTCACATTTTCCTCACCATGGCAACATTATTCTCCGCAAGCGTCATTCAAAATAAGCACCTCTTCTCGCTTCACCATAGCAAGGAGGGCCGTCTGGTGAGACATCTCACTTCATGTTACTCTCAGTCCTGGGGTTACGTAAGTAACCTATAGTTCTCATTCATAACACTCCGTTCGATATCTCACTATGGGAAATTGTAGCTCCCGTATTGCCAGACGAGCTTATCTCGAAAATCACCAACCAACCAGAACTTAACAGGTAGAGTCCCGACTCAACAAGTTGCCCAGCACTGCTCGGGCCACGCTTGGGGCGGACAAAAGTGAGAGGCGAGGACCAGCTCGCCGCTGCACAGATGTCTTGGATGGCGAACTGAGTGCATGAAGGATGTACAGACAGCGCATGAATATCACTGACCCGCTTGGTGGATGCCAGGGCCAGTAACAGCACTGTCTTGAGTGGCAGATGTTTCATGTCAGCTCCTTCCAGGGGTTCAAATGGGGTCATTCTGAGCCCATTTAAAACCACTGCCAGGTCCCATAAGGGCACCAGTGACCTGGAGACAGGGAGGAGCCTGCGAGCTCCCTTCATAAAACGGCAGACCAAAGGATGTTGGCTAGCCGTCTTACCCTCAAAGCCCACATGGCATGCAGCAATAGCAGCCTGGTACACCTTGATCGTGGAGAAAGCTCTGCGTTTATCGATAAAGTCCTGTAGAAATGATAAAATCACCCCGACAGGACATTGAAAAGAGATGTGTCCTTCTTGAAGGCACCACTTCTCAAACACCCTCCACTTACAGTCGTAAAGAGACCTGGTGGAGGAAGCTCTCGCACTCTGAATAGTGTTTATCACCTTCTGAGGGAGTCCCACTGTATTTAGATTGTACCACTCACGGGTCAGGCCCATAGTGCCCCAGGCTCCGTGGACCTCCAAACGCCAGACGGGTTCCTGAGAAAAGGTCTGAGGTTGGAACTGGAGCCGCTGGAACCGGAACAGAGGCCTGGACCATGGCTGTGTGGGCCAGGTAATCGAGCAAGGAAACATAGCTCTGCGGGCCGGTACTGGTGCATGGATCGATGGCTGTGGAAACCAGAACTGAAACCGGGATCATGGCTGTTGGAGCACGGGCTGGAATCCTGGCCCTGTGTCTAGAGGCTTTTTGGAGACTCTGTGGACCTTCAACAGGACAGTAGTCGGATCCCAGGAAAGGGTTAGAAGCTTGTGACAATTCTTCAGGGCTACTTGTAAAGGTTTGTAGCCACTCAGGCAACAAGCTCCTGAGCCAGGGCTTGCGAGCAACCTCCCGGCGTGCCTCCTTCAAAGCAGCCTCTTTACCCCGTCTAGATGAGGCGTTCTTCCAGGTGTAAAAAATGTACTCCAGAGAGTACCCAAGACATTCCGCCTGTGGGGCCAAAACATTAAAATCTGCTGAGTCCAAATTTGGTCGGTTCATTTAGTTACGATTGAGTGAAGCAGGTTGGACTCAAATGCAGAATTTAACGAAAAGCGAGCTTTATTAAATAATATAAAGCTGTGGCAAAAAGGCAGTATCCAAAATATCCAAAACCAACGAGCAGCACAAGGAACATAGACCGTGGAATAACATGGAGGGGAAACAATGAACCGACATGGAACACAGGGGAAGACTAGACTAAATACACAGAAGGGTAATCACAGAACAAGACAAAGCTGGGCAGGGGAGGAGAAACACAAGGACAACAGGTGAACACAATCGGGTAATCAGGGAGGGAAACAGACAGAAAGCAGACAGGCAGGAAACGGGGGTGAACACTTTACACAATAAAACAGGAAACCCAAAGACAAGAAAAACACCAACACAGACAAAACTACAAACGTGACATAACATGAGAATCGTGACACCTGCGTGGTGGGGGCTGCCATGGCTGCCCGCACAACAGCTGATATATCTCCGCCAGCCCGTACGTTGCGGGCTAGGGCGGAGCCATCAGGATAAGTGTGTGGCGTTTCTCCTTCACTCTGGCCAGAGTTGGGGGTATCAGAGCCAGGGGTGGGAATACGTACAGAAGACCCGGAGGTCAATCGTGTACGAGTGCGTCCACGCCTAACGGTGCGTTTAAATCGTGCATTAAAGAGAACAGCTGTCATTGAGCATTTTCTCTTTATGCGAACAGATTTAACGTGGCTCTGCCGTAACGCACCCACAGCGGACTAAAAATCCTTGGATGTGGAGTCCAGTCTGCATAGAGTGGTGCACCTCTGGACAGTAGTTCTGTCCCGAGGTACATCACTCCTGGTACATGCGTTGCTCTCAGAGAGACGAGACGTCTGCCGCTCCAAGGGATCAGTTTGTGTGCCAGTGTGTGTGACTGGAGAAAACGCAACCTCCCTTGGCGGTTCATACATGATACTGTGGTCGTGTTGTCTGTCCTCAAGAGGACATGGTGTCCCCTGAGAGAAGGCAGAAAGCGTTTTAGGGTGGGGAACACCGCTAAAATCTCCGGGTGATTTACGTGCGCCCGCTGGAGGTCTCTGCTCCAGAGACCCCTCACCGGGCGACCTTCGTAAATACCCTATCAGCCTGTCAGACATGCGTCCGTGGTGACCACCTTCCGTGAAAGGACAGCACCGGTAGGCGCGCCCCGTACTAGAAAAGTCAGGTGCGGCCAGTGGCGTAGTGCCACTACGCATTTCATAATAACCAATACTCTCCGCACGCCGTGACACACGGTGTTTAGTTTTATTATGAGACCCATGTTGAGCAGGTGCTTTACGAGGACATTTGTCTGCGTAATCTGACTCTGCTCGGCGGGCATTATAGATAAATCTCTCTCTCCATAATATGGGTTGACTCTCCCCGGGCTTGTGAATACAGATAGCCCGAGAAGCGAGGGGGGGTGACGGTGACTTGGAGTCTGTAGCTCCGTGTAACTGTCTTGAGAAACCCAAGCAGATGTCGTGAGCATCTCCCGCTGTATGCTCCTTAGAGCCAGCTGAGATGTCACGTCTCTTCCCCTCTGAGTCTCGATTTGTTGTGTTATGGGGCCCTCCAGTGTCTGAGCACTGCGGTGCCCCATTTCGACAATCCCCACCGACACAGCGCATGCGTGTGGCGGTGGTGCCCTTACGGCTCCAGCCGGCACTGCGCATGCGCGTGACGGTGGTGCCTTTACAGCTCCAGCCGGCACTGCGCATGCGCGTGACGGTGGTGCCTTCACAGACCCGTCAATTGTCCGCCCTTTGAGAGAGGCCGTAGCTGCTCTCAGAAGGGGAACAGTTGACGGACTGTTTATTGTTTTTATTGTTTTTCTTTTCATTTTTTCGAGCTGCGCCCTTGGCTCAGAGCCTGGATGCGTCAGCGGAAAATGTTTTATGACAGAAAAATCAATAAGTGTGTGACATGTGTTTATGCGGACTTGAGGATGGTGTTGAGGCATCTCTCGAGGCGGCGGGAACACATTTAGAGCTGGGGAACCGTAGACTTCCAGCTCTGTCACAGAGGGGAGAAGGAGGGGATGTCACGCCGCTCGCTTCTTCTTCCTCGACTGCTGGCCGAAATTCTGGGTTGGCTGCGCCTGGGCTGCAGCCGGAACCGGAGATTTTCTAGGCCAGCTCGCCCTCGTCCCCTGCCTGGGCTGGGGACTCGGGGCGGACTGCGACCTCTGCGTTTTCGGATTTTTTAACCAAGCAGGGTTCGGGGCAGCTTGGACGAAGGGCTGCTGCTGCGAAAGCAGCGGTTGGGCCCTTCGAGGGAGGCAGAGGTGGAGGGCCTCATCCTCCTTCTTTTTCGACTCGTATCTCCTCTGCATGGAGGCAAGAGCGGAGCCGAAATTCCCCTCGGGAACGATGGGCATGTCAAGCACATCCTCCTTTTCCCGGTCTGGGAGGTTGGTGAGGTTGAGCCATCTAGCTCTTTCCTGCACCACCATGATCCCCATTGTTTTGCCCGTGGCCTGGACGGCGCAGCGTTGGACACGGAGACAAATGTCTGTGACCGCGGCCAACTCGTCCAGAACGGCCGGTCCAGGATTACTCGACATATCCTCACAGAGCTCCGCTTGGTATGCGGTTAGCAGTGAGGAAACGTTCAGAGCCCTGGCGGACAACGCTGCGGCTCTGTAGGACCGTTCAGTCATGGTCGACTGGAAACGGTCCACCTTCGCTGGCACCGTGGGGTTCCTGCTTGGTGACGGGCCCATCCTCGGTAGGAGATGGGCTGCCACCAGCAGTTCCATCGGCGGTAATGCGGAGCAGGCCGAGCCTCTCCATACCGTCGCAGTCTAGGGAGGAGGCGCCCTGGATTGGGGCCTTGTTGCTAAAGGGTCGGTCCCTCCACGAGACCGACACCTCATCCAACATCTCTGGGAAGACCGGGAGGAGTTGCCTCCTTGTCCTCGTTGCTTGGGGAGAATGTTTCCCCTCGTAACGGGACCTGGCGGTCTCCTTGGCCATTTCGGGCCACGGGATGTCTAGCCTGGACGCAGCGCGCTGACACTCGGCCTGCAGGTCCATGCTCAGACAGGGCGAAGCTGGTGTGCTATCGCCCGGGAGAGCTGCCATCGCTCCCGGCTTTGCCGTTGGAGACGATGACATGAAGATATCTTCTTCTTGCTCATCCGAATCAGACAGGAGGGACTCAGAGGTGTCCTCTTCGTCCTCCATGTAGTCTAATTCCAGGACATCATCCTCGCCGGGAGCTCCCGCCTGGTGAGGCGTGGGGCTCCGTTCCCGCGTCTCTTGCTGCCACCGGGTCCTGGCCTGACACGGCGTGGGATCCCGGTTCCGCAGCTGCCGCTGTTAGTGAGCCCCAGACCGACACAGTGAGGGGCTCAGTCTCTGCGGCGGATGCCCCCGTGTCTTGATTGCCAAACGGCGAATCAATGGATATGAGGGAGTCCTGTTCCAATAAGCTAATTTGGTGTGCTAGCCGTCGGTGGAGGCTCTTTCGGGTGAAACGGGCACAATGCCCACGAGCCGGGGTTGTCGATAGCCTCCTGGGCGTGTTCCAGCCCGAGGCAGGACGAGCAGACCTGGTGTGAGTCTGTACCTGCTATCTTCAACACGCAGCCGCATGACCGAGCCTCCGAGTCTCTGACTCCTCTGGTGTGAGGGGGAGAGGCGTCCATCTTGTTTGCCTCGCGGCGTGGAGAGGACCCGCTCGTAACAGGTACGTCGTTGATAGAAAAGTGTTACCAACCCGTCCTTAATCCGGAGAAAAAGGGACGGTGTGGGTCCGTTGTTCTCAAAGAATATTGACTGGTGTGTCAATATACTTCTAATCCTTTTCTCCTCCGTGAGAGAGAAAAAGAAAAGCGTGCTCGCTACCGTGGTGTCGGTAGTAAGGGGAAGCTAGCTAGCAACAGGTGCGTAGCTAGCTTGAGAAAAATCAAAACCGTACCTTACTTTCCGGGGAAAGAAACGGCGAGGTTTTAATACTAACTGGCGTTAGTATTACCGTCTTCTTGCGCCCGTCGACCGAAATGTTTTGGATTTGGGTTCAGTCTGTGGACCGTTAAGCTTGTCCGGCTACTGTAGAGATGTGCTCTGAAGCGAGAAGAAGTGTTTGAATGACGCATGCGTCGTGGCGCAAGCTACTTATAGGGGTGATTCCCTGACGTTGACGTCAAGATCACCAGCCAATCAGGATTGGCGTAATGAGATTGATGCTTCTGTTTGCTCCGCGATGAGGCGCATCCCATAGTGAGACATCAAACGGAGTGTTATGAATGAGAACTAAAATCGTTATACTGCTCTCTGTTGGACAAAACTGGACTGCAATTAATGTATTTTTTTAGGGTTGTATTTTTGCTATGCTATTTAAAAAAAAAAGCCTGAATGATGTTCTGCTTTTCATTGAATAATGACAATAAAAGCACACGTGTATTGGATTTCCCTTTATTTCACTCACATTACATTTTTTGCTCAGCATTTTAAGTCTTCCATACACAATCATCTGCTCAGTAATACTATTGCTTTTGTATAGAGAAGACAGTTTTGGATTTAGATGTATTCGATCTGCTGGTGTTAACCAAGAAGGAGCTCCATCTTGAAATGTACTCTGACAGGACTGTAGAAGTAAATGAAAATATATGAGTGAAGTCAATAGGTATTGCTTGGAGGGAGTAACAAATATTCAACGTGAAGTAGTCAGACTAGGCTGTCAGTAAGCTGCGTTTAGCCTCTCCTAAAGAACAGGCAGTGGGCAGTAGACGGGGCAGGTAATGCCTCCTGTCAGTTCACATGAAGCTAGAAGTCATGCCTTCATGTTTAAGTACTTGAAAGCTGCTTTCGTGTTAAATATCTTCATTTACTAATTAGCTGTTATACTAACAGATGGTATGTGAGGAAGTGGAGTAGACAGAGATCGCTCTTTTCAGTTGAATTCCCTCAGACATGAGCCAACATTATTTGTATTCCCAAAATTGCACAAAGCTGCCCATTTTTAGGGCTTTTAACCCCCGGTTAACCCCCACAATTGAAGACCTACAGGACTATATAAAAGCCTTTATACATTCAAAGAACAGCCCAATGTTATAGATGCAATATATGTAATAACATCTTAACAGTATTCCCTCAGTTTCTTCCATTGTTTCTTCCAGAAATATGTTTTTTTTGATCCCTAGAAAGTTTGTCTCCTCCTCACAGCTGCCTCTGAAAGGCTCCTCTAACTGAAGTTGCCATAGTAACACATCAGCTTTGTCGGTCACATGCGCCACATTTCTTTGCTGCATGAGATATAGTGATTATAACAGACTTGAATGGCATGTTATATGGTTGCCATGGAGTGTCACAGGGTATACTGCATATCACCTTCTATTGGTCTGAGATAAGGAATCTTGACTTCCATTGATAGACTGGTAGACCTCATGTAAACTGTGGCTGCTGCCCTGCTTATCCCCTCATTTAAACACTAAAGGTGTGCAACTCAAAGCAAATCAATTAGAGGCCATTATTCAGCGTGACACCCCCTATAAAATAATATAGTAAATCAAGTGAAATAGAAACCTGGAAAGGTCATATGTTCTCGCATCAACTTTCTTTCTTGATGTATTTGTTTTCATCAGCACTTTGCAGAAATCGAGCAGTAAGCATAAATCGCTGAGGAATTACACAAGTCAACCTCCAGTAGAACACAATAACACACAATAGACCCACAACAATCTCTTAAGATTACCTGGTTTGACAAATACAGTAGCTGTCAAATACATCTTCCAACAATGGTAATATCAAGGCGCTACAATGTCAATGTATCCCTGTGGGGTTTGTATATCTAACGCAAAGTATTGTTATTTTTTGTGTATTTTCCTATAAATGTCAATGCATCAGCGCAGGCCTTTGCATTGCAGAATCTGTTTAGGTAACAAAACTATTTGGCTAGGTATAAATCGTGGTTTGTTTTAAAATACGGAAATGGTGTTATTCCAGTACGGAAGTTACGTTGGAAAAGATTGTGGTTTGGGTTCAAATGAAGTACAAATAGTACTTGAAATAGTATTGGTATTTTGGATGGGTTTAGGGTTAGATCATTGTGTGGGTTAAAATATATTTGAAATTAGTACTAAGTTGCATACAAAATATACCTCAACATTTAATTTACTTTAATTTACTTTTTGGACACACAAACTCATCCTTTCATGGACATAGTTACTTATAATACTTCCTTTGGTCATGATTAGGTAAATAAATAAGAGTTGATTATGAGGGATATATGCAAATTATTGTACAGTGTTTGCTAAAAGCATCAACAATTTATGTCTGGGTTTTTTTCTGAGGGGTTTTGCTGGCATTAACGCATTGACTGACAACTGGATATAATGGTCTACAATGTAATGACTTAAAGGGGCACCTCTTTTCACCCTCTGTCTGAAACCAGAGCCCAGTCTGCTGTGATTGGTAAGCTGGCTGGCTCTGTTGTGATTGATCAACCACTCAGAGAAGTCCCGCCCCTTAGCCTATCACATACAATGTGTTGCAGCGCTAGCCAATAGAAGCGCTAGTGTTACATACTGATGTCATTATGTCACACAAGTAAACAAAGGAATCCAATGGAGGTGTTTCAGGCAGGAAATAAAAAGCACAATGGGGCCCCTTTAAGAACACGTGCATCTACGGGAACAGGATGTCTTTGCCCTACACTACATTTAGTATATTTGTAAGTGGCTGGCAAACAAAAAAACAACCACTGCCATGATAGTAATTATTTTCCTTGCATTATTTTTGGCCCTCAGGAAGATATGTCTGGCAGCCTGTTGTGATTGACACTACTTTACCCACCAGTATCATCAAAAGGAAACTAACAAATTCCCATACTGCAGCCGTTGCAATATATTTTGTCTGTGCTTGAGATTTCTGTTAGAAATTCCCAGAAGCAATGACTTTGATAATGGAAAACCTGAGGATAGTGTAGATAGCTCCTGTGTGATCAAGCAAGAGAAAACAGAAAAGCAGCCAAAACACTGGATTAAATGATCTTTATAATTGAAACATATGAGCAGACCTGTTATGGCACTATCACTTGACAACAATGAACTCAATTACAATGCATTGTTATACTGTATGCTGAGTATGCTCAATTAACCCAGTGATTTACCAGCACTTTGCAAAGTTTAGCATGACATTTGAAAAGCTTCTGCTTATTCCCATTTGTTAATGTCCAACATATGATATTGCTGCGAAAGCGTAGCCAGTAATAATAAAGACATGGTGTTTCACATTATGTCACTTTTACACCAGTATATTTTCTATCTATTTCATCTTTTAGGTTAAAAAATCCACTCGTATTTGACTCACATCAATGCAACGTTGTAACTTGGACCCAAATCATTTATGTTTAAATTGAGATTACAAAGCATAACAGTGCTGCAGCGGCTCTATAAACAGAAATTAGACAAATAAGCACGTCTCTAATTACATTTGAAACATTTAAACATCTACTAATGTATCTGTTAATTATGGAGCTCTTTAGTTATCTATAAGTAACATTACCCAGAAGCTCTATCTGTGTAAGTCTGTCTATTGATAATGGTAAACAACGTCTCCACTTCGGATGGTTTAGCGGGAAAATTAGTCTAGCTAAATTGAGTGTTATATCTTAATGTATATTATTAAAGTTACTCGTATGAATTCTTTTATACATAATAAAAATTAACCAATAATAATTAACAAAGTAACTAACAAATCTTGTTTTTCTTTCTTCTGACTCAAACGTGTGCCATTTTAAAACGGGTAGGACTGTCCCTGATCCGTAAAGCTACAATGTGTATCCTTTATTAACAATAGAGGAAATGACTGTGTTCGATAGAGCGTTTTAGCCTCTTTTCGCTTGTTGTTTTCAATCAATCAATCAATCAATGTTTATTTATATAGCCCAATATCACAAATGTTACATTTGTCTCAGTGGTCTTCACAGTTTGTACAGAATATCAGTATGACAATACGACACCCTCTGTCCTTAGACCCTCACATCGTACAAGGAAAAACTTCCGGAGAAAACCCACAGTTTAAAGGGAAATATGGGAGAAACCTCAGGGAGAGCAACAGAGGAGGGATCCCTCTCCCAGGACGGACAGACGTGCAATAGATGCCGTGTGTAAATTGAAAAGATAATACATTTGCAACATAGGTAGACCAAATGTTTGTGTGTGTATAATAGGAAGATAAATCCACGAGGATATCCATCCAGGACCGATGATCCAGGACCACAGCCACGACTCGCGATCCAGGGCTCGCGATCCAGGACACAGGACCGCAGGATCATCCATGACTCCGGATCCCGGCGTATATAGACACCAAAAAGAAAGACATTTGGGGAAGCTGGGTTAATCGGAACATGAGAGTACACAGGTATAGACAGAGAGAAGGAAGAAGTAAGATGTCCCCCGACAAACTAAGCCTATATCAGCAAAACTAGGGGCTGAATCTAATCAGCCCTAACTATAAGCTTTATCAAAAAGGAAGGTCTTAAGCGCACTCTTAAAAACGGATAGGGTGTCTGCCGCCCGAACACAAACTGGAAGCTGATTCCACAAATGTGGAGCTTGATAAGAAAAGGCTCTGGCTCCCATTGTACTTTTATGGCGCGTTTCCACTGCAGCGGGTAGCTCGCTTTAAGCGTGCCGAGCCATGCGGGGCCCGTTTTTGGTTGCGTTTCCACTTGGCCTAGTTTTGGCCCGGGGCTACTTTTTCACCTTTTTTCTGGCCCGACTAAATCGTGGTTCTAGGGCCAGGAACAACCAGGCTGAGTTGGGCTGAGTATGCTAAACTAGAGAGAGAATCGCTGGCAAGGGGGCTACAACTACAACAAGATGAACATATTTGACCGTGATTTAATTATAATACACGTTTGAAAATGATGCCGAAGTAACAACATACTGATACCGGTTAGTAAAAACCATGAATTAATGCTTTGACAAGTCTGCAGACAGACGGCAGGCGAAAAACCCTTTTAAAATGCGTGTTTTCTAAATGTAGCTTGGCTAAGCTAACGTTGTATATGCTCCGACCGTCCACACTCACAGCAACGGCCTATACAGACCTATATAAACCAGTGACTGTATTCGCCATGACACAGACAGTCTGTGGTTTGTACTTGTTTAACTTTTGTCTAGTTTCTGAACAGATATGAAGAGCTGTGAGCTCTGAGTGCTAAGAGCTAACGGCTGTGTTGTTTTTTGGGGCGCTCATTGAAGATGACGTCACGGCTCCGCCTACACTGCGTTACTATAGTTACTGCCCCAGTTCCTAAACTGTAATGGAAACGCAGCATTAAAGTGAGCCGGGCATAATAAGGCCTAACCAAACCGAGCGAGGCCGAGCGAGGGCTGCAGTGGAAACGCGCCATTAGAGAATCTAGGAACAACCAACAACCCTGCATTCTTGGAACGCAATGCCCTAGTAGGACAGTAGGGTATAATGAGTTATTTAAGGTAAGATGGCGCCTGCCCATTAAGGGCTTTGTAGGCGAGAAGAAGAATTTTAAATTCTATCCTGTGTTCTATAGGGAGCCAGTGTAAGGCAGCCAGAACAGGAGTAATGTGGTCCCTTTTCCTAACTCTGGTTAGTACACGAGCTGCAGCATTTTGAATCAGCTGAAGCGACTTGACTGACTTCTTGGTACTCCCTGATAATAAAGAGTTACAATAATCCAGCCTAGAAGTAACAAATGCATGGACTAGTTTCTCTGCATCGTTTTGAGGCAAGATATGCCTGATTTTTGCAATGTTACGTAGATGGAAGTAGGCGGTCCTTGAAATTGATTTTATGTGGGCATTAAAGGATAAATCCTGATCAAATATAACACCAAGATTCCTTACAGTCTCACTGGAGGCCAAATTAATGCAATCCATAGTTAGTATATCTTTAGATAATTTGTTTCGTAGATTCTTCGGGCCAAGTACAATAACTTCAGTTTTGGTCGTGTTTAACATCAAAAAGTTTAAGGTCATCCACGTTTTTAAGTCCTTAAGGCAGTCTTGAATTTTATTTAGATGATTAATTTCATCAGGCTTGATTGATAAATATAGTTGAGTATCATCCGCATAACAATGAAAGTTTACAGAATAATTCCTTATAACATTACCTAACAGAAGCATTTTGAGGTTCCCAGACTCCTCTGTCAACATCCTCCTTTCCAATAACCTGCGCATCACTACGCACAGAAAGATTAGCGTTAGCGACTAGCTGATTAACTCACGAGGCAGTCAGCCGTTTAAGGGCTGTAATCAATCAGACAAAAAAGACAACACCCTTGATGGAGATGATTACATGTACAATACATACAGTACAATATTGCTGAAAAATAATATCAACCTGGCAATGGATCTTTAACACAATACATTTTTTTGCTAAAAATAAATCACAATATGTTAATTTCTGTGATGCCAGTTTAAAAATAAAACAACAAACAAATAAATAAATAATAAACATACCTAATATAAAAATATTATATATACAGTAAGCTTTCATTCCAGTTATTATTATTAATATTTCAATGTTATCAACCTGTTTCCTTTAACATCATAGCCTCTGACAGCTGAACCCTGCCACTGATCACTGTTTCCTAAGGTAAAAAAAGGCTTTTAAAGAACCACCTCCTAGAGGATAGTTTCATGACATCCTCTGCACAGGAAATAACCCACTGAACTGCTGAGAGAACCACATAAAGCCCCTATTTTCACCGTCTGTAACCCCAGCAAGACCACAGCCATAAACTCCCTCTGCAGCGTGCACACTTAAACTGTGCCCACCACTGCTGCTCAGAATGACTCAATCCAGCATAGCACACACACAGCAATACTCAAATCCCTCCTCCTTTTAATTCACGCTCTCATGGCGCGGTGTTAATGGCTTACATAACAAATGTTTAGTATGCTGCGTTTAGGTCCATGTGAGCAGAAGCCACCCACAGTCTTAGACATGCATGACAACCTGTGACTGTGTCTCTGAGGCAAAATAAGCCTGTTCACACTTATGTTGCTTGCATGAGGCAACAGAAACAAACGGGCATGAGTACACGCACCAACGTGCGACATGGGAAGACAACATGCAAATCAGTGAGTGTGAATACGGAGGGAAGTAAATGACAGCTTCCATCTGCTGGGGAGAGGTTTTCACTTGGATCAGGATATATGTCCATCCATCCATCTTCTCCCGCTTATCCGTGGTCGGGTCGCGGGGGTAGCAGTTCCAGCAGAGAGCCCCAAACTTTCTTTTCCCTGGCGACATCAACCAGCTCTGACTGGGGGATCCCAAGGCGCTCCCAGGCCAGCGAAGAGATATAATCCCTCCACCTGGTCCTAGGTCTACCCCTTGGTCTCTTCCCAGCTGGACGTGCCTGGAACACCTCCCTAGGGAGGCGCCCAGGTGGCATCCTTACTAGGTGCCCAAACCACCTCAACTGGCTCCTTTCGACGCGAAGGAGGAGCGATTCAACTCCGAGTCCCTCCCTGATGACTGACTTCTATCCCTAAGGGAGACACCAGCCACCCTGCGGAGGAAACCCATCTCGGGTGCGGGATGTATGTATACACACTAATGCAGTAATGAGGGTATTTGACAGAAGTGTACTCTATGGCAACAATTAGTATGGGAGGAAAGTTGCCTCGTCGTGAGCGGAGCAGTCAATTTCACAAACAGCTGCAATTCATCTGATTGGGAAGAGAGCGTCTGTGTTCATTACGACTGATTAAGGAAATCCTGCACACAGTGGGGGAGAAATCCCGACACACCTGAGGCAAAAAAAGGCTTATTTCTTCAGGTTCAAAATAGGTAGAGATATGTGTACATAACAATTCCAAATACAGCAGCGCCGTTTTTATTCCAGGAAAGGCTGGAGCAGACTCAAACGCTAAAACAGGTGTGATGTGTTCACTGGTTTGACACTTTGACCCCCAGGTGGAGATGAAAGACCGCCACATTCTCTATTTTGCTCATGCAAGAGTTGATCTTGTCCTGGGTAACATTTTCACCCATGTCGCTGTGCAGTCACATCAGCACATTGATTCTAATGTAATGGGATTCAGCCCACCGCTGATATCTTGTACTTCGGGACTGCAAAAAGCTTCCAGCATGAGAGTTTAATGCTGTATTCATGTCGTAGGGGAAACATGGCAGATGTAAGAACCCCACTACACTATAAAGCACCTTTTACTACAGGTTTCTGTTGGTTAATATTACAACAAAACAGAAGTAACATCAGTTTAAGGAGTTACTGCTACAATGGAAGCTCAGTTTGATGCGATGGAACCTGGCGTCTGACACTTCCTGTATTGCGACATCCATCCATCCATCAATATATGTATGAACTATACAGTATTTTCTCTGCCCATGGTAAATGTTATGTTAACAAAATGTTTCAGGGCAGGATGTTTTTGGATAGGGGGTTACTAGAATGTCTGTAAAGTAAAGATCTTTGATGCATCTTCCAGGTTGCAGGCAAAATGTAAAACTCCAAACATTTTCAAATATGTTACAGTCAGTTTTTCAGAAAATAATTCCACTATTCTGTCCACCACTGAAACACGAGAACATCTGGATGACCATGACATTTTGTATAAAAGTTGAATCCTAATCTGAGGCTCAGACTCTTAAACTAAGGACACAGAGTTACCTAACTCTTTGTAAATACCTTTGTTACATAACATGTGTATATTTACTGCCAACGTAAAGAGATTCTTCACTATATTATTAATAAAAAAATGATGTTATGATAAATATCCCAAACTAAAAGATAATGCACTTTTCTGTACCAATCCTTTCTTGAAACAGATACTTTTAACTCTCAAAAATTATTTACAAATGAGGACAAATTGAATTGAAATGATCCTAGTAACATATTTTGAACAATAACAAGGCAATATTCAACATGTCAAATAACGCATCTGTAACCTTTGGACACTGCACAATGTAGCTATTGGATATGTTGGGTAACACCAGTGGAAATAAATCCTTCGCAGCCACCACTGAATTCAATTTTACAAATAATCGAATACTAATAATTTTTGTGTAATATTATCTTTATCTGTAACCGTGCAGATATAGCAGATTTAAAAACAATGATAACATAAACACATGTGATACATCATTCAAAGGTTGATTTAGAATTTGATTGCCAAGGTTATTAATAACGCTTCAATAAAGTGGGTACAGCCCCTAGTTAAAGATCATCTTTTGCTGGTCTGAGGAAGTTAGTGAAGGGTTGTCAGATCCTGGCTGCTCCATTTCAGCACTACGGACAGATAACACCAGACACCGGAGAGGTTTCTCAATACTCACATTTCCCCTCCTCGACTCCTATCCTCGAGACTTGGTGCCGCCCACAGGAGATGCGAGCGGAGGACTGAGGTGGGGAACCGAGGAATCGAGGAGTCGAGGAGTCGAGGAGGGGACATTTGAGTATTGAGAAACCTCTTGGGACCCTCTACTCTTCAACAGCGCTGTCCATGGTCCTGAAACCACAGACGAGCAATAGATATGTAACTCTGCCAATCATTGTGTTGTTTTTGCTACAATTCTACAGATACATGAACACAACCCAACCCAACATGTACATGCATGAAAACAACCAGTCCTCAACTAGAACACATCCTGCCGCAAGTCTAAATCATACCCTGTACATTATTAGTCAGCACTTTGAACACACCTACACAGGCTATTATTATTAAAAGTAACCAACACAATAGTCCAGGCATACCATAGGAAATGACTAGGACAGATTAATGTTGGTTATGTAATAGGGAAATGTCAAATTGCATTGCAGCTGTCAGAATGGGCATACAGGTGGCCACTATGGTATTGTTTGACTTATTTAAATGCTATGGGAAGAAAAGGTACAGTCAGGATTTATTTCAGAGAATGATTCAATCAGATTCCAAAGTGTGTCCACGCCCCCTGGCCCAACTGTTTCTGCAGTATAGGAAATAAATGGTCTGAAAGTATACACTGCAGCAATTTTCACGGGGATTGGCAATTTTTCCGGTAATAAAACCTTATGCCATAGGTTTAAACATAATTTAAATACTTTACAAAAACATCCACTCCAACAGTGCGGCTTTCATTTATCTTGGTTCAGTTACTTTAATTGACCCCTGCTCTGCACATTTCCTGCTACTCCTTAAAGTGGCAACACACTGTAAATGCCTTTTATGCTTGTTTCTTTGTCACCCGTTGCTTGCGAGTACTATTATTTGCAATTATATTAGAATTAAGCTGTTTTCGTTCAAGTGTTCAATACATTTTCTACTTAACTGAGGTTAAGTGAATTCAAATGTGACCTTATGGGAGAGCACAGATCATGGCCAAATTGTCAGGAGAAGCCTCGAAATGTCTAAAACAAAAAGGTTACATCATATATTATTACACAAAAGGCACTGAATACCAGCTGAGGTATTTCCAACATTTCTTATGCAAAATGCACTCATAAGGCCATCGATCAATATATCTCCATACTGTACCGGCAGCTCTGTACCTTGTCATGCCTAATCTGACACTCATGAGTGAGACCCTCCACCCCATGTGACGTGAGGCACTCGCGCACATGACATATCTGGCTTTAAAATGACGTCACGGCAGCGTGCAACTCAACGGGCAGGTCGTTCGTCAGTCTGAAGAGAAGAGGAGCAGCAGGAGACGGAGCAGCCTCCTCTCCTCTCCCTTGACAAACTGTCATTCCCCCTCTCTCGAACTCCTCGGAAACAACTCTCAACCTCCAGGATTCTTCTTCGGCGTTTATCCTCGTCCTTTTTTCAGTTGCACCTAATTCTTCCTTTTCATTATTTTTTTTAACTTTGTCTTCCCCCTCTTCACGCTGAACACCCCCCTCCATTGATGTGAATAGATAATGAGGACCCCCTACCAGCGGTGACTTGTCGTATCCTTCAAAAAGCGAGCATCCTCATCTTCCGCCCCCTAATTTTTTGGATGTTTTCAACAATGTAGGAGAAGCTGTCATTTCAGCAACGAGGATGCCAACTACATGCCTTGTTTTTCCTCTCCACACCTTACATCTTTACATTCAACTAGGGGATATGAAAGATTTTCGTGAAGGCAAAGTTTGAGGGTACCTCTGTCGGTTTCCCGCTCACCTGACCGCGTGAACCCCTCGCTGTCTATCGCCAACAGAACAATTGACGAGCAATTTAAAATACTTATTGTTCTGCCGATGTGAGTGGGATTTGGCAGCGTTATTGGAGGAATTTCGTGTGCGCAACGTTGAAGGATATGGCTTAAAATAATGGTTGCGTTACTGACAGCCGGAGTACGATCCGTCACTTGAGTGTTTTAACAGCTATTGTCGACTTTGGAGGAAACCCATCTAAATGGGAGGATACCTGGAAGACTGAGTCGGATTCGGCAATCGAGAAAAATGTGGATAAAACGGAGTCTTGGGTGCAGGTAAGAAATGAACGTTATTAGTAATTACAGTGCAATTTTGGGAAAACGAAATCTGTGCACGGGGTTTTGTGATGTTTCACATTTGAAGCCAGTGTTCGACAACATGTTGTCTCAGTTTTCAATATACGCACACTGCAAGTTATAAGAGTCTGCTGGAATTGGTTATATCAAAAGGTCCGTACAAAACATGCAAACGTAGGTTCTCTTGCATTAAAGTTATTTAGATACACCGATTTGTTTCCGTTGTGTTGTTGACACTAAATAATTATAAGGCGACGGCTGAACGTGCATATGTTTTATGATGTTTCAAAGCAAGAATATGATCTAAAACTTCACGTCCTCCACGCTAGGGGTCGCCAACAGTACGGCGCAAGCGACACGCATACACTCACAGACAAACGCGGACGCGCTCCAAAACACACGTGTCCTCACGCACGCACATTCACAGCCAGCCTCAAGGTAAGGTCTGGCAGCTCCTCCTCACTTGTGAGAACAAACACATGCACGCGCTCTCCCAGGAATGCGCAATTAATGAGGTAATTAGTAGTAGAAAAGATGCATTAATTTTGGGGAGGCAGTAGCTCTGTCTGTAGGAACTTGGCTTGGGGTTTAGGTTCTATAAAACCAATACTGCTGAGGTGCCCCTGAGCATGGCACTGAACCCCACACTGCTTTCCGGGCAGATGAATATAATAGTTACTAATTGTAGGATATTAAAATGCATTATCTTTTTTTATTGTTAATGTCCTTGCTGTTAAAAATAAAAAAATATTTCTGATACATTTTGGCTTTGAAGTCTTATAAATATGGAAGTTGTCAGTTTAAGTATTGTGCTTAAGGATGGAGATGTAAGCTTTACACAACATGTAATCACAATTGGCTACCTGTATACTTCTCTTCCTGTTATAACCCTTTACAAGCCATAGGACGTAATAAAAACTCTTTGTTTTTTATGATACATAAATAAATATCCCTAAACTGAAGCAGTATTGAGACCAGTTCACTGGCTCAGTTAGGGGCGTCTGCTAACAAAAGCTAAAAATGGTCTCCTTCATTTGCCGTAAAATAGTAATGACACACTGTGAAATGAGTCCTAACCTGCCAGAGGTGGGATTGCACCACCTGTGGCTCCTAATTCCAGCCCATTTTCAGCCGTTTCGTTTATTATGCATGACACACACTGTACGTCTTAGGGCTGACCTCACAGGCTAATGGCAATAGACGGCGTATACGGAGCAGTTGCATAAGATGATGAAATGAAATGCATTAATGTTCCATATCTCCAGACGGAATCGGTCCGAGGCAGAGAGACAGCAATTTCCAGTTTCAGAAATGTCCCCGTCGCTCGCTGTCATGATGTGGAATGTCAAAGTGGGATGTGGGGTGAACAGGAACTGCTATTGTGGACTTCTTGTAGTAATTCCCATTGCTCCAGATTATTGTGTGTGTCCTTACAGGCTAAAAGCTTGTATTGTGTGTGATTGTCATGTATTATTATTATAGTGATGGCATATTTGTTTCTTAAGTGTTTGGGATAAAGCCTTGCTTCCCAGTTGTGTTGAACATTATTATTTTCTTTTTTTTGGTATATATATGTGCAGTGAGCATGTGCACAGAAAGCTTCTGTACCTGTTGGAACAGACAGAGAACAAACCACCTACAGAAGCTCGAGCTGTGGGCGTTCAGTAAATGTAACAGCTCTGACTTTAGCAAACCCAGAGAGAGGAAAGGATGGATGGATGGATAGATTCCAAGCTATATTAAAACCAAACATTTTAGATGGCCACTGTAGTTACTTTTTATGTAATGTGGTCTCATGAAGACGACTTAAATACATCGGTTTGTTGTAATATCGTCGTTTATTGACTTGAGTGTGATGGTATGATGATGTCATTCACACTAATAACTGAAAACAAATTGTAGTTAACTTTTAGATTTTGATAATGACGTTTTTTCTCTAGTGTAGGGCTGTGGATCACAGTTAAGTGTTATTAAGTGTTGATTTTATTTTTCATACATTTGCCATAACATATTATATAGATATTAAATATATTTCATAGGTTGTGGACTATTAAGGACATTACATATATTAACTTAATTATGTCGTTCAAATAATAAATGTATTGTATAGTTAAAAATGTCTATGCCATAACTTCCCATTATTTTAAGTTTATGTCTTTAAATGTAGTTAAAGCAACAGAAATAAGGTGCAAATCTGGAAGTTTGTAAATCTGGAATTAATGAGTGTATTGCACTATTGCCTTATTAATTACATGAATCAATATTGAACATCTGGATTGATTAGTTTTACTTCTATTGACTGAATCACGTGTTTTGTGTGCACTTGAAATACGTTTGTAACGACGAAGCACAGTTGCTTGTTGAAAACGTTTGGAGCATCAGACACGAAGTACAAATCTAGAGTCAGTACTAACATTGGCAAGGTGCTTTATCCCAATTAAACACACACCACTAACACGTTGGCAACGGCAACGGCAAGAGGTTTGTTCAGTGGCTTGAATAGTGTGCTTAGTTGAATTCTCCCTATTAACTAACAAAGCACACCACTATTACTCAGGATGCTAATGGAAAGACAACAGTGGCAGTAGGAAGATTCATCACACCAACAATGTCCTGTTAAATACAAGCCACTTAAACGTGTGACTTTCCACTCGTAGCAATAGGTTTGTCAAGTTTCATGTATATCTGAAATGAGATCCATTTAGTTCCTTAACATTCCCAAACGAAGTGTATCTCGGGGCTCAATCTTTCATGAATGGCACACAGTTTTAAGTTTTCCATGGAGAGCTCTCGTACTGCTGAGGCACGGGAGATGCTATCGGTACACTGCAGCTGCTAAATATTACCAGTGGAGACACCATGCCATTAACCCTTAGATGCACGAGTGACTGGACCCTACACTCGTCCATAAGTGGGTCAAAAAGGACCCGTATTAGAATAATATGTGTTTTTATGCCATTTTTGTCATTTTGGTTAAGAAAAATCACTTGTATAATATTTAGTACTATATTTCGGTTCACCCTAGAGATATTTTATATTTAATCTTTCACTATAAAACCCGTTTTGAACATAATTGATGCAAAGATATCCGCTGAGACCCTCACAGTATTCCAGTCCCTTTTCAAAACTCATCTCTGCTCCTCTTGTCTACTCATCATAGCCCAACCCCCATCAATCCATGCCGATCGATCAAGGTTGATAGTCCTATACCCCCCACCCTAACCTTCCCTTATATTGTAAAGCGATGTTGAGTCCTTGAAAAGCCCTATACAAATATAATGTATTATTATTGTTATTATTATACTGACTAGGGATGCACGATATTGGTTTTTGGAAACCGATACCGATAACTTACTGCTTCTCAAGACCGATACCGATAACCGATAATAATATAATATATATATATATTAAATGTACCTGTAGTTTTTGCACACCTGGTGGTAAAATAAAGACTAGTAGTGAGCAAATGACATGAGCATTACTACTATGAACAAAACAAAGCCAAGAACAGTTTTGACTCTTCAAAGTGACCATATTTATTTTCCCAAATAAATATAATTGAGTATTTTTTTGAGTATTGCCTTTTTCAAAAGCCTCGTCGATAGGTACAAGCCCCGGTGCCTTTGCAGCTGGCTTTGGATTCGCCGCTAGTTTAGCAGCGCAGGCGTCTTCGTACGCTGTTAACACACCATCGTAGCGATGGCGATGTTTCAGGTGACTAATCAGGTTGGAACTATTATAGCTCGTTGCCTTTTTCCCTCCTCGTGGAACTTCTGCATTGCATTTGTTAATACAAATAGCAAGCAAACTATCTAACTCTGAAACTTTGAAATAGTCCCATACTACCGACGACATGTTTGTTTACTGTCCTGGCTTCACGGCCGCACACCATTTACGTCACAGCCAGGCATGAGAAGGGAGCGCTGGATTTGTGAAAAACTCCCCTCTTCCTAAACCACTAATACCACAGTACTGGCAACACGGGAGGAGCCGAGTGAAAAACAAGCGCCCTTCATCCCAATCCACCCACACCGCAGGATTTTTTTCTTTTTTTTTACCCAAAAAATATATTGTATATTATCGGGGCTATTAATACTTTTATCGGGTTTATCGGGATGACGTCATAATTCCTAATATCGGACCGATAATTATCGGGCCAATGATTATCGTGCACCACTAATACTGACAGGTATCAGATCTTGCTGTGTAAAATAATCTTCCTGAGAGGTGTCACTTGTGATGTAGTCTGTGTGGTCTCCAGTGGATGTAGTCCTGACAGCAACAGGTGATAATAATCAAAGGTTCCCATAGGATTCCATAGAAAATGCATGCGGGTATAGAAGCTTGGGGTAGTAATACAAAAACTACAATTTCTTAAAATATAAATAAAAAATTTGAATGGCATGCTATCCAAAACATGTTTTTTGAGGAATAGCTGGAATGTGAAATGATAAAAAAAATGTAATTACAAAGATACTTCAAGAAAACCACCTCACCGGGTCCAAAAGACCCACTTATGGATCTAAGGGTTAAGGAGGGCTTCATTTTCCAGTTTTCCCTTGCTTACGAAGACAGGATTGTTAAGTACAAGTGACTTCTCCTGAACAGGTCTAGTTTTCATGGCCTGAATACATTCTTGCAATTAATGGAGATAGGGTAACGGAGATATGTCAAGTGATTGGAAGTATGGTTCAAAATGTGTCGGAATGTATGTGTATTGATGCCTGCAGATTATTATATGATTAGTATTCTGTTTTATCCGTGCTAAAAAGAAAGTATTTCTTTTGGAGTAATAGTCTAACTCTAATTATGTCTCTGCCTTAATGAAGCAGGGTACCTACCTGATATATTATACTCTACACTAGGGCTGCTCAATTAATCGTATTTGAATCGCAATTACGATTTTGGCTTGCAACGATTATGAAAACAACATAATCGAAATAAAACGATTATTTATTTGTAAACAATTTTTAAAACATTTTGTATAGGTTTTTCAGTTGAATTATACTTAAAGTTCAGCATAATCAACTGTTAAAAACATACTGTTCACATTTTTTTTTCAATAAATGGATGTTTTCACAGTAAATGGATAATCGTTTTTAATAATCGTGAATTATTGACCCAAATAATCGAGATTATGATTTTTGCCATAATCGAGCAGCCCTACACTCTGAGGTGTTTTCTCCTTGCTCTTGCACAACATCATCAGTCTAGAACGGCTCAGGGTGCATGACCAGCAGTCGGCTACCGAGAACTCCACGGTTTAACGTGGCAATACTGTGGAAGGGTCCATGAGATATTCACATATTTCTGTGATTTAGGTGCTATCTTAATAGCCTCTATGAGAGTTATTAACTGGGCCTCTCTGGAGCGTGATTAACCTAATTTGCAGTGAAATAGGCTGTGTTGCTTCTCTGAGATCCTATCCTCTGGAGATGTGTGTGTCTGTGTGAGTGTGTGTGCATGTGGTAAACACCCTGTGCTCAGCAGTCTGTTAAATCCAGGAGGAACAGAACAGGTTGTCCCTGTGAAATAGTGTAAAAAAACAGAGCAGACAAAGACGCCGGTTCATTTGAGCCATATCTGAAATACAGACGAGAGATAAAGACAAGTGAAAATGAGAGAAACTTGGACCGGGGTGAACCATAAATGTCTCGTCGTTGACTGGCATAGCAATTAGTAGAGACGAGACATAGGCAGAATTGGACCATTACTGCATTGTAAAGTTAATTTCCCTCCATGGCATATAACTGCATAGTAAATGCTGAAAATTAAAGGACTGGAGTTCAACTCATATAGCTTTTGGAAAACTAATAACACTAAAATACTAGAATTAATGCGCTGTTGGTCAAAGTTGTTTTATGAATACTAGATAACAAGGATTAAATTACTTTTGGACCCTGTGAAACAGGATATTAACCTTCATTTGACATTAAATCCCTCCATTAAAAACAAATTGTTGAACAGAAGTTGGCTTACAGATTTGAGAAGAGATGGTTGTTACATTACATTACAATGCATTTAGCTGATGCTTTTATCCAAAGCGACGTACAATAGGTGCGTTCGACCAACAAAATACAAACTTGAAGAAAACAGAATCATAAAGTACATCAGGTTTCATAGAGCCAAAACATTTTAAGTGCTAACTAGGGTTGCCAGAAACTGACCATGATCAAAATCGATTAATCGGCTGCCCTGGCGAATAATAATCGATTATTCGACCCCCCCCTCGACCCCCCCCACGAAAAAAAAAAAAAAAAAAAAAGGGAAACAAAAAAAAATCAGACAAAAGGAATTCCGTTGTTTTCTTTACTGGAACATGTTTAACAGTACAACCAACAAACAAGCATGTCATCACAACGACGTGGCCTTGAAGTGAAGTTGGTAATGGCCGGCTGTGCTGCGTCTTTCTCTGTAACCTCTTTGGCGTGCTTCGCACTCAAATGCGAACGCATTGTTGAGGTTGAGCTGTGATAGACCAATGTCTGTTCATCTTTAGTGAGGGAGAGGGAGAAGGGGGGTGGGGGCGGGGTCGGTGTGTAGCGTGCTGCAGCAGCAGTCTGCTCTGCTCGCAGGCTTCCTCCAAGTTTACAGTAAAACAAACTGGTGGTGTGACCAATGGCCATTTACAATTATTAATACTATTACTATTATTAGCATATATATATGTATATATATTTTGGTTGAAACTAAGCCAGAAAAAAAAAAAAAACATAAATAATAAAAAAAAAAAAATAATAATAATGAAAAAATATATATAAATAAATCGATTTTTAAAAATAATATTCGATTATGGAAACTGTAACGAATATTCGAATAATCGCTGGCATCCCTATACTCAACTGGCTTTAGAGAAGCCAGTCCTTTATTAGTATATAAGTGCTTTGTTAATAGTTCTATCGCTCAAAGTGGAGTCGAAAGAGATGAGTTTTCAGTCTGCGCCGGAAGGTGTGTAAGCTTTCTGCTGTCCTGATGTCAATGGGGAGCTCATTCCACCATTTTGGTTGTTATATCATACATAGGGCTGCAACAAACGACTAATTTGATAGTCGATTAATCTATCGAGTAATGAAACGATTAATCGACTATTCTGACTATTATGCCTTGCACAATTTCTCAAACGCTCTTATTTAGCCATCAACTTTTAAATTTAGCTTGAGGTTGTTTTAGGCATGTGGAAACTAACAATGAAGACAATAAAGATGAATACTTGAATAAAAAATACATATTATTAAATTAACTAAACAAATTGTTGAACATTGCTTTTCATTTAAATTAAATAAATAATATTTCACATCAAAAGAAACAGTGTTTTAGCAAATAATAAATAATGTGATAACAGAATTGTAAACAGAATAGCTGAAACTTTAACAAACTAAATAACTCAGTTACCTCAAATCATTAAGCCATGTTTATATAATTGAGTTAACTCTGTGTGTTGCTGCTAGCATACATAACACCTGACGTGGAAACGTTACTCGTGGATGGGGCTACAGAGCTGCTAGAAAGACAGTCGAACCCGGTGCATTTCTCCGTCTGAATGTGGAGCACTTTTGCTAAATGTTTAGACAAATTGCTCGTGTTACCGCCCTTACATGCTAAACTCTTATTGCACTTTTGGCAACGAGCATCGAGACGGGTAAAGTTTAACCACACCTCGGAGCGGCGTTCTCTCCGCCACCTCCGCAGTGTGTTGCTACATGTAGCAGCCGCGTGTGTGTAAACGGCCCCGCCCCCTCCCACACAGACCAGGGAGAGAGATCTCGTCTGATCGAAAATACATCATAGACGCATTTGTTTGTCTTTTTGCATATTAGAAACGAGCTGGCCACACTAAGACTGCGATATAATGTTTTTGTAGCAATAATACATGACATATATTTTTTAAATGTCTCCAGTACCGATAACGTTGTAGCTTAACGGCGCGTACAACGCACGTGATGACGTCACCAACGAATCGACGACTGAATTAGTTGGCAACTAATTTGGTAATCGATTAAGTCGATTAGTTGTTGCACCCCTAATCATACATATCAGTTTTTTTTCATACCCATATTTTATTCCATTTTAATGTAAATACTGCTATATTTAATTGCAATATGTTTTATTATGTTGTAATGTTATTATAGTTTTCTTAAAATAGATTTTTTTTTACTTTTATGTATGTCCAAGTCAAATTCCTCGTACGTGTGAACCTACCTGGTAATAAACCCGTTTCTGATTCTGACATCACTTATCAACTAGGGGTGCAACAACTTATCGACTTAATCGATTAAAATCGATTACCAAATTAGTTGCCAACTAATTCAGTCGTCGATTTGTTGGTGACGTCATCACGTGCGTTTTACGTGCCGTTAAACTACAACGTTATTGGTACTGGAGACATTTAAAAAATATATGTCATGTATTATTGATAAAAAACATTATATCGCAGTCTTAGTGTGGCCAGCTCGTTTATAATATGTAAAAAGACAAACAAATGCGTCTATGATGTATTTTCGATCAGACGAGATCTCTCTCCCTGGTCTGTGTGGGAGGGGGTGGGGCAGTTTACACACACGCGGCTGCTACATGCAGCAACACACTGTGGAGATGGCGGAGAGAACGCCCAGTGTGAGAAAAAGTTTTTAGAGAGTACTTGTTCATGGACAAGTGAGTTTGGCAATTTACTTGTCCGAATACATTTTTCACTTGTCCAGAATTGACAAAAATTGGGGCCACTGGAATCTTCTTCTTCGTCATCGTATTTTTTACATTTTCCCACGGTTTTTACAACACCGCTAACGTAAGTGAGCGGTAAGATTTTACTGCATCACACATAGGGTTGGGTATCGTTTGGATTTGAATGATTCCGGTTCTGCTTTTCGATTCCGGTTATTTTTGTTTCTCGATTCCGGTTCTTTGAGAGGGTAAATAAGTCCCATGACTGGGAGAAAAATATATTTATGAAAACATTAAGTCAAATCTGTATTCCTATTTACAAATCACTTCATACTGTTTCATTTCTTACGGTTATTGAATACAATTATATAAAAATAATCTCTGCATTGTTTAGTTAGTTCTAAGTGGTGCAGTTTGAGAATGTACAAAGACTCCAGCTCATTAAAAACTCTGCAGCTAGACTACTAACGAATACCAAAAGGAGGGAACACATTAGTCCTGTCTTAGCTACTCTACACTGGCTTCCTGTAACTTTTAGAATTGATTTGAAGGTGCTTCTCCTCATATACAAAGCTCTAAATGGACAAGGACCCAGCTACATTGCTGACTCTCTAATGAACTACACACCTGCCAGAACACTGCAATTATCAGATGCAGGTCTATTAGAGGTCACCAGAAAGAGTCATAAGAAGATCGGTGATGCAGCCTTTGTAAACTACGCCCCAAAACTGTGGAACATGTTACCCAACAATATTAGGGAAGCCAATACATTAGGCATTTTTAAAAGGCTTAATCTCTTTACCAAAGCATTTTACTGATTTTACACTATTATACTGCACTATTCTCTGTGATTGACATTGCACTATTTCTCTATGTTTTATTCCCCATGTTTTTATTTTTAATTATTTTATCCCACTTTATGCTTTGCTGCTTGTTTTACACTGATGTTATGTCTTATTTTTTACTGATGTAAAGCACATTGAACTGCAATCCCCTGTATGAAAGGTGCTATACAAATAAAGTTATTATTATTATTATTATATTTATAGCCTATCCTAGCGCATTTCTACAACTCAAAGACACTTGCACGCTTACACATGTCCTGCAATACACATGCTGGCAGCTGCCCAGCTACTCACTGTTTGTAAAAGTTAATAAATAGTATAAATAGCATTTCAATAATTTACTTTCTATACCCTGCTTCATAAACAATACTGACATTCCTGTGCTCCTCCGAGTCTGGGGGTCCAGGGATGTGAGGACAGCGCGAGGACACAGACAGGGAGGCTGCTTCACTTCATAAAGGAAATGGTGGTCAATATTAACAACACAGGAGCTAAAACGCTTAATAACCTTCATTACGTGTTAGAGACAGAACATAAGAAAGTTTGACAAAGATGAGGCTGTTAAACGGGCAGCGGATCCGCTGTGTGTAGAAAGAGAGAGAGACGCTGAGCTGCACCGTGCAGCGATCAGCTGATACGGAGCATAGAGAGAGAGCTGCTGTCCGCGGGGCTCGGCCTCGCCTCCTGTCCTCACAACTCTTATTAATCCCGGGACCGGACAATTGTTATTTGTTCCTACTCGGAACCGAGTTTTGCTTCCCAACCCTGCCACTGTGCTACACTTCCCGCCCTGCCCCCGTCTAACTGTACAGAAAGCGGCGAGATGCATTTCCTTATGAATCGACAAGCAGAACCGAAACTAACATTTCTAAACGAACAATGGCGGACACGGACAATTTGCGAATGAGTTCTGCCTTTTGTAAACTGAATTTATCAATCATTTGTCAATAAATCGGGGCGAAAAACGTCACTTGTCCGCCGGACAAGTCAATTGAAAGATCTACTTGTCCGATATTGTAAACAACACGTCCCGGACGGTGGGATGTGTACTTTTTCGCACACTGACGCCGCTCCGAGGTGTGGTTAAACTTTACCCGTCTCGATGCTCGTTGCCAAAAGTGCAATAAGAGTTTAGCATGTAAGGGCGGTAACACGAGCAATCTGTCTAAACATTTAGCAAAAGTGCTCCACATTCAGACGGAGAAATGCACCGGGTTCGACTGTCTTTCTAGCAGCTCTGTAGCCCCGTCCACGAGTAACGTTTCCACGTCAGGTGTTATGTATGCTAGCAGCAACACACAGAGTTAACTACATTATACAAACATGGGTTAATGATTAGAGGTAACTGAATTAGTTAGTTTGTTAAAGTTTCAGCTATTCTGTTTACAATTCTGTTATCACATTATTTATTATTTGCTAAAACACTGTTGTTTCTTTTGATGTGACATATTATTTATTTAATTTAAATGAAAAGCAATGATCATTTTGTAAACAATGTGTTTAGTTAATTTAATAATGTATTTTTGAATCAAGTATTAATCTTTATTGTCTTCATTGTTAGTTTCCACATGCCTAAAACAACCTCAAACTAAATCTAAAAGTTGATGGCTAAATAAGAGCGTTTGAGAAATTGTGCAAGGCATAATAGTCCGAATAGTCGATTAATCGTTTCATTAATCGATAGATTAATCGACTATCAAATTAGTCGTTTGTTGCAGCCCTATTATCAACCTACAGTAGAGGCTGGACAACGGTGGCAACACATATTTTATCCCACACAAGAAAGGCCATCTTACAAAAATCTATCTTGTTTCAAAGCCACCAGACTACTGCGAAAAAAAGTAATTATATATTTCAGAACAAGGGAGTTGCTGGTCTACCGCTGCTCCCAGTTCTTTGTCAATGGAGTCTGGTGGCTGTGGTGGAGCATAGATAGATATAATGACTTCACTTCAGACCGCAAATTCAAGCTCCCTTGAAAACGCCATCACCCTCAGTCTGATTGGGTTTAATGACCATCCTGTCCAGTTTGGGCTACACAAGAAACAGTGTGTGTTCCCATTGCACTGAAACACATCCATCCCACAGAGTGAAGGAACTAACGGCACACAGCTCAAACTTGATTTATGTAGTTGGCTTTTGCCGGATCAATACTGCCGCTACAAAGGATCAGATGTATCCGTCATCGCCCTTCCCACTAACTGGACTTCTCCAGGCTCGGGGGGCACCTCTCAGCGGGCCACTTCCAACTAAAAGACTTCAGAGATGAACACAAGAAAGCCCCCCCACACTTTTTTCTTGTTGCCATTCAGTGGTAATTGACGTGTGTTGAGCAATAGGCCGGAATACACATTTTCACAGAGAGGGTGTGAGTTGATTGGGGCATTGTCCTGCATTTCTGGTCACTTATTTCTCTCCCCATTCCCATGCTCTTTACAGCCCTGCTTATCTTTCTGTGCATGTGGGTCATGCACACTGTAGTGGAGGATATTGTGCAGTGGGAGTAATTAATGGGATGATGCAATGCCCTTGGCTGTTGCATCTTAGACCCTCTAAAACCACACACAAATACACACTCCACCCACCCCACTGACAGCAGGGGCCTGAGGCGTTATGTATTCGGTTTGTCCGTCCGTCCATCTGCCCTGCAGCCCCTCCGTCTGTCTGTCCCGGACTTGTGATGTTTCAGGAACGCAATTAGGACATTTCTTTACATTTGGCATAAACATCAAATTAGCCTCAGGGATGATCTAATTAAAATGTGGTGGTCAGAGGTCACTGTTACCTTAAAAAGTGATTTGGTTCAGAACACAGATATGCAACAATTATTCCTACACTACTAGTACTACCTATAACCATACTGATATTAAACAACAAACCAAAAGTCTGGGATTCATATGCTAAATATGACTATTTTAAACACATTTCTGGACATTTTTGACAGACATGAATGCAAAGTGCAATGTGACCAATTGGCGAAAGCATTCACACATATGCAGTTATTACGTGTTTTGGTTTGTTTCCAACTATGAATTATGATTAGAACTAAGAAATGCAACAATGTCTACAAGCTCCCTCAGCTGAGCCTTACTGATATTGTGTGTGTGTGTGTGTTTGTGTGTGTGTGTGCATGTATTAGGGATGGGAACGATTAATCGAATATTTGAATATTCGAAATTATTCAGATATTCGAATAATTATTCATGTATTCGAATATGAGTTATGAATATTTTTATATAAAAAAAAAAAATGTATTAATTTTTTTTTTTGGGAGTGATGCCTAAGTTGATTACATATTATCAAATTGAATAATTCAATGTGTATATATATACGACTGTGCCATAGCTAAATGTGTTAGGTGACGCCTAGAGATGTCCCGATCCGATCACGTGATTTAAAAAAAATCGGGGATCGGGAGAAAAAAATCGGCGATCGGGATTCTTTTTTTTTTTTTTTTTTTATAAAATATTTTTCTTTTATTTAATGTTACAAAACAAAAATGACCATGTTCACGTCTTAAAGTCATCCTGAGGACTTAGTTTTGGTTTAAAATTACACAACATCATGTATGTGTTGCTTTCTTTGGGCTTGTTTTCAGACCTGGTTGCTTATTTCTCTCAAATCTGGCAACAGAGTGGGCGCAGTGTCTAATAGTAGCAGCAAGCTAACGAGAGGCTACGTTCAGCTGGTGACTCGGGAGTCGGGACAGAGAAAATGTCAGGAGTTTGGAAGTATTATAAAATTGAAAGCGAAGGCAGTGTAACAGCCAGATGCAATGTTTGCAAGGCAGAGGTTCCGCGTGGTGGAAAGAACAGAGCTACGTTCAACACGACCAATCTAATACGCTACCTGAGAAACAAACACCAACAACAACACGGCGAGTACACAGCGGCCAATCAGGTAACGGCATTGAAACAATCGACACTTTCAGGGACTTTTAAAAGGAAAGAGAAACTGCCCCAGAACAGTAAAAAGGCCAACACAATAACAGCCAAGATAGCTGAATTCATCGCGTTGGATGACCAGCCGTTATCTGTTACCTTTTTTTTCTCTTAATGCATTGCATAAAGATCGGATCGGGAAAAATCGGTATCGGCAGATTGTCAAAATCAAATGATCGGAATCGGATCGGGAGCAAAAAAAGGTGATCGGGACATCCCTAGTGACGTCTTAAGGTGTGTTTTGCTCCTCTCACCGGTCCCTCGACCTGCAGGTGCTGATCTCTCTCTCTCTCGTGTACGGTTATACTTCACTCGCGTTTATGTCCAAATCCATCAGATCTAGCTAGTTCTAGCCAATGATATGGCTGCTGCCCCTCCCTACACGCAGATCACGCAGACTCAAACCTCATCTTAGGCCCAAATGTGGCGCAAATGAGCTCCGCAGCCGTTGCAAGGTTCCGGCGCTAACACTTCATGTGCGTGCTCCCCCGCCCCCTGTCAACACTCGCGACACATGAGTGGCCAGCCTAAACAACAATAAGCGCTGCTTGGCAACCGCGTGTGGCGGCAAAGTACATAGACATTTTGACTGGAGAGATTTAGTTTTGCCGGTATTCAACATATTTTACCATAGTCCGGTAATTATTTACACTCCAAGAAGAGTCCGACACAACAGACATGGCGTCAAAAAGGAGTAATGTGTGGAAATATTTCGACCAGGTTAGTGAGTGCGGTGTAGAGGTCAAACTATGCCAAATTAAACTTATATATACATGCTATACCTTGCTATAACCTCCGTTCCAGCTGAGAGGGTCTTCTCTACAGCTGGCCTGATTGTGAATCGCCTCCACACATGAAAGCTGTAGGCCTATAGCTGTCAAACTGTGATCACCAGTTCAATACATTTGACAAATTCGACTTGGTTTCTACACTTATTTGAACATGTATGTATTTATTTCCAAAAATTATTGAAAAAAAATTGGGCAAAAAGAAAAGTTACAAAAAAAGTTAAAACAATTTTTTTTACCCAATTTTTTTTTTATAGGATATGTACATTTCGGTTACCGGTTAACCGTTTTTTGGGGGGTCGAATATTCGAATATACATTTGCTTTCAAATTCCCATCCCTAGCGTGTGTGTGTGTGTAGTAGGGATGCACGATATTGGTTTTTTGAAACCGATACCGATAACTTCCTGCTTCTCAAGACCGATACCGATAACCGATAATAATATAATATATATATATATTAAATGTACCTGTAGTTTTTGCACACCTGGTGGTAAAAAAAGACTAGTAGTGAGCAAATGACATGAGCATTACTACTATGAACAAAACAAAGCCAAGAACAGTTTTGACTCTTCAAAGTGACCATATTTATTTTCCCAAATAAAGTTCTTGCCTTTTTCAAAAGCCTCGTCGATAGGTAAAAGCCCCGGTGCCTTTGCAGCTGGCTTTGGATTCACCGCTATTTTAGCAGCGCAGGCGTCTTCGTACGCTTTTAACACACCATCGTAGCGATGGCGATGTTTCAGGTGACTAATCAGGTTGGACGTATTATAGCTTGTTGCCTTTTTCCCTCCTCGTGGAACTTCTGCATTGCATTTGTTAATACAAATAGCAAGCAAACTATCTAACTCTGAAACTTTGAAATAGTCCCATACTACCGACGACATGTTTGTTTACTGTCCTGGCTTCACGGCCGCACACCATTTACGTCACAGCCAGGCATGAGTTAGGGAGTGCTGGATTTGTGAAAAACTCCCCTCTTCCTAAACCACTAATACCACAGTACTGGAAAAACGGGAGGAGCCGAGTGAAAAACAAGCGCCCCTCATCCCAATCCACCCACACCGCAGTATTTTTTTCACCCAAAAAATATATTGTATATTATCGGGGCTATTAATACTTTTATCGGGTTTATCGGGATGACGTCATAATTCCTAATATCGGACCGATAATTATCAGGCCGATAATTACCGTACACCACTAGTGTGTAGTGCTGCATACCTGGACTCACATTCAGGTTCAGGTCCGGACTCAAGTCCAGAGGTTCAGGTTCAGGTCCGGACTTATAAGTCCGGACCTGAACCTGTAACTAACCTGTAACTAAAGTGAACTTATTGTGAGCTAATTATCAATTGAAAATTAACTCATAATCAACTCAAATTCAAACTCGTCAGGTTTATTGTGCTCCCTTCCAACTTGTGTCTACATTTCTCTACAAAGTACAAATGTAAAAAAAAAAACTTTTTGCCACTTAGTCTACAAATGACTTATGAAAGCAACTACAGTGAACTACTACAAAGTTCAAACATTTATTTCATTTACCAAACTAAAGTAACCAAACAGTCCCTCAGCTGACTGAGCCTAAATCCCTAAAACGTTGCTGAAAGGTAGAGTGTAGAGTAGACTATACGCATTACACTGTTACACACCTACTATACAGTATAGGCTACACTGTAGTGACTGTACAGTCAGAGTGTACTGTACTGTCTGTACACCATGTATTTTCTATAACTCTACATGTGTACATTATACAGTACATACTAGGGCTATGCAATTAATCGTATTTTAATCGCGATTACGATTATGGCTTGCGACGATTATGAAAACAGCATAATTGACAAAATACGATTATTTTGCTGGGTGCGCTTTCGCCCCTCCCTAAAAGCCCACTCGGCCACGTGCGAGTGACATGTGTTGTGAGTGTTCAGCGCGAGCGAAGATGTCAGAACAAGAGCAGCAACTCGTTAAAAAGAAGGGTAAAACTATTTCCACTATTTGCAAGTACTTTGTCTTTACAATAAAAAAAAAAATTAAAAACCTTTATTTATCCAGGTAAAATCCCATTGAGATCAATGATCTCTTTTTCAAGGGAGACCTGGAGATACATTTCACATCGCTAAAGATATGTGCCCAGTTAGCACTGTTAGCAACCAGGGCTTTAAGCAACTTGTCAACACGTTGGACAAGCATTACGCGATGCCGTCTCGGTATTATTTCAGCAGGTCTGCGCTGCCTGCACTATATGACAAATGCCGTGGGGAAGTTGAGAGAGATGTGGCTTCAGCTGACTACTTTGCTACCACAACATACCTATGGTCTAGCCCAGGGGTGCCCAACCAGTCGATCGCGAGATGTGTCTAAAAATAGAACAACAATAATCGTTTTATCGTTAATGTCCTGTAACATAATCTTCCTGTGCCAGAATAATGCACTTGAACGCATCAAAGCTTTGTGATTGGCCGGCGTCACCCCATGTGTCGGGGCGTGGCTGAGGGTCTTCAGTACAGGTGGCAATATTGTCACCTGCCTGCGCTCATCTCTGAAACCAGACCATGTCAACAGGCTGGTGTTTCTTGCAAAAAATCTTTAAGAGATGACATGAGCAGCCCTACCAGCATTTGCCATGGTGGCCTAAACATTTTTATTTGATCTTAAATTGTAGTTCAACATTTATTTCCTGTTACTTCTGGACCATGACGGTTGGCCAGCCTTCAACGTTTAACTGAGTGGAATATGTTGAATATGTTTTACCAAAATGTTGGCTATATGTTAAGGAGTTTTCAGTAGGTTGTGACAGTGCACTGCATCATATTTGATTTAATTTATTTTGGTCTAATTTATTTTTATTTATCATATTAATAATATATGTTTAGTATGGTTTTGGAAGTGCGCTCCAATATATTTGTTGATCTTGTTTATTGGTAAAATATTATTTGTTTTAAAGTTCAATAAATGGTCAATGAATAATCGTCAAAATAATCGTGATATCAATTATTGACCCAAATAATCGTGATTATGATTTTTGCCATAATCGCACAGCCCTAGTACATACTACATACATAGTGATGTACATACTGTTAGAAATTAAAATCAATGTTGATATGGCGTAATTTTGAATTAAATCCACTATTTAATCCGTTTTATTCTGAAAAAAACGGAAGTTCACACTATTAACTTAATACTTTTATTCTGAAAATTCTTCACTTCCGGTTAGCATTAGCATGTGGCGAAATGCTACGTTTTCAAACCGTGAATCGAAATGACATGTGATGTTGTACACTGAGCACACTGGGTTTAGCACTCATTTATTGACGCTGAATAACATTTATCAGGGAATGTTTAAATAACCACAGACACCAGAATATACGTAAGTGCTAGTTTTTTTGCGAGTCCAAGTACCGGTTCCCGACGTTCCGGGGTTTTAACCGGACTTGAACCGAAACTTTTTACAAGTCCAGTACCGGTTTGGCGTACCGGTACGCGGCACTATGTGTGTGTGTGTGTGTGTGTGTGTGTGTGTGTGTGTGTGTGTGTGTGTGTGTGTGTGTGTGTGTGTGTGCGTGTGTATGCGTGTGTATGTGTGTGTGTGTGTGTGTGTGTGTGTGTGTGTGTGTGTGTGTGTGTGTGTGTGTGTGTGTGTGTGTGTGTGTGTGTGTGTGTGTGTGTGTGTGTGTGTCTGTGTTGAACAGTACCACACGTTTAGAAGAATTGGTAAGTTACACAACCACATGCTGCTGATATTCTTAAAGAAACACAACCAACGCTTAGAGATGATTCCACAACGGCGCATTTTTGTTTACACGAAGTGATGAGGTCTGGTGGAAGAAAGATACTGCACTGCAGCACACCAGCATTCTCCAAATTAAAGGTCAAAACTGAAGATTGTTTATCTATTAGGATTACTCTTAGCATCCGTCAGGTAGTTTGTTAAAAGTTCAGAGTATACTGGATAAAAGCATTTCCTAATAAAGGCTACACATGTTACATATGTATAACTAAAGCACTCTAAACCCTTACATATTCTGCGTGTGTGTGTGTGTGTGTGTGTGTGTGTGTGTGTGTGTGTGTGTGTGTGTGTGTGTGTGTGTGTGTGTGTGTGTGTGTGTGTGTGTGTGTGTGTGTGTGTGTGTGTGTGTGTGTGTGTGTGTGTGTGCTGGGTTGTGTTTGCTCTGTCACTTAGTATGAGAGCTTGAGCACACAGCCCTCCTCAGCTCCAACGGAGGGAATGTATATTCAACAGGCTGCAAATAGAGACTCAGAGGTATCACGGTTCAAACGTATAGGGGACGGAGGATAATCTCCTTTATATGTATAACGTCTAATGCAAATACTTCCATAACTACAGTGAGAATACAATCTACAGCTAGGGGAAATACATGTCCAAAAGCCTTACATTCCAATAAGACTTAGGGTGAGTGGCTCAACCTCCGACATGTCAACATTTCCTTGGGCAATATACTTAACCCCAAATCCACGGTATTGAATTTTAAGTAAGTATGCATGTCATGACAATCTATGTTCGATCTAAGGAGACCCGAATAACGATCTCACAGTTGAATATTGGCAGTGGTGGGAAACTCAGTTATGAAATACAGGATCATTCCATTCATGATATATCCCCCATATATCATGATTCATGAACGTCTGATTAGTTAATAGTTTTCTCCCAATAAATCATGATCAAGCCTATTACGGTATACATATTGGCAATTATAAGTACTGTTAATTCAAGTCATGTTGTTTTAATCAGTCTCTTTAGTGTGGATGAATTAAATAACTTCTAGACTAAGTTGCTCTAGTCCGATTTGTGTAGCATTTAAATGTTTTATGTCATCTGTAATGATTAACCCCTTACAACAACAAAAAACACAACGTTTATCATCGGCACCTAAACCACCAGAATCTGCCAGCCCTGTGATCTTCCCTCAGAAATAAAAAGGCTGTTGGAGCCTCATCCCCTGAAAAGCGCTCTGCATAATGAGAGAAGAGATGAGTGGAGAAAAGTGCCAAGCAAAGGAAAGAATGAGCAGAAGTGGATTAAAATAACAATAGAGCGTTTTTGCTAATGGTCCATTCTGAGCTTCTGCCACAATATGATACTGTGTGAGCATTACAGTGGATAAGCAAGGTGCTGATGTCCCTAGAGAAGACCAAATGCTTTGCATTTGTACTGTGTGAGGATGTTATTGAACTGCCACTCTTTCCTTATAACACATTACCCTATTACACACATTAAGGCCTGCAGACAATCGTTATGAATTAGGCTTTGTGCTTTCCTTTTGTGAAGGATAGCCTCTCCAACGAGACAATATGTTAACCACTGCTTCAACACTGGTGCTAAAGTTTGCCTTCACTGTCATAACACGTTCTATTGTCTCCAGGACTGTGGTCCAGGTGCCAGTTAAAATGAGCTTTAAATGGAATAACGGCCGAAGCCATGTAGGCTCATAACTCATAAATATCCAATATGCAGCCCCATTCATCATGCTGCAGAGAATTCCTTTCAGCATGTTGTATACCTTCTGACATTTTCAATTTGCTTTATCATTAACAGTGTATTGGACTGGAATGGCAGCCCTGCCATGTTTTTTCATTTGAATAACACATTTCTCTGAGAAGTCCGGCCTTTATAATGGTTGTATATTTTTCCTAAATGACAGTTGGGTGTTTCTCTCAAACTGCACGCATGATTACACTTTCTGTTGTGTGGATTTACTGTAGATTTCCTTGTGCAAGTCAAGAGGATTCCAGTCAGTTTAGGCTTTACCTCTCAAGAGACACTTAGGTGACATTGTGCTGAGGCTCTGTTCTTCCTGTCAGGTCTCACTGATCAATGCATTACTGTGTAGCAGGGTAATAAAGCATCAGTAAATACCTTGGTCCACTATGAATAACAATTACTTGTTAAGTTATGACATTTATTTGATGCATGCACTTTCTTTAGCGTGGGACAATCATGAGCGGTGTCCTCATAATCCCAGATGTTATAATGACAGTATGAGAGCATTTTATCTCTCCGTCGCAGTTGTTTTATAATGATGTGAAAAGACAATCCCTAAAGTGCCGTTCAGCTTACTGCAGAAAAAACGCTTTGGCTGACAATCATTTTTTATGTAGTGTGTGGTGCGTTTGACCTATGAAAGGTCAAGTTCAGAGGAAGCTTTAATGTTTGGATCAAATGTTGAGACAATCCACCCAATGGTTGCCCAGACACCTCAGATCAGACCAAAGTCAGACTGATCCAACCAGCGTGCCAAGTGCCAAATATTTTGGCCAACTACAATTATGGATTTTCTTTTATTCTAAACTTCCAATTCCTACTATTGCCGATTCTTCTGTTAACATTGATATCTTATCATATGTCCTTAATAAATCATTGAGTATGAAATACTATACATTTTCTCTAAAACTGGACCAAGTTACCAGACTTTCTTTCACTCACACTCAAACAAATCTCAAAATGAAAAGGTTTCGAGAAAAATAAAATACAACTGAAAAAGATTTGCAGTATATCCCACTTTAAATAACACAATTAACTTACCCAAAAGAAAACAGGGCAACATGTCTGATAACAACACATAATAAAACTCTTTCTTGGTATTACCGGTGCCGCAAAGTCACACCAACCACCCTATTGACAACAATGCTAACCCTTCGAAATATGACTATGATCAGCGGACAACTGTCCAGTTTTTAACGGTTTCGATAATCTATAGAGCAATCCAACAAACTGTTGTGTGGCCATAAAGCATTTGTTTTTGAAATATCAGAGCCACACATTCAGATGCATTCATCAGGCCTGTCACAAACACTGTAGGTCTTGGCAGTCCCTCGGTAAATAGATACAATGATGAAAGGTTATGAAATTTGCAAATAGCTTGTAAAAAAGAAAACAACTTCAACACACATGTTGTTTCTTAGCTATAAATAATCCATCAACCTTTTGAAGTTAGATTTTTGGAAATCTTTTGTTTTTGCTTTTTGTCCCCAGTGAGTGTACACAACAATGTAACAGGAGAAGGAACACCTGAGAGGAAGGGCTATTAAGTGGAGCAGCATGGTCAGGGATTGTGTGTGTTTGTGTGTAGCTTTTAGACATTGAATCTCCCACATACTTGCCCCCCTTGAGAGTGTTTGTTCTGTGTAAGCACTTCACAACATAACAGTCTCGCCTTTGCTGTAAAATCTCTGTGTCCCTTAAGTCCCCAGCTCCATTGTCTTCAACACCACACTTACAACAGATAAACCAATTTATTTATTAAAATTGGAATATATTATGAATACATTTATTCCCCCATCTGATGCGGCAACAATAATTCTGTGCCAGTGAAGTGCGTTTATAGTTTGCATACTATTTATAAAAGATAATTTTAAAGTTGTGTTGCTGATGCCTGTTAAATTCCACAGATTTGTCTCACTCTTTTTAGGAAGTGCTAAAGTTTGTAACAGTCCTTGACATTCAGGCTCATACAATTGGATATTATGATTTGTGTTAACCTTGTTTAACTGCAAAATGTTTACGTTGTAGTGTTTTGGCTTTGAAGGCTGCACTATCAGTACGATCTACAAGATAGCAAGTATCATAGTTGCATCGTAAACATGGCATGCTACACAATAAGTGTAAACACACAGGTTACCCATGACATTCATACCGCATCCACCTCATGGATGGTATTTAAAGGTTGGGGTAACATTTGGGACAAGGCCTGCACACAATTCCCGTGAACCAACTCGTGCAATAAGCTCAAGCTAAACAGTCACTCGCCTTATAGTGGTCTATTGTTAACCTTGTTTTACTCCTGGTCGTTTACTTTTAAATTACACATCAGGCCAGGGAAATCTCTTATACTGGCTATGCTTAACGCTAGGATGATGATCACATTCTGCGCAATCAGTGCCCGGCTATCAAAACAAGATTAGATTATGCTTGATTATTTCATCATTTAAATTTTAGATGTACCCAGAAAAAACAAACAATAATCACCTAAATGCAGGCTTTATTTTAACCGCTGCTAAAAGTTTGATATACATTTATTTTCAATACGTTTAACTACTTTTTTTGCCGTGTTGACCAGGAAGTACCTGACCATGTGCTGGACTCTTGCCCTATGATTGTGTTCAAAAGGGTTCAATCCGCACCCTTACATCCCCTACACACACAAGGATTCTTGCTCTCACACTTTGTATGAATGAGGTTGTCACTGCTAAGGTTCACAGCCATGTCAGACACACTCACCGGCAGCAACATTGGCTGATCTGCTCCAACCAATGGGCTTTTAGGTCTTTGCTATGATAGTTAACGACTGACAGAAATGGCCAAAAACAAGCATTTCATCACATTTCTCTGAACAATTGAAACCTTTTTAACTCGGAGTGGTCTGAGCAACTGCACAAAAACGCCAGAGCTATCTGTGAAAGGATGCTGGGCGCTGCGCCTTTTCTGTAGGCGGCCCCCTCCGACGGCATGCACTCTGTTATCATTGGAATTAATTGTAAAAGTCGCTGGTTTAGAAAAGGGCGCTATGAGGACACGACCCTAACATGGCACCATTTGTGATCCTGGGTACAACTCAGTACTTGTGATTCCTGCTCAGAATCTGTCTATTACTCCTTTAGAACTCTAAATACGCAAACTGTCTCGGACAGCAGCAACCTTTTTTCGTCTGCAGCAAGTAACTACAAACCTTTGTACCTCTTTTTTGAACATGTGTAAAACATCAGCAATAAGCTTAGTGTGGTGATAGTGTGCAGCCTCTCCGCTCTTTTACAAAGAGAAGCAGTAATAAGTTCAGTTGTGTAGAGCTTCCCTACTTGAGGCTCTCAGCTTTACAGTACATCTCTGATGACCTCCTCTTGAAAACACAGATTATTCTGGGTCAGCCTCTCTTAAAGCTACATGCTGGAATTAATGGAATTGAGAAGGACTGTTATCGTGCCCTCTTTTTTCAATATGCTGCAGAGAAAAAAAACTCGCTAATCCCAGAGGGGTCGGAGTAATTTGTGAATGTGAATGAATGTTTGCTATACGACAGCAGGGCAATTAGCAGTATATAAGTGTTTATAATAAGTGAGTGAGTCAGCGTTGTTGTTTTTTAGAGGTCAGCGTATTCTTTAGGGAGATTAAGGGGCATTTTAAGCTCTCTAAGGCTTCATGCACTTGTGATTTTATAGTGATAGTAATATGGCAAGAACCCTCCTTTTATTGAAAGCTCAGATCTGTTATCATAGTGTGACAGTGCATGATGTTATTTGTGTACATTCATCAGTCTTAGCTGACCAAGCAGTGATCTGTGGAGCAGAAGATGGATGTGTTCCCTGGACAGCGACAAGGAGCACTTACCGTACACATGGAGAGTTTTGTCAGGTACTATTTTCTGGGCTTGGCAACAATGTCATGTTTGGTTATTTAAGCCAGAATACAATGTTGTAGTGACATACGTAACTCAAATCTTTATTGAGATTTTAAAATGTTGGTGGAACAACACTTTGATGATAGAATCTTAATGTATTACATTTTTTTACTCAACTTTAACTTTCACTTTGGATGTGTGTCGGTTTGCTTGTCAAAAGAATTACAAAAACATAATTGCCGATTTTCATATGCCAAAAATTACTTATTTGTATCATTCAAATGTCACTGTCCACATGGCAGGATACGGCAGTCGGCCTTGGCGGAGTTCTTCCGACTAAATAAATTGTAATGGTTTTGGTTAAATATGTTAAAAATTGCATAAAGCATCCAAATTATTACTGTATAGAAAGTTGGGGTAAAATCAGAACTTACAAAAGTAAGGCGACCAAACTCAAAATCCCATTGACATGTCTAATACTTCAGATAACTAAATGTGCTTGAACAACACAGCATGTTTTTCAATTTGTTGAATAAGTCGAGAAAGGAATGGTATAGTTTGGCCAGAAGAATTATGTTTTTGGGTTGTATGCCCATACTGTATGTCCGTCTCGTTATCGTGTTTTTTCACAAATATTACTCTTTGAAAAAAGTCTGATAAAATACATGGGAGAAATGTTGCTATATACCATTTATAAGCAGTTAAAAATACATTTCATACATTATTTATAAAACATTAAAAGATTAAGAGATGGCCTTGAGTCACTGAAGCTAGCAGAACTGCAGCTAGCCAAATGCTGAGCTTCCAACTACAGAACCCCAACCTTCTATTATATGCGATTTTGCAAACATTTAACATACAAAAAAAGTATTCTTATATTGTTTTTAGTAATATTGTTATGGTTTCTGCTAGGGATGCACGATAATTATCGGTCCGATATTCGGAATTATGACGTCATCCCGATAAACCCGATACCAGTATTAATAGCCCCGATAATATACAATATATTTTTTGGGTAAAAAAAAAGAAAAAAATACTGCGGTGTAAGTGGATTGGGATGAGGGGCGCTTGTTTTTCACTCGGCTCCTCCCGTTTTGCCAGTACTGTGGTATAGTGGTTTAGGAAGAGGGGAGTTCTTCACAAATCCAGCGCTCCCTAATACTTCGAACCTGATCAGTCACCTGAAACATCGCCATCGCTACGATGGTGTGTTAAAAGCGTACGAAGACAATAATACAATACAAAGTGTGTGCGTGTGTGTGTGTGCGTGTGTGTGTGTGTGTGTGTGTGCACGCGCGCGTTGGAGCTATGTGCAACTCAAGGCATATGCTCGAACCCGGAGCTGCCTGGAAGCTGCAATCATGTTGTGCACTATCCGTGCTGAGTGTGCTGACTTTTCTTACAATGTCCCACTGTCTGGCTTCCTGCATAAAGTCAAGTGCCACACATACACACACCCTCCCGGTCCTCCCAATAGCCAGTCGGTGCCTGCCGGTGAGCGTGGAAGTGTGGTCTGCCGCAAGCAGGCAGCAGGAGCGGGGCTGTCAGCATCAGCTTGTAGATGGTATTTTAAACTCGATGCGCTCTGAAACTACGGAGCGGCCAAGGAAAAAAAATACACATGCGTTAATCGTGTTAAAATAATTAGTGGCGTAAATCTTTTGTTATTATCGGTTATCGGTATCGGTCTTGAGAAGCAGGAAGTTATCGGTTTCAAAAACCCAATATCGTGCATCCCTAGTTTCTGCTCTTACTCCCACACACTGGAGGAGCCTTTGTTGTAATTTGATGAAGCAGTCAAATGCAGCTTGTTTAGCCAGTGGGGTCCAATCTGCCATTCTGTGAGTCAACTGAAAGGAGAAGTGTCCTTGTTCCATGGCCTGGATGTTATCAGAGCATTTTTACCCCCCAGAGGGGTAAGACTGCCTTCCCTGTTCTTTCTTTTCTTTTCTCCATCGCTGTCACTCTCTTAAGGTAATGCAGATACTACACCAAACTTCCCCCCCCCCCCACCATCTCTATTTTAAGAGTCTTCTTCTCCCCAGTGTGAGCAGGCTGCGCTGGAGGCTGGCAGAATCAGGGAAGGTGGAATGAAAAGAAACACATTGTATGAGCTCTCAACCAGCAGCATCCCACTGTCTTCACTGTGTTCTTAATCCATAATCCTTTAACATTGTTCAATGTAGCAACACAGCTACTGGAGCTACTAAGTTGAATGCTTCAAAGTGGATGAATTTAAAAGAAGACATCACCAACCCACGCATCCCCTGGAGGGTTTTAAGGAAAGCCATGACAGTGTCATGTTTTTCAGACAACTTGGCTATAAATAACGTCTAATGCAATGATCCACAGGGGCACTGAATGCCACAATGAATGTTTCCAACTAGAAACATATCTGATTGTGCAGGCACTGTTTAAAGATAGAACACAACTTTCCAGATTTCTCCCTGAATACACTTTATGGTGTTACTGGTAAAAGCTTGTTACATACAACATGTTATTTCGCTGACTGACACTTTCTAAATGTTGATTTCTGACATCTAGTCAATCATCAGGGTTAGGTTAACATGTGTTATATCATAACAAAAAACATGTATATCCAAAAAAAAACGAGATCGCTAGAATTTGAAAAAACACGACCGGAGAAAATCGGCCACTTCCTTATAGAGCCCCTCCTCCAACACACACGAACGCACACATGACCAATGAGGGCACGAGATGGAAGGCTGACAGGCAGGTCCTTTTAGCCGGGCCGGCTAAAATGATTGGTTGTGCTTTTTACAGTACTACAGCTTCCACAGATGACATTTTTTTATGGATTTTTTGTCAAAGCACTTAATAAATGCATTGCTAACGGGATGTTAAGAGCATTCCATGGAATATAACAAAAAGTGTATCTCGAGCCAGTTTCTCAAACTTACTTTAAACTTTAAGGATTACCTTAAAATCTATCTTGGAAACATGTTACTCTATTTGGATTTAAATTGGTATATTTAATGCAAAAAGCAAAACTCATGGTTACCAACATCTAAACCTGTCTATAAGCAATATATAGTAGCCACTGTCTACACGCTGGAGATTCTGAATAGTTAATTGTGCTGAAACCAACTGTATAATGCTTTGTATTTAATTAAAGAGTTTGGTTTAGCCCTTCAGTTTAGGCATTAGCCTCTGAAAGAAGTTATGATTCAAAGCACAAAAGCATGAATGAAGGAAAATATTCAACATGACCAGGGCAACTGAAGCAGTGAATACATTTTAAAAGTTGTCGGCTCATTACTGTATTGAGAGATAATGATGGTATAAGCAATCATTTACTTTTACTTCACTTTTGAGGCCTCAGTACAGAGAATGCGAGGACTGGCCTTATTGTTCGTGTTCTCTTCTATTGCATCTAACAAGACGGAGAGCGTAGACCCTAGCTAAGGCCATAAGTGAAAAATGATGCGTGGTTCATCTCCCCCAATGTTTCAGAACTGCTCTATGATGGGTTCTTTCTTGGGCCATTGTACTACCTACCACCATGTTTCATGAAAATCAGGCGAGTAGTTCATCGGTTATCCTTACAGAGAAACAATCTGTACCAAAAAGCTTCATCGGCAAAGGAGAGGAATATTTTTCTACTTTGGATACATTCTCCATAAAGCACGACATCACAACATACTGAATCAATTTATTTCCTGATAAGTATTACTTGACTTACAAACATAAATTATAAAATATTGTATTCATATGGACATGTAAGCTGTCTAATAGATTATCGCTTTTAATTTTAAATCGTTTATGACAAGAACCCAAAAAGAGGATAGATCAACAAGGCCGTGCCACCCTGGAGTACACTGAACACCAAAGAAATAAAAAAGAAAAGTCAAGCCAGTGAAAACAGGTGTGTTCCACCTGTACACTACGGGCTCACAAGGTCCCGTTTTGACCTCTCTGTGTCGGATTGGACCCATCAGAGAAAAGCACCCACTGCAGCTGGAAACTTGGTGAACCATTTCTCTAGTGGATTTTCTTGTTCTTACTAAGTGTTGTTTTTGGAAGCATGTTGGATACACATAGACACCGGAGTTCAGCGCACTGACAATTGCTAGTGCTACCCTGAATAAAAAAAACTGGTTATTTTTTGGAAATTGTTGACACAAGGCTGTATTGTGCCCGGAGCAGGAAAAAAACCCACTGAGAGGTTAAAAAAAGAAGAAGCAGACCAACTGATCCAGTCAAAATCCTGCCTGCAAGATAGTCTGGCGTCACACGCAGCTTTTCATCAGAGGTGGAGTCACCTTCAACGAGAAGCCTTTCAATGGCTGTGTTGGCTGAGAAAGGATGTGTGCTCAGTGGCAGTGCTGTCGAGTCCACGCTGATACAATTCCTATTGATGGCAGCCTGGGGACACGGGGCGAAGGGATTGAAGAAGGCATGCCTTTTTCACCTCCCTCAGGTGGGAAGCCCATCTGCTGAGGCCTCACTTCTTGCGAAAAGTTCTAATTAAGACCTAGTTTGCACAAGTGATCACAGTGTGATGATGACACAAGAAGTGGGCCAGAGATACAGTGCCCAACACAATAATTAGGTGCAATATCCGATTAGCTGCAGAGATAATAGTTTTGTTTTACTGGGTCTAACATGACACAAAGGATGAGTTCAAAGAGTCAGATAATCCTTCATTAGCCCCTTGTACTCTCATGACAATCATTTATATACACCATAAGGAAGGAGTTTGGCTCTAGTGCTACTCTAATGTACCGTTGTACCACTTATTGTAAGTCACTTTGGATACAAGTGTCAGCTAAATGCAATGTAATAATGTAATGTAATGTTAAGCTTTAATTCTTGTGAGTACTAAAACATCGAAGCATTTTTTTTAAGCCTTCAGAGGAGCTGAAAAGTCGGCCTTGTTCAAAGACACTATATCCTGCCCTTTGTTTCTTTGCTAAACCATGCCCCACTAGCACATGGTTTGCAGAATTGCTGAGCTTAACAGCCCTGCACAGCACTCTACTACTTTGATCTTTTCTGGGTTGGTGGAGGCAGAGTGATCAAGCACTGCTCGCCTTTAGAAGACGCTTGACATGTTGCACGCATTAAGTATGTAATGAGCAGTGTTGGGCAAGTTACTTTTAAAAAGTAACTAGTAACGTTATTAGTTACAGCAAAAGGTAGTTGCGTTACAGTAACGCGTTAGTCCCAACACTGGTAATGAGCTTGCTCTTCTTGGAGATAAGAAGGCTTTCTGGATCAAATGTGTCACGTAATGACTAGTAAGATGTAACATTCCATTTTCATAGTGCTGATTTGTATTTATCCCTATATTATATATTGTATTCAGGTTCGAATAGAGGAACCTGAATACAATATATAATATATAGCACTAACATTGTTTTAATCAAAAATAGTAAATACATTTTTTGACCACTTTCTTGATCGGGCAATTGAGTTGATAGATTTACTCATCTAATGTGGCACTTACTTGCCACCTTTGAGCAGTCAACCCTCATTGTTGAGCAGAGTTTGTAATCCAAACCTTTCCATTGGCTGCCAATTCACTCTCAAATCAAGTCATGGCAAAGTGTTAGAGCTCTACTGTTTGCATACCAACAGTAGCTGTATTTGTGTTTATAATTTGTTTTCAGTGCATGCATCGTTAACTTTCCTGGATATGAGTCCATACAGTTAATGCCTTTGCATGTTATGACTTTGCTTACTTTAGCATACAAACTGTAAAGGTTAGCCAACTGTTCATCATCTCACTGCTGACTTCATAAACACACATGATGTGAGTCATGCAGCAGAGTTAAAGATACAGTTGTGATGAAACTGAACCACGAGTGAACTGTATAAGGCTCGGGTCATCATGGGATTTTCATAGCTGCTTGACAGCCTGTTGCTGCCACAGAGGTACATTTAATATGTCTTTAACATCTCTATTTGAGACCCTCGAGCTTATGCTAAATATGAAGCAGAGGGATGGAAATGTAATTACTTCATCCTGAGTGTCTTAGTCATTGTGCTGCTGAGAACCCTTGAACGTGCTATGGCTGACTCCATGAAAGAGTACAAAAACAATGGCCTCGGAATCCAGCGATCGCAAAACATCGACAGTAGAGCACTTCACATTAGGGCTGTGCGATTATGGCAAAAATCATAATCACGATTATTTGGGTCAATAATTGATATCACGATTATTTTGACGATTATTCATTGACCATTTATTGAACTTTAAAACAAATAATATTTTACCAATAAACAAGATCAACAAATATGTTGGAGCGCACTTCCAAAACATACTAAACATATATTATTAATATGATGTTAAAAATAAATTAGACCAAAAAATAAATTAGACCAAAATAAATTAAATCAAATATGATGCAGTGCACTGTCACAACCTACTGAAAACTCCTTAACATATAGCCAACATTTTTGTAAAACATATTCCACTCAGTTAAACGCTGAAGGCTGGCCAACCGTCATGGTCCAGAAGTAACAGGAAATAAATGTTGAACTACAATTTAAGACCAAATAAAAATGTTTAGGCCACCATGGCAAATGCTGGTAGGGCTGCTCATGTCATCTCTTAAAGATTTTTTGCAAGAAACACCAGCCTGTTTACATGGTCTGGTTTCAGAGATGAGCGCAGGCAGGTGACAATATTGCCACCAGTACTGAAGACCCTCAGCCACGCCCCGACACATGGGGTGACGCCGGCCAATCACAAAGCTTTGATGCTTTTCAAGTGCATTATTCTGGCACAGGAAGATTATGTTACAGGACATTAACGATAAAACAGAATATTGTTGTTCTATTTTTAGACACATCTCACGATCGACTGGTTGGGCACCCCTGGGCTAGACTACTACTTTGCTACCACAACAGACCTATGGTCTAGCCTAGACCATAGGTCTGTTGTGGTAGCAAACTAGTCAGCTGAAGCCACATCTCTCTCAACTTCCCCACGGCATTTGTCATATAGTGCAGGCAGCGCAGACCTGCTGAAATAATACCGAGACGGCATCGCGTAACGCTTGTCCAACGTGTTGACAAGTTGCTTAAAGCCCTGGTTGCTAACAGTGCTAACTGGGCACATATCTTTAGCGATGTGAAATGTAATGGCAAAGTACTTGCAAATAGTGGAAATAGTTTTACCCTTCTTTTTAACGAGTTGCTGCTCTTGTTCTGACATCTTCGCTTGCGCTGAACACTCACAACACATGTCACTCCCACGTGGCCGAGTGGGCTTTTAGGGAGGGGCGAAAACGCACCCAGCAAAATAATCGTATTTTGTCAATTATGCTGTTTTCATAATCGTCGCAAGCCATAATCGTAATCGCGATTAAAATACATTTAATTGCACAGCCCTACTTCACATTAGGGGTGCAACAACTAATCGACTTAATCGATTAAAATCGATTACCAAATTAGTTGCCAACTAATTCAGTCGTCGATTCGTTGGTGACGTCATCACGTGCGTTTTACGCGCCGTTAAACTACAACGTTATCGGTACTGGGGACATTTAAAAAATATATGTCATGTATTATTGATACAAAAACATTATATCGCAGTCTTAGTGTGGCCAGCTCGTTTCTAATATGCAAAAAGACAAACAAATGCGTCTATGATGTATTTTCGATCAGACGAGATCTCTCTCCCTGGTCTGTGTGGGAGGGGGCGGGGCAGTATACACACACACGCGGCTGCTACATGCAGCAACACACTGCGGAGGTGGCGGAGAGAACGCCGCTCCGAGGTGTTGTTAAACTTTACCCGTCTCGATGCTCGTTGCCAAAAGTGCAATAAGAGTTTAGCATGTAAGGGCGGTAACACGATCAATCTATCTAAATATTTAGCAAAAATGCTCCACATTCAGACGGAGGAATGCACCGGGTTCGACTGTCTTTCTAGCAGCTCTGTAGCCCCGTCCACGAGTAGGCTAACGTTTTCACGTCAGGTGTTATGTATGCTAGCAGCAACACACGCAGTTAACTACATTATACAAACATGGGTTAATGATTAGAGGTAACTGAGTTATTTAGTTTGTTAAAGTTTCAGCTATTCTGTTTACAGTTCTGTCATCACATTATTTATTATTTGCTAAAACACTGTTGTTTTTTTTGATGTGAAATATTATTTATTTAATTTAAATGAAAAGCCATGTTCATTTTGTAAACAATTTGTTTAGTTAATTTAATAATATGTATTTTTTAATCAAGTATTCATCTTTATTGTCTTCATTGTTAGTTTCCACATGCCTAAAACAACCTCAAGCTAAATCTAAAAGTTGATGGCTAAATAAGAGCATTTGAGAAATTGTGCAAGGCGTAATAGTCCGAATAGTCGATTAATCGTTTCATTAATCGATAGATTAATCGACTATCAAATTAGTCGTTTGTTGCAGCCCTACTTCACATGTCAACAACGTGACATGTGGGACAACATCCTCTTATGCGAAGCAACCTGGAGCTTCAAGGCATGGCAATCTGTGTCACCCCCCCTCCCAATTATTATTGCTATTATTATTATTATTGTTGTTTTTGCTATAATGCAGGGGTATTGTTATCCAGTGAAATGCCCTTACCTACTGGCCTAGTTAAATCAAAGTGGTTACTTTTCTTTGGCTTGGCAGTGTTTTACACACCAGGGCTCGACATTAACGACTGCCCGATGGCCCGGGGCCATCTAGTATTTAGCTCGGGCAATGAAGCCTCACCTGCTGGTTGCCCGATCGGGCAATCTATCATGCCAGTATCATGCAGCTCGCGGATCCAGTAATGAGTGACCCGACAGTAAAACTAAACATATCTATAACTAGTTTAGGTAGTTTGAGAGGTAATTAAAATAGCTACGTGTGATATTCTAACCTGAAGTGTGTGTTTTGTCCGCTCACCGCTGCATGTGATCATGCAGAGCTCCGTGTCGACTCGTCAGCAGCAGCTGATCTCTCTCTCCCGTCAGATTAGACTTCACTCGCGTTTATGTCCATATCGATCAGATCCAGCTAGTTCTAGCTAATGATAGGACTACCTGCTTATTAAAAGACACCTAAACAATAAGCGTCGCTATGCAACCGGGTGAGGCCACAAAGTATAGTGCAGCATTATGCATTTGTTAACATGCCCACCGGAACCCCTAGGCATTACCAACAGATCAACGCACAATCAACCCATACAGGACATCTCTTTCTTCACATTAAGTGTTAGACATTAGAATTGACTATTCTTGTCTGTCACATACTCTTCTTGTCTGTCACATAAGTGGCGCAACTGAAGCGGTATTGCGCTAAAGGGAAATTATTTTGACCGGACATTTTGACCGAAGAGATTTAGATTTGCCGGTGTCACTACCCGATCTGTAGCTCTGCCCGATCTGCAGTGTGCATGTGAGAGATGGTCCACCATATTGGACAACTCCGGACGGCAACCCAAGAAGGACAACATTGACACAGTGGCTTTTGACAAAGCTCAAAAATAAAACTCGAGAGAGATGAGTTATTGTTATTACAACGTGACTTCACTATTATTTAACAACTCTTTTTATTGGGTTCTTTTATTTGGGGTTAAGTACATTGTCAGAATAAGTGAGAAATGAATTTAACTTCTGTTAGACAGCTATATGCCATACATTTTTGCACACATTCACAGTAAATATGTATTCAGTATGGTAGCTGTTGTTAAATAATAGTGAAGTCACGTTGTAATAACAATAACTCATCTCTCTCTCGTTTTATTTTTGAGCTTTGTCAAAAGCCACTGTGTCAATATTGTCCGACTTGGGTTGCCATCCAGAGTTGTCCAATATGGCGGACCATCTCACACATGCGCACTGCAGATCGGGTAGTGACAGCCGGCTAACGGAAACTCTGCATGGAACTCTGACGTCGCCATTTTGTGTGCTTCGCAGATGCGCTCGGCTCCTCTCGACTGCTGCTCGGGTCTGCTCGGTCAGCTTCCGGATGAGGAGGCATTCGTTCGACCAACTTACAGTAGATAACATTACAAACATTTTTAATAGGGGCCATAATAGTGTAAATAATGTTTGTTTTGGCAGTTATAACTGAATGTAATGTTTTCTACATCTGAGGCATTTGCCTTCATCAGATGGAAAGTGTCTTGACCAACAACTTCAGTGTTTCTTATAGCTATGGAGGGCATGCAAGCGAGCAAACACAAACAAGAACAAACAAACAAAGTAAAATGAAGAATAAAATCTGCAGACCTGCAAACATCTAATGGCGCATTTCCACTGCAGCGGGGTAGCCCCGTTTAAGCGTCCCTAAGCGTCCTCGCTCAGGCCTCGGGCTGTCTCTCTGGCCGCCCGAGGCCGTGGCGCATTTCCATTACAGTTTAGGACCTGGGGTAGCAACGCAGTGTAGGCGGGGCGTCGGCTTTTTGGGCGGAGCGACGCTGGGTAAAACTGCAGTGGCGTCATTTTCAATGCGACACAACTCACAAAACACACACAACAATGGAGGATGTGGAAGCGATCGTTTTCTTGTTTATTGTGAAATCCATGGTGCTGACATGCTGTGCTCTGCATAACCTCTGCGAGAGTCATGGAGAGGACTATGATGATGGGTGGAATGCACCAGCAGCAGAGCCTGGGGTAGCAGTGGCTCAAGGTGCAGAGGAGGAGGGCACTGACATCAGAGAGGGTTTGATGCGCTACCTGAATACCTAAATATGCATTGTATTGCATTCATTGTATTGAACATAAATAAATCTTTTTTTTTTCATATACATGTGTTTGTCAAATGTTTTAAACAAATGTTATCTGAATTGAATATTTAGTAAATATTTGAATTTCAAGCACCAGTAAGTACTGCCCCATAATAAGAACACTTGAGGAAATATCAGATCATGAAAAGAAAATCTTTCTAATAAATTAAGCGAATATCAAAGCTATAAACATAAATACTAAAGTGTAAAACACAGCAAAACTATATTCATAAATGCAAGTGTAAAATAGTGTGGACAATTGTAAACATGGATGGAGACTAAAGTATCCACAACATAACATAATATATTAAATATAACCTCAATCTTTCTTCTAGACATGTTAAAAGCTTGCTTGAATGGGTTATAGGTTTATTTTGTTCTCTCGTCTTTGACATATATAAGGAATATGTTGTTTGAGTCTAGTAGAACGAGGGTATTACAATTGAGCAATTTCTACATGTATTATGTATTTATCAGGTATTCTTAATACTATTACAAAATAAACATGTAATAATGTTTTAGAGGAGGACCTCAAGCTAGCAAACTCAATTTATTGCTTTAAATCTCTTAAAAGTAAGGGGCTTTTTCCTAACTGATGGTGTTTGTTATTGCTTTATAAATTCATGTATGTTTATATCTTCTCTAAATCAAGATTATGTGAATCTGATTTTTTTTCTGTTGGGTGCCATTCATTATCAACAAGAGATAAGATAAGTCAAATAAGTACTTTATTGATGGCAGTATAAAAATACAAAAAAAATGTTGTATCAAAAAGGCATGCCATTAAACAATACAAATAAAAAATGTAAAACTGTATTGCAGCCAGCATAAATATACATGGAATTGTAAATATAAAATGAACATTTTTAAGAAAATAAATAAACAAGGAAGTACAAATGTTGCATTTAAAAATTAACTAGATCAAAAATATATAATATGTACAATAACTATTAAGGTTTTTTGAAGTATCACGGAGGAGACGGGCCACGTCGGCTGCCCAGTCATGGTGCCGTTCCTGCTGGGCCCGATCCTCTCCTCCTCGTTTCCTCTTGCCTGGGTGACAATACGATAATAATTAGCAATAAGGAAAACACACAGGACAGGTACAGGTCACACAAGGATATAAGAATAACATGTATAAACAGAACAACAGTAAGGTGAACTAAAGAAAGTTCTGGCCCTAGATGTTTACAATGATTGTGAAAGTGAATTACATAATGTCCAGCCTGTTGATAATGAATATAAATATATGTATATGATAGGATGTCACACACAACTGTACTAGCTGCTTACTAGCTAAGACTTTACTTGTAACAGAGCATTTCCACACGTATAGCTTATTTTAATTACTGACGATGGATTATCCAAGGTTTAAAAAAACAAAACACAATTCCAGTCGTTTTGCCATTTCTATTTCTTACCTAGAACCACACGCTGCGGTGTCGTGATGGCACTCGGTGTTGGTGGTTGAGTTGGTGTCGATTCTTCGGCTGGGGTCCGTTCTGGATTCGATGACGATGTGGACGGAACACTGCCATCACCCGTTGTTCGGGAATGTTCCTCCTCACGAGTCCCAATGTAATCATCTAGAACAGCAAAATGACTTGTTAATTCCACAAACTACTGCAGCACAATACTAAATAGCAACAACTATAGAAAAGAAAAACTGAACGTAAACAATGGCACATATGGTGTTAGCAAACAATAGCTCTAGCTAAGGCTACCTGCCTAGGCTATCTGCCTTAGCTAGCTATGTAGCTCTTCGGGGCTCCATAAAAGCATGGGTTGTCGAACATTAATGTAAGGATAAAATAGACTTCTTTGTTAGAAGTGAGCGTACCTTGCAGGGACTCCAGTAAAGCCGTTGCCATTTTCCCTACATCGCAGGAAAGTCCTCGAAAATCCGCGTTCGGACATCTGTGCAGAGACATCCTGGAACACTTTCACATTTCGCGTTGTTTCGTCGAGCTTCCGCTGGATTTTATCATCCCCAATGAGATTAAGGAACGTCGTCACCTCCTCGGTCGACCACGGTGTGCTTTTCTTCGACGTTGCCATTTTTGTAGCTCCTCCGTTTACAAAATGCTTCTAGATCTATATGCGACGCTAGGGATGATCTCGCGCGCGATCTTGTGACGATTCTCTCTGACCAATCAGCAGTCGAGTGTTGACGTCACAGCCCTGGCCTGGTCTGATAGAACCACGATTTTATGGGGCCGGAAAAAGTACCCGCTAGCCGGTACTAGGCTATATGGAAATGCCACCAAAAACTGGCCTGGCCGCTTGAGGACGGTTAAGGACGCTTAAACGGGGCTACCCGCTGCAGTGGAAATGCGCCATAAATGTTCTAGGGGGAGGCCCCCCAAAGCCTTCGTGCGTCATTTAGTCCGCTCGCATTTTTCAGGGCAATCTGTAAATTAGCTTAGATGGCCCACAGGGCCACTGCACACCGTCTTATTTGACTTGCTCAGCCCGAGCTGCGAATGAAAGAACTACATTTACATGAAACTTCCGTTCGGTTGCTTTAAAGTCAAGCTTCAGTTTAAGAGTCACCCTGTGATAGATGTAAAACATGTGATGGAGCATTACTAACCTGACTCAGATAGTTCGTTTCACCAAACCATCTAGGAAAGCTCCATTGGAAGCCATTTGGAAAAGGCAGGCACTTTCAAAAATACTTGGCAGGTGATTGGATCAATCTGTCATATTTGTATTTATTTATAGAAGGACCATGCATACAAAAACATTAATCTCAGCAAAGAGAAGAGAGGCAATATGCCAGATTATAGCTAATAGCTCATTTCCATCTGTGGTCCTCAGGCAGGTTCATAACAATCAATAAACAAATAATAACATTGCATGATCTCTATCAGTCAAACAATTTTAAAACCTGATTTAAGTACAGCTCAATAAATTAATACATAGTACACTTGAAATACACTTACATGATCTCGGTCACTCAAATAATTATAAAGTCTGATTTAAATACAGGTTACGAACATAATACTTAGTACACTTCAAATACACTTAAAGGTGGGGTAGGTAAGTTTGAGAAATCGGCTCGAGATACATTTTTTGTTATATTCCATGGAATGCTCATGACATCCCGATAGAAATGAATATCTTAAGTGCTTTGACAAAATATCCATGAAAAAATGTCATCTGTGGAAGCCGTACTGTAAAAAGCACGACCAATCATTTTTGCCGGCCCGGCTAAAATAACTGGATGGCCTACCTGCCTGTCAGCCTTCCATCTGTGCAAAAACTTATCTTGTGCCCTCATTGGTCATGTCGTGTGTGTTGGAGGAGGGGCTCTGTAAGGAAGTGGCAGATTTTTTCCGGTTGTGTATTTTCAAATTCTAGCCCACTCGAGCCTGATTCTCAAACTTACCTACCCCACCTTTAAATAAAATATCTAAGATATAGTATGACAATACAGTTCAAATAAAAAAAACTCAGATTACAGTGTAATTAATGTTGGCATGACTGGTTGCTTAATATCATTTTTTTTTGCACCATAGGAAAACGAGTACAGGTTTTAAGTTCAACTGGAAGTGTATTCCAGTGCTTGATGGCCGTAAACGAAAATGCTGATCGTCCAAAGACAGTGTGCCTCAGAGGGATGGCTAAATCGGCATTTAATGCAGATCTGGAGTTTCTGCAACTCTGCTCATGGCGAAGCTGAACAAATCCCCTCAACGGTGGTGTTGTAGAATTGTGAATGATTCTGAATACCAATCGAACTCGGGAAAGTAGAACAAGACTATCAAAACTGAAAAGTTTGTATTTGGACAGTATATTGCAATTAGTGTTAATTTCGTTGACTAAAACTATGACGAAATATGTTCGTCAACGACCTTTTTTTCCATGACGAAAACGAGACGATGACGAGACGGCACCGACGGCAGTAAACAATAACTGTAACGAAATCATCATGCAATATCGTTGACGAAAAGTGACGAGACGAAAATGTAGTTTACTAAATAAAAACTATGACAAAATCTCTCTTTACTTTCGTTGACGAAAAATGAGGAGACGAAATATTATCAAAGATAACGTTAAATCTCTGATAGTCAGTTTTTCTCCCAGCAGTTCCATTTCCGGTGCTGCGGCAGAGCAGCAGCTGTTTCTGTGCTGCGCGCGGCGGTACATTTGAATTACACCGGGCAGCTGCACAATATGAACTGTCAGGAAGACTCGGGTCTAACTCATGGTCTAACTAACCTTATTTAACAGAAAATAAAATGGCAACAACAGGGCTTAGGAGCAGTGGTCGCGTTAACCGAATACCCCCCGTCAGCGCGAGTGAGTGATACATTGTGCACTCGACGGATAATAATGGATTATGACGGAAATGTTACAATCCTGTCCGTCAAAATGACTGACAACGAAAAAGTCTAAAGCCACCACTGCTTGGGAGAAAGAAACTATGTGATATTTGGGCCCATTTTCGCTACAATGAGGCGGAGACAAAAAGCGAATGCATTGTTTTATCAGAAGGGAAGCAATGTGGCCATAACACAGCTGGTAAAAACACCACAAACCTGACCAGATACTCTCTGCAAAGCTTCTTAATCATTCAACCTGTGTTTTTCATCAAATAAGGACAAGATAATCTTATTTATTTATATACTAAAATGACAAATTATTGGTTTTGGCTAGACTAGTTTGACTGAAATGTTCTATATAATCTGATGACTAAAAAAGACTCAACCGTTTTCATTGACAAAAAGTAGACTAAAATAATTAGTTTTCTTTGACTAAAATGCTCAGACTTTTAGTCGACTAAATCTTGACTAAAATGTTTACTGTTTTAGTCGACTAAAATAAGACTAAAATGCTCAGACTTTTAGTCGACTAAAACTTGACTAAATAAAAACAGGATGAAGGTGACTAAATAGGACTAAAACTAAAAAGGAAATTTAACACAGGACTAAGACTAAAACTAAATTAAAAAATAGCTGACGAAATTAACACTAATTGCAATGATGGTGTTTTAATGACTTTCTATCCATAACTTTTAAGGCTTGCTTATAAAGAACCTCAAGTGGTCTCATAGCAGTCTTAGTTGCTTGGGACCAGCAGGTTATACAGTAGTGAAAATGTCATCATGTCATGCAAAAAGGTTTTCGATGCTTCTATGGTTAATGAGTTTCTAATATGTTTAAATTCGAAAATGTTATATTTCAGCTTTCTAGTCATGCTTCTAATATGGCTTTCAAAAGTCAAATTGGCACCTTCTATCATGGGCCACTCCTGATTGGTTAACAATGGCTGGTACATGTGGAGCACAGCACTTCTGATTGGTGTGGATGACTGACACACAAGAAGAAAAAGTAAAAAAAAAGTTAAAAAAAAGAAATGTTATACAAATGTGCAGGCTTTGCGATTTGATAATCGCATCATTTTAAATCGCGATTTAAAATAGATTAATCGTTCAGCCCTAATATAAAGGTCCGAATGCGCCGTCCCGTTCAAATGAAATTGTCGCCAATCACATTTCCTCGCTCCTTCCAGGGCCGGGGGAGGGGTTACAAGGCTCGCGTCTTGTGCTGCATTCACTTGCACTCGGAAATTAGGGATTTTCTCTCATAAATGCCCGATGAGCCACAACTTTTATTTCAAAACAAAGCTGCGAACTGGGGTGGCAGCTGGGGTGGCAAGGCTAGCAGTTGCCACCCCATGCCACCCCGGTAGATCCGCCCCTGCTTGACCGGTACTTGCTTTTGATCAAAGTCAATGCGGAAAACCCGCACTCACACAGGTAGGCAGAGGTAAAGGGAATGAGCACTTTTACAGCCTTTTTGGCGAGGTGGGGGAACTCGGTCTCCACAGACAGCCAAAAGTGTGCAAGTGACGTTTTCTGCCAGACGCTGTCTCCTCTATCACTTTAGGTAACTTCACTAAAAATCGATCCATGTCGCCGCTCGCATAAAGTTAGCTGAAGTTAACTAGCTAGATTTCACTGTTTCTCGTAATTTTTTTCTCACGCTGCGCCTCCCCTGAAGCTCTCTGGTGCCCCCCAGGGGAGGCGCGCCTCACACTTTAAAAACTGCTGATACAGATGGTTTGGCCACACGAGGCCGACAAGGAAACGCAGATAATGATAACGGGTCCCAAGGTGGGTAGATCTGCGGACGCAACTCTCTGAAGGGCCAAACGGCTCTGTGATTACACCCTATACGATCATTTCCTGATAGGAGAGGGGGAGGAAAAGAGAGACTCCGTATATTATTGTTATATTATTATATAGAGTCGTTATTCATTTGTTTTAAAGCTCAATAAATAACAAAGAACACCTTTGACCGGCACTTTTATAATTTTGTCAGGAAGATTTAAACTTTAATGGACATGTTGACCGGCGCACACAAATTCTAACGGAGACTCTGCCGCACGGTTCCCTCGTCCCTTGGAAGAGGCAGAGAGGTGGGTGTTTTTCATCTGCTGGTGGACTACCGGAGAGATTTACAGCAGGAGCACACGCTTGCCTCGGGGAGGGAGAAAAAGAGCCAGAGCCCTGGCCCCTGCCTCTCCACTCCTCTGCTGCTAAATCCACCGCGGAGAATAAACAGAAGAGCAACCATGGCAACCATGCTTGTGAAGTCTTCTTCGCTGCTTTTGGTCTATTTTGTGGCAGAAGTACAGCGCCACTTACAGGCCCGGCATATGTACTACAGCGTCTCCAGCGGGTCGAGCGGTCTCGTGTGGACGGACAAGTTTCTGGTGCCGATTGCGTGTGGAAGGAAGACGTTTTTGATATCGAATTCGGTTCGTTTTTGCTACCGTCTCCATGTGGCTAGGGTCTAATTAAGTACACTTTCGGTTCCTGAATTAGTGAGACAGACGCTGTGTGCTTTAACTCTGCTTGCAAAAACGTTCTAAATCCTGATTAAATGTTGTACATGTGCACTTACTGACCCTAGACATGCTTTAAACATAGTTGCAGAACATTATTCATTCATGACTAAGTCTAAAATGCAATTTAGCTGCATAAATCAGTGCTCGAATCATGCCAATGATATTTAATAAAATGCGTAACCCTAATTATGTGCTACGGACTGCGGTTCTGAAGCTGGAAGATCGTGTGTTTGATTTGAAGTGCCTGTCATGGCCTAATCCTAACCCCCCCATGATAGGGGCATTTGTAGGAATCTGCAGAATAAGTTGGAAGTAGATTTACTTAATATAGTACGGCTTAAACTGGCACAGCAGAGAGAGTGAAGTGAACCCTCCTCCAGCGCTTTTTGTATTTTTTTGGTCTAAGAAGCATAATCCAAATACTTGTATATTGCACCAAAATATCACATCTCACACACACTGTTACATCACTCACTTGCTGTTGAAATTCCACATTACTTGAGGTTCATGAAGGACAGACGAGGTCAGTATCACACACACACACACACACACACACACACACACACACACACACACACACACACACACACACACACACACACACACACACACACACACACACACACACACACACACACACACACACACACACATTTTCCTCTGAGCTCTGGCTATAGTTGAGCATCATGTGCATCATTCATAGGTACAATAAAGAGCTGCACGATTATTCAAAATGTGATCGAAATCGCAATATGGACTAGGGCTGCACGATTCTTGCTCAAATGTGAATCACGATTTTCCTCCATAAGAATTGAGATCACGATTCTCACACGATTCTCATCGTTTCAATGAAAATATTTATTGCACTCTTACTCTTAGACGTCACGTGAGTACAATGAATTTAAACAGACAACATTTGTCTCTCTTGTAACAAAAACATAACTTTGTCTTTAGTCTGTAGTTGCTGAATACTGAACAAACATTACTACATTCAAAATGTGGAACCTGGAGCCAACTAGTGTGGCTTTAAACAGACACCATCAACATCAAAGTGCTGGACTTAAATCCAAGTCTCAGTTTCTTGTAGCAAAAACATAGAGTAACTAAAATGAATTTGACAGCCAACTACTGTGGCTTTAAACAAAGTGCTTGACTTAAACTCAAGTCTCTCTGGTAACAAAACATACAGTAACTAAAATAAAGATATTGCTGCTGCCTGAGTGCTGAACATAAAAAATAGAATTTTTGCAGCTTTATAATAACAAAATGTAAACGTTGCAGTAGCACCTGTCCACAGTGACAGGACACCCAACTACTGTACAACAACACCAACCTGTTTGTTACAGGGAGGAATGCACTTAAGTTACTCAAAATACCTCACCACAGTGCTGAATATAAAAACAAAACAGTCACAGCTTTAGAATAATAATATAAAAAAAGCCTAGCCGGCTAGCACCCAGTTCAACTACTGCACTTAAAGGTTATTGTACTGAAAAAAAACATAAACTTAAACAAAGTGCTAGACTCCACTGAGTAGTAATGTCACTGAATCAAAAGGATTAACTTAAATACTGCAGTCAGTACTGAATATAAAAACGGAACAGAACATAAAGTTACAGCTTCAGAATAAATGTAAATAAAGCCTAGCTGCCTAGCTACTAGCACACTCCATCTACTTTTTTCGGCACAAGCACAACTTCCCTCTCACTCTCGCCAGAGTCGCCACCGGGATTTTCATCGGTGTTGTTGTCATTGTCCTCGACCTCCTCGTCACTCATTTCTGTGTCAGTCATTTCTGTTTTTCCTGTACTACTAGTCGCTCTCGTCACTCTTTGCTAATCAGTGCTAATGCTAACGCTTCTGTAAACATACTGCCGGCTCCTGCCCTCACGTGCTACAGTCAGTGAGTGTTGTCAGGTATACTTATTATAAGCCACATTGGGCTTATCTTTCTGTAAAGTTGCTTGGTAGTAACTAAGTAATAATGGTTGTTGCGGTTGTGAGCTTGTAGACCCGACATATATAGGTGTAAAGTGCTCATGTTCTTTTGCGCTTGTTTTCATAGACCTGGTTGCTTATTCCTTCCGCAAAAACTGGCAACACTAGTGGCTGCAGCGTTAACACTGCATGAGAGGAGGAGAGACAGACAGAACACTATCATTTGGATGCGATCATGGTACTTTAATGTTAAATGTATAGAGTATATTTGCTTTACATCGTTTAAGTATGATTGACATTGCAAGTTGGTATTATTCAGAAGCAAAATAATTAAAAAATATAAAAAAATCCCAAAAAATAAAATCAGCTTGACGTCATAGGATCGCCGTAATTTAGAAATTAGATTGCATAGGTGTCTGAATCGAGATCACGATATTTTTTCGATTAATCGTGCAGCCCTAATATGGACTAGTGCAATATTCCATTTGCAGAAGTACATTAATTGTATTTCTTAATAAACAAGTGTTCAGGTGCTGTTAGATACCCTGTGGTTCGAATTGTATTCTACAAATGTAACCAAAAATATTTGATATATACTGTACTTGCAAGGACAAGTACTTGAAGTGGTTGCCTGTTATAAATACCTAGGTATCTGGCTTGATAATTGTCTTACTTTTAAACTTCAGGTCATTAATCTGCTTAAAAAGCTGAGGGTTGGACTAGGTTTCTTTTTTAGAAACAAGTCCTGTTTCTCGCTTGAGGCCAGGAAAAGGCTAGTCACTGACCTTTTTACCTGTGCTGGACTATGGTGATTTGTTGTATATGAATGTACCTGCCCATTGCCTGAACAAGTTAGATGCTGCCTATCACAGCGCACTGAGATTTGTCACTAATTGTAAAGCACTTACTCATCACTGTACCCTGTATGCCAAGGCAGGTTTGCCATCACTTACTGTACGAAGGCTCAGTCATTGGTACACGTTTATTTATAAAGCCATGTTGGGTAAACTCCCGTATTACATCTGCTTAAACTGAGCAATCTCATTCCTCTGCATGTTTTTAAAGCTAGACTAAAATAAATGCTCGTTGATACTATGGGCACTTGTAAATGTCTATAACTATGTAAATATATCCTGTAAATATAATGTATGATGTCCTTTATTGTTTTATGTTTCATGTGGAACCTATATGCTGCAGGTCTCCCTTGAAAAAGAGATCTATGATCTCAAGGGACCAATCTGATTAAATAAAGGTTTGAAATTAAATGAAAAAATAGTATCTTAAAATAATCACACCATGATCATTTTAATGTATTTTTCTCTGACGTTAAGAATAATTATGCAACGTTATTAATCCCTCCTATATCACAATATCTTCCAAAATTATTGCGATTTGTCATTTATTCTACAAGGTATGCAGACCTACATGAAACAATAAGAGATATCAAACATGGCATATACAAACACCGATAATGTGTTTCAGGTCCTGGTTCAAATCATCTTTCCAGCGAGTCTTTCTGCTGACCTTCAAACCAGAGTCCTCCAGGCCAATGGACACGCTAATTAACGGTCATTTCATTCCCTGTATGTCCACCTCTAGAATGGACAGGCACACTGAGAACCAGGACTTGAATGTTTCATGTTTGGGTCAATACATTCTGTCCAGATGATGCATATTTACTTTCCCTAGTATTCAAATAAACATGTGCATAGGACGGCAATCTCCTCCACCACAGTACAAGTTTTTCAATGTATCAACTGAATGTGATTCTGCGATGAAAATCCATCTGTCAGTGTGCCCCGTGGCGACTCAGAGTACAATCCCAATGCTTTATGATAATAGAAATGTTAGGCAGGGACCGTGCAGGCTCAGAATCGGGAGATGTCACAATCTTCACTAAGGGGATTTCCTGTCATATTGTTGAGGCTTAACTATATTCTGAAGTTAGTAATGACGGCATGATGGAGCATGTGCTTATAAAATAGGACACCAGACACACATTCCCACCAGAAAGCAATCTGGTATGCTCACGCTGTGAATACTGCACTTTATCTGCCATCTGTGCAGTGTACTTCCAAATGATATGTTTCATTGTGTGGGATGTCAAAGAATATTAAAGTGTTGCTCATAAGTTATGAAACTTCAGGTCTTGGAAAATATTATTTTTAGTTCATTTTATTTGTAGCATGTGCTGGAACTAAATTAATTAAGTCATGATAACTTTCATCTATGTATAACAATTAGGGCTGTCAAGTTAACGCGTTAATGCAAAAGAAAATTAACTGTTGTTGTTAGCATCTGGTGCTAGCTAGCTGCGCTAACGGATATAAGGAGCTGTTTCTATTAAAACAGAGGAGTGAGATTTTGCCGACAACTGCGCCGAGCACTTGACTTGATGCAGGCAGCCAGACAGTGGGACATTGTACAAAAAGTCAGCACACTCAGCTCGGATAGTGCACGCAACATGATCGCAGCGTCCAGGCAGCTCCCGTTCGAGCATGTATGCCTTGAGTTGCACATAGCTCCAATGATCCATCAAACACACACACACACACACACACACACACACACACACACACACACACACACACACACACACACACACACACACACACACACACACACACACACACACACACTTTGTATTGTATTATTGTATGAGAGGTTCCAGGTTGAATTGAGGCGAATATTTGTAATGTTCAGAGGTTGTTGTGTTTAATATTCATGAGCATATGTGTCATTGTTCAAATGATAATAAACATTTGCATAAAGCATATTTGTCCACTCATATGTTGATAAGAGTATTACTTGAAAAATATTCCTCTAAGGTACATTTAGAACAGATAAAAAATGTGCGATTAACTATGGACAATCATGCGATTAATCGCGATTAAATATTTTAATCGACTGACAGCCCTAATAAAAATACTAATACAAAATCAAAAATGTTGCAGATAATGATACAAATGTTGGGCATTCATTTTGAATTCATGATGTGCCAGAATAATCTCAACGAAACTGTTCTTGACGATAAATTTCATAACACTTTAATAACACAGTATATAGTGATTGTTTTTTACATTCATCATTTAGTTCCACAGCAAGCAGGCTGAGCCGTGTTGATGAACAGAATCCCTAAAGACAATATGGTGAAGTGCAGTAATTACTGATTCCATTTTAATTGTTGTCTTCACCTAGGTAATATAAGTAATAGCTGATGAAAACCTGAAAACATTTAAAGGACAGATACACATTCTGGTTTATTGAGAATCATTGTTTAATCAAACAGTGTCTATGCTGATTAATTTACATATAATTAAACACGAAGCAAGTGTTTGACAATTAATATGGGCACTAGTAGAAAAGGTTTTTATGTTGTTTTTCACATCAGCTAGAAAGCAGATTTAGTAGCATTATCGTGCTCTGTGCTGGCCTGGAGTTTACATTTTTTTCACACATTATATTCATTTAGTGGTAGATATAAGGGCAACTTCTGTAGCAATGGTGAGTCAGGACTCAGAGAGACACGAGGAAAGTTGGAGCTTTGATGTCAAACACTGGTAGTTTATAACAAGCATCGGCCGGAGAATTCATATCACAAGTCACAGCAGCAAAAGGTTCTGACTGCACGGGTGGGTTGTCATGTCAATTATGATCAGCCTATCTCTTGATAGACCTTTTAAACTAGTTTACAGAGAGCTAATCAGCATATTGGGGGAAGGTATACGTGAACACCTGGAGACATTGAATCACTTATCTGACTCTATGGCTCTTGTGACCGAGAGTTGACCGGTCATAAAACTGGTAATGTCAGCAATAGCTGAGACTTCCCATTCCTTAAGACAGATAACAGACTTCGTCGTAAATGTCAACAGGCCGAAAGGTCAAATATCTTTAGTAAAGACAAAATTATTCCCGAACAGCCCACTCTTTTTATCATTTATGATAACCTGAAAACATTAGTCTAATAATAATTTGGTCACTACTTAAATCAATAGGTGTCTTCAGATTTGAATGTGGTCTCACCGTACATCAATTTACATCACAAAGTAGAATAAGACTGAAACATTCAACCACAATGATTGACACAGACAATCACAATAGAAAATCATCTTTCATCAATGTTTGGATCATCTGTTGTCAAAAGCACAATAATGAACGCACATAAAACACAGACGCATAATAGCAAGAACATCTGCTTTAAAATAATATGTTTTAACATGTAATCATTAGTTGATCTCACTTATCAAACTATAAAATCAAAACCAGCTTGCAGTTTAAAGATTTTGTTTAAGGCAATCACTAGTCAAATGCATTTAAAACATAGGATCATAAGAGATCCAGCTGAGGTATAAAATCACAGTTAAGGTATACAATTCACAGTGGTGATTTGATCAATTTGTAATCTGCAAAGTTACAGTGTCCTCAATTTTAGGATTACTTTACGTTTACTTCATTACATATTAAATCAAAAGACTATGGCATGATAACATAATTACATTACTTCAACTATCAATCATTATGTCATTTCAAAATCTGAAGTGAAAATTAAACAATTCTCAAAATGTTTAACAATCTGAAAAGGAAACATTAGGCAAATATTCAAAGACTTTTGTAAAAACCTGGAAAGGAAAGTTTAAACGTTTAAAACTTGAACCATCATTTTAGGTCTGTCTGTGCATGGGTAATACGTTGAAGAGTAGTGTAGTTAAGCCTGATTGCTGGACAATTAAGGATAGTAACATTATTTGTTATAATATTAGAAATATCTTATTATTCAATACCTTATAATCTGAAAATATCAATTAATTTATTTTGTTTAGTGTGAAAGTGTAATCTGATCTGACAAAATGTATTTATCACCACTATGTAACACATGTATGTTCATTGGAAATATAAAAAACAATCATTAATTGTACATCTGTAAACATCTGGTCATTCAATTCAAATGTTATCTTTGTACAAGAGCTGGAAGAACCTGTCCTCCTGACTCGTCCTCCTCCTCTCTTTATGACACAGAATGTCTGGTGTGTAAAGGCATCCTGATACTGTAGATTAGCACTGAGGTGCTGATTGACTCAAAACTCTTCTTCATCAGAGCGCCATATTTCAACCCCCCAATTCCTCTGCTTTTTGTGGTTCATTCAGTGAGCACTTTATGATCCCCCAGTGAAATGGAGGCTCATCTGCCTGCATTCCTTCTGCTATCTGCTTGAGAGCAGTGCAACTGCGTATTCCAAGTGGCACATCAAGATGCCCCCCCCCCCCCGTGATGGGAGAGGTTAGGAAGACATCTGCTCCTCCAAGAAACATGGAACCTTGTATTATAGAAGCCTCTGAAGCCATCACTCGTCCTGCAGAGTTGTCTGTTTGAGCCCCCCCGAGCAGAGAGATGAAGAAGCATCCCATCTCATCAGAAAGTTGAAGATTATAATCCTCTCATCTCGAACGACCTCGTGCCTCCTTGCACGTGGCTGGGGGTGCTTTCTGCAGCCGGAGAGTGTGATCCTCTCTCTCTGACCCTTGGCCTTCAGAGCTGTCCTAGTTATTGGGTTAACACTTGATAGGGATGTTTTCCTGAGTGAAGACAACTCAAGGTAATGCATTAGCACATTATCATTCAATTACAAAAATAGGATAGGCCCCTCAGAATTATTTGGGAGCCTTCCTGACACATGCACATGTGTACATTTAAGGTTTGTGTTAGTCATTTAACATGCAATAATCATATACTCATCAGTCCGAAGCAGAGAAATGTTATTTTAAGTTAAAGGTGAGCTTGTCCCTGTGGATATAACCCTTTCTCAATGATTCTAAATGTTATATGAATTCACCATTTACCGTTTGATAGAAGATTAGTTTATCAGAAATACATTTGAAATAAATGTTCCAATATGAAATCAATTACTCAATATAATTGACTCTCCCCTCCCTTTTCTTACATATGTCACATATGTAATAACAACGTAGGAGTCTATTTAAACATGGTATTGTCTATAAGCTATTAATCGTGAAAACTCAGTATCAGTATGCAACTCGCAAATATCTCTTCTCTCTTTCCTATCCCTCTCTTCCCTCTTCTCTCTATTCTCTCTTCCACATCTCTCTATATTCTCTCTTCCTCATCCCTCTCTCTTCCTCATCTCTCTCTCTTCCTCATCTCTCTCTCATCTCCCTCTTTCCTCATCTCCCTCTTTCTTCACTTCCCCATGTCTTTCTCTTCTCACTTTCCCATGTCTTTCTTCTCACTTTCCCATCTCTTTCTTCTGTCACTTCTGTTAGATATGAAATAAAACATACAAGTCCATGTAAGCATGATATAGATCATAATCCATTACTCGAGAAGAGTCAGTATCACCTGTGCGCAGGGGGGGGGGGGGGGCGGGAGCAGACCCACGTGAGACAGTATCAACGGCTGTAATGTTCAGTTTGAGGAGCGTCATTCTCTCTGGGAGCAGGAAATGGCGTCCATTCTCGGACCAGACCATTAATGTCATGTAGAGCAGCCATAGCATCTCTGTGACTGCACTCAGCCGGACTGTAGCAGGGCAGAACTGGGTGACTCTTAGTGAAGCCGTCCAAGGCCATAGACAAAATGGAACCACGTACTAACAAAAAGGACACAGGGTCATCAATGTCTCTCTTTACCATTGGCCTAATCATAAAACAAATTAGTGTGAAAAATGTGGAACACTAATCCATCATGTGAAATGTTGAGTTAATTTAAATAATTACTTATGGGTTGAAATCAAATTAACATTAACATTATAACTAAAGTCAGTTAAAATTGGACTTGCACGGATCAGAATCTAATCAATACACAATTTCCCAGCGAGCTGTTATGTGCCATCATGACACGCATGGTGTTCTTTTTTTTATATATTATAATGAATGCTCAAGTCTTCCTGCCTGTCGTCTCTGCTTTTGGATGTATAATAAGGCTCTGCTTTTCCGCTAAGATGGTCTAGCTTCAGCAGCTACATTACCTACGGGACGGGTGCGTTCGTTAATATTAACTGTGTGGTCCGGAGTCACTGTGGCACAGACTGGACCGCTGGTGAACAGCTGTTAGAACGGGGCGTTCAGGTGTTCAGAGCAGAGCTCCCTGTCGGAGCGGCAGAGCATGATGTGCACTGAAAAATGTTTCTGTCACAATATTATTTAAGGAATCGTTGAGCTAGCTAACTAGCATACATTGTCACTATCTGCTAATGTTAGCTTTAATACTCAGATCTTGTACTTGAGTAAAAGTAGAAGTACCAGAGTGTAGGAATACTATGTTAAAAAAAAGTAAAAGTACTGCATTCAAAATGTTACTCAAGTAAAAGTATAAAAGTATTCTCATCAAAATATAGTGGAAATAGCGACAGTAAAAGTAGTCGTTGTGCAGATTGGTTTATTTCAGAATAATATATATGATATGTTTTATAATGATTGATCATGAAAGTGTTCTCAAAGCTGGTAAAGGTGCAGCTAGTTCGAATGCCTTTGTATACTGCAGGGTAGCTTGTGGATTTACTCCAGGTGGAACTAAAGTCTGATTTAACACTTGATTATATTTCACATCATTCATCCAGATCTGTAAAGTAACTAAAAGGTATTAAATACATGTAGTGGAGTAGAAGTACACCATGTACCTCTGAACTGTAGTGGAGTAGAAGAACAAAGTAGCAAAACATTTAAATACTTAAATAAAGTACAAGTATCTCAAAATTGTGCCCAAGTATAGTAGTTGTTGAGTTTATGAACTTAGTTACTTAACACCAGTGGCTATACATATAGAAAGACTAAGCCTTGCAGAGGCATGACAATACATTTATGAAAATCCTCAACAGTGCTGCCAAAATTATAAACTGACTGCTACACAATTAAAATAAATGCTTTTATATATTTCTATTAAATGTGACTCTTTAGCGTTTCTGTTATTATTACCACTGCTGCTTTAGTTGTTTTAGTTGCTCTTTCTGTTCGCATTTGGAAGTCTCATGATTTATTGTGTGGGCCTGTGAAGGAAAGGCCCAGGGAAAACAACATCTATCTTGGAACTGCAATTACTTATCTTAAAGAGATTGCAACATTATACTCCTTTAAAAATTGCTCAATTCATTTAAATACATTTATTATGCACACAATAAAAACCTAAACAAATATATTGATCCTGGCTTAACCAGCGACCTTTACTCTATTGTTCATAAGCTCAGTAGTTTAACAACTATTAGAATTGTAGTAATGTCTGTAGACCAATTGTACTAGAACTAATTTGAAACAGTTTAATAAAGAATGTTAAACTATAATTAAAACTGTAATTGAACTTCAACTTATATCAATTATCTGATTCCAGTGGCCAGTTGGAATAGACAATCAACAAAGTTTCCATTTTGCAGCAACAGCGCAAAAGGTTTCAACCACAATTAGTATTATGTCTGAGTGTAGTTCTGTCTTATCTGCTTTGTTTTGGAATGTGTTCAATACATTACGTTTTTTTATTCATTACTACCATACAATACATAGATTAAGAATAAATGAAACAAATAATTCAACATTGACATTGAGCAGACAGATTTGTTGCAACCCTGATCTCCTCAGGCCGGTATTTACGACCAGCAGTGATGCCTCTGAGGGTCTCAGGGCGTAAGACAGATGCAGGACATAAAAACACTCTTTTGCTATTTATTTTCCTTTTGCAGCACATTTGCAGCACATTTATACTACAATATATAATTTTGCTTTACATTATTTATTTTTCTCAAGTCATTTACTTTTGGTGAGATAACTAAAGTTTAGTTAATTTTACTCTGGCTATGGACTGATTCATTATTAGTTGTTACAAAGCATACAGAAGACGGCGGGTAGGCAAACCAATATAGAAACAATTAGACAAACAAACATGAACTCGCAATAAACACCAGCGCGACAGCAAAGTTCATCCAGCTCAATTTAGTCCGAATTAAGAGGTTTCAGAGGGGGTAGGGAATTATAGAAATGGAGCACCGACTTGCGCATCCACGCTTGTACAAGTGCTAAGATCGTGCCTGAAGACCGTTCAAAAGCGATAACTAGCTTATCCTCTTGCAACACCACTACTCTATTCTAGTGGCGCTATGCTCCCCCGACCAGGAGAACATAGACTTTTTTTCGCTACCCTTTCTCTCCAAAAACAGCACAGTTAACTGTAGTCCTACATGACCAGCCTATACACCCGCCATCGAGTTCATCACAACGATGAAACACAGTTTTGTTTTACACTTGCTTGCTACTGCCCACCCGTGATCAATTAGCCTATAATTTTATGTATGCACGGCGGACCGCCACCCACTTTTTCCAGCAAAGTAGGGAACGCTTCCAAACAACATAGGAAATGTTCCTCCAGCAGAGTAGAGAGCTGTAGCGCATCGGGCGATGCACGCACCTTGCGCTGCCCCGGCCTTGCCAGCAATGTAGAAGGCGGTCACAGACAACGAGTGCTTTTAGACCATCTCGTTTTTAATAGAGACGGCGGTGGTGCAACCCTGTCTCCTAAAAATTACGTTCCCACAGAACTAAACTGCATTCTCAATTACGTTTAGCTAGAAACGTATTTACTCCCACGTTACGTTTGTTATGAACGTATCTCAAATACGTTTATTTTCTACATATCTTCTAGAAACATGTTTTCTCCCAGGTTACGTTCCTTATGAACGTATCTGAAATACGTTTATTTTCTACATATCTTTGCCATTTATTGTCTTGCTTATAATAATGATAATAGTCATTTATAAATATCATTTTAGAGCACACCTTTGAAATCGACAATCGGGCTCGATATATGGTTAAATTAAAATCAGTAGGCGAGGCTGTAATTTCGCCAGCTGTTACTCTCATGTGCGAGGCAGAACATAATAGTTTTAACATGCCAAAAAGCTGCTGTGTCGTTCATTGCACCTCAAACATTAAAACAAATCCAGAGTTACGTGTTTCTGTACTTCCTCTAAGAAGAAAGGACAGTAACAGAAGATCTCTGTGGCTTCAGGCTTGATCGCCGTTCAAATGACAGCGTTGGTTTCCCCAAAAGTGGGCGGGGCTGTAAAGTGAAGTAGATTTTACTGTCATCTATTATTCAAAACCATTCTATTTATTCTAACGTATTACATGCCAGTGTTTTATCTTTTTATTCATTTGTTTTTATTTTAAATCGTATAATGTCAGACTTTTTTTGTCGTCTTTGAGGAAAAGAAATGGGGTTTAGAGATTCAAAATACTGAAATCTGTATTTTTTAAAATCTCTTCCTTCTAATTTGTTATTCTTTTCTAAATAACACACTGTTATTTACTCAACAATAGCACACAATTATCCTTGTTTTTATTTATTCGTTTAATTCTATAATCTTGGGCATTTTAGCATGCTTTTTAGCCGTAAATAAAGTCACCAGAAACAGACGGGACATTTCGAGATTTAGGATGGCCCAAGACACTACACTACCCATAATCCCCAGCTATCGTTTGGGACTACAGTCCCGTTGACAAACCCCGTGATGTTGCGCCAAGGTTACGCCGAGCGTCAAGCTCTTTGAAATGGAACGAAACCACGGCAGACTATTCAAAACTGGACTCGAACTCCCCCCCCAGAACTACACATGCTGGCTATTGTGTTTCGCAACATGTTCTCTATGGCACGTCTCTACTGGGAATTGTAGTTTTAAAAGACGTTTTTTCCCAAATGTAGAAGTTGACAGTATTAAACTGTGTACAGCCCTGGAGGTTTAGGCGATAGGAAACACATTGGTGTGTACACATTTAAAACATGTAATTACTAAATGGGTGAAAATCGCTTGTATCCATAATGGGCAGCATTAATATATACCCACACGACAGCTCATTGTTACTTTGTTATTCTACTCCACTACAATTCAGAGCTTAACCTGGTATTTTTACTCCACTACATTTAGTTTAGTTACTTTGCAGATTCTGATTAATGATGTGGAATATAAACAACCCTTAAATCAGACTTTAGTTACACCTGAATACAATTCAGGGAAGGTGATTGTCAAGTGCCAACAATCAGGAGAGATATTTGATAGTTGGTGCTTGAGAAGACTAAACATTTATCTGCAGATCTTTATAAAGTATATTCATTACTCGTTATTCTCTACTAATAGTTAATTAAAAACTGTATAATGGCTATTTTGCATATCCCTTTCAAGATTTCAAGGTTTTCTAAGGTGTATTGATCTTATACACAACTTGGGTCGCAGGTTCCTCAACAGACATCTATCAATATGTGTGTACTGTATACCTCCACCATTAAACTGTCATATTCTGCACATTTCTTATTCTATCTACATACATAAGAGTATAATTAATGTGTATAATATCATTTAAAATAAGTGTTTCAACATAGTTAACATTGCAGGAAAGCAATATTTTAGACGTTAAGTACTTTGTCAGGCTTAATATTCATCTGTAGATAGATACCCCCAGAGCTTTTTTCTTGTTTAAAAGAAGACCTTAACCTAAAGTATTTTTTAATGTGTTAATAAAGGTTAATTCGTTTTTCTGTTTTGCACATCCTCCTATTAATATCTTTGAACATCCAGCACTAAACTGTTTTATTGTAGAGATCACTTAGTATCTTCTTGACTTTTTATATTCTATATTTCTATCATTGACCTTCTACTTTCCCCCTATGAAAGTATGTACTCTTAATATTGTTTTGATCAAATAAGATTATTCAACAAAAATAATTCAATAACATGCTTTAACCACTAGGCGGTGCACACAAGGTACACACAGCATACTAATAATAACTTTGTATTATTAGTGTAGACACTTATGTATAACATCTGAAGATGTGTAATTGTATTCATGTTTTTACATAATTTTACAGGATATTGCTATACTATTTCTCTTGTTTTACTTCTTCACATTAATATCTGATTTGTAAAACATCACAGACAGAAAGGCATAGGCTATCCTTCATTTAATAGTAAGCTATTGAAATTGTGATTCCATAGATGTGTCTCCCATCACCCAAATCCCCTGACTATTCTCTCAACTCAGTATTTAGATTCTTATATTCAAAGAAAATCAGTAATATCTTTAAAAACTACAAGTCCTTTTTTATCAGCTGTGCACCGTTATGGTGTAAATATAACCAATATACCAATTGGATCAAATATAAAAGTCAGCCGAATTACTATTGATACTGCAAGGAGACGTATTTTGTGAAAAGAAATTGAAGATGTTGTTTAATTGTTGATATATTTATGATCCACGTCAAGTATTCAGTTTTGGCAGCAGTTCTCCTGTTTGTCTCTCTCTATAAATAAAGAATTACGGCAGATGTGTAATATTTAATGCAGCCGAACCGTGTATTACAATGCCGTTATGTGATGACTTCCAAAGAGAAAAGCAAGCACACTCTGAATTAGGTATTATTTTATTTTTCGTTGTCGGATATCATATCTCCATATAATATCAACACCATATCCCAGCGTGCATTGCGGCTAAAACATCCAATCAACAAGCTTCAAGCTGAGGATCTTGGGTAATCAGTTTAGTGGGTTTGTGGTGTGTATCGCTCAAAATGTCCCGTCTGTTTCCGGTGACTTTATTTACGGCTAAAAAGCCCAAGATTATAGAATTAAATGAATAAATAAAAACAAGGATAATTGTGTGTTATTGTTGAGTAAATAACAGTGTGTTATTTAGAAAAGAATAATAAATTAGAAGGAAAAGATTTTAAAAAATACAGATTTCAGTATTTTGAGGCTCTGAGCCCCATTTCTTTTCCTCACAGACGGAAAAAAAGTCAGACATTATACGATTTAAAATAAAAACAAATAAATAAAAGATAAAACACTGGCATGTAATTTACGTTAGAATAAATAGAATGGTTTTGAATAATAGATGAGAGTAAATCTACTTCACTTTACAGCCCCGCCCACTTTTGGGGAAACCAGCGCTGTCATTTGAACGGCGATCAAGCCTGAAGTCACAGAGCTCTTCTGTTCTGATACTGTCCTTTCTTCTTAGAGGAAGTACAGAAACACGTAACTCTGGATTTGTTTTAATGTTTGACACAGCAGCTTTTTGGCATGTTAAAACTATTATGTTCTGCCTCGCTCATGAGAGTAACAGCTGGCGAAATTACAGCCTCGCCTACTGATTTTAATTTAACTATATATCGAGCCCGATTGTCGATTTCAAAGGTGTGCTCTAAAATGATATTTATAAATAACGAATTATCATTATTATAAGCAAGACAATAAATGGCAAAGATATGTAGAAAATAAACGTATTTAAGTTACATTCATAACTAACGTAACATGGAAGAAAATATGCTTCTAGAAGATATGTAGAAAATAAACGTATTTGAGATACGTTCATAACAAACGTAACGTGGGAGAAAATACGTTTCTAGAAGATATGTAGAAAATAAACGTATTTGAGATACGTTCATAACTAACGTAACGTGGGAGAAAATACGTTTCTAGAAGATATGTAGAAAATAAACGTATTTGAGATACGTTCATAACTAACGTAACGTGGGAGAAAATATGTTTCTAGCTAAACGTAATTGAGAATGCAGTTTAGTTCTGTGGGAACGTAATTTTTAGGAGACAGGGTTGGGTGGTGTGAGTTAAAGATATAGACAAAAGCTGTGACTTTCTTCCTCTCAGCTGCACGGCTGCAGCCACCCAGACACGGGGGGATATTTACACACACACCCGCGGCTGCTGCTGGAGCCGTGCTCACAGAGGCGATAGGGGGAATATCTCTGGCTGCTTATTTTTAACTGCTGTGTTGGCCGCTGAAACCCCCACAATTTGGCGATTTTTCCAATACAAATCTTTACAAATCTTTACATTGCTTTCATACAGAAGCTCCACTTTACTGATGTATTTCTTTAAGGTTACTATGAACATAAGCTGTGCATGCTTGTATGGTAAGTTCGTCCCAAGCAGCATGCACAGAGGCAATCAGCCAAATGTTCATTAACCAAAAATGAAACACAACCGCTCAGTTTCACAGGTAATTTTAGGATACCGTCAATCACAGATTCTGGTAAGGCAATGTCCAAATGTGGATTTGAAATTACACTTACCAGTTCTGAAGATGTATTGGTATCCTGCCGACAACGCCAATTTATAAAGGAAACTTCTGTAGCAATGGAGAGTCAGGACTCAGAGAGACACGAGGAGAGTTGGAGCTTTGATGTCAAACACTGGTAGTTTATTACAAGCATCGGCCGGATAATTCATATCACAAGTCAGAGCAGCAAAAGGTTCTGACTGCACGGGTGGGTTGTCATGTCAATTCTGATCAGCCTATCTCTTGATAGACCTTTTAGTTTACTAGTTTACAGAGAGCTCATCAGCATATTGGGGGAAGGTATACGTGAACACCTGGAGACATTGAATCACTTATCTGACTATGGCTCTTGGGACCGAGAGTTAACCGGTCATAAAACTGATAATGTCAGCAATAGCTGAGACTTGACATTCCTTAAGACAGATAACAGACTTAGGCTTCGTCGTAAATGTCAACAGGCCGAAAGGTCAAATATCTTAAGTAAAGACAAAATTATTCCCTAACAGTAGATATTTAAAACAGGTATTGATTGATTAAGATACAAAAGAGAACTTTGGTGCAGGTTTAAAAATCTTCAAAAATGTACATGTTGTATCAGTGCTTAATGGATTACATGAATATTTACCTCTTTATAATGATTGTTAGTATCAAAACTCTTCTCTGATGCGTTCAAGCAAGACTGTTTTCAAATGTTCTGACATGTTTGAATAATTTTGGTTGTTATACTTGCACACAAAACCCGTACACAGCCTCCTGTCATTGTCAGTAATCTGTTGTCTTCATTCAGAACGTTTGGTACTTGGTGCTTAACAAACCTGGCTATTAAAGTGATACATCTCTTCCTTTCATTTAGCTCCAGATCATATTATTTATGACAAGTCACACCGCTTTCCCTATCAGATATGGCGTTAATGTGCCCTCGAGAGTTAAACTGAAGTCAGCCTGAGTGTGTTGATTGGGGAAGTGCCAGGATCCCTGTCGGAGGTCATAGCCAAACCACTCACACCACAAGTTATTACCCATATTTGTACCTGTCAATAATACACTGACCTTGTCACTGCTCTTTAACGGCCACATCATTCACCGTTTATGGCTCAATTCAAATGCCGATCAAAGTTATTTATCAGTTAGTGCTTTGCTGGTCCCTCAGAAGTCAATGAGAGGTGAAATTAATAATCAAAACATGGTTCAAAATCTCCTCCTAAACTCCTTATACTTAGTGTAAGTTTCTCCACAAATGTTGAACATTACTTGAAAGGTCCTATTGTTCTATTACAAGTATGCTGATTTAGGACCAAATGTATGTCAATGAAGGATGCGAGCACATTTCAACATGTGATCCCTCGTCATTAATGTCCGGCGTTTTGAAACCACTTACAACATCTCGATTATAAAAGCACAAATACTTTGTTCTGATAAAAAGTCATTAGTAGGGCTGAACATTCAATTAGTTTGAAAGTAATTCAAATACATCCCACAAATCCTAATCCTAAAGTAATTTTAATCTGCCATATACATTTAATGTTAAACGTAACTGTCAGATGCTTGTATTTTGCAAAGAAAAGAAAACAACCAAGCCCAGTTTACTGACAAGACAACAGGGCATACAATGTGTTGGACAGATTGAATTTCTGATAAATATTGACATCCTACAGCATTTTAAATCCATTGTTGAGCAGTTATAATCCATCAAATCACTTGGAAACGTGTAAATATCTACTATATTTTTTCCATTTGCTGAACTATTTTGATTTCAAAATGTCTTGTAGATTGGCATGTGAGAAGAACCACTTATGATGAATACATTGAAACCTTCCCAAAGAAAGTCTAGTTCACAAGTGTCACTAAAGTATAATTGGACAAAAGTGAGAGAAAAAACAAAAGCTCTGGAGAAAAGAAAAACGTTATGAGATGTCAACGACAACATCTCCCCGTCGCCTCTGACCATCGATGAACCCATTCACACTTTTCCATCTATCATCACCTCGGTGTTGCTTCCAAAATGAGTCATCCGTGTGGGCTTAAATTGGCCAAGGACAGCCGAGATGAAAGATATCCCATAATGAGGTTTCTCCCTTAGGAATCAATGTGTAGCTTTGTCCTGGGGGGCACTGAAGGTTGTCTGTAAAAATCAGTCTACTGCAGGGTCCTGGCCTGAACAGCCGGCCTATCTATCACCTTGCCATCTTGTTGATGGGTGAAAGGGAGGTTTATACAGTCACAAAGGACATTGTTGTTCATACTTTTGAATACATTAAAGCGGTACCTGTATACCGTAGGTGACGCTTTGTGCGACAGACATGTCACGCTGTGTCTCCTACGGGCATTGCGTGTTACCTCCCCGATCATTGCACTGCATAATCAAATTGTCCTTTGGGAATCAGATGACTTTGTGTCTGAGAGAGATAATGCCGAATATGATGATGAGCTAAACCAGGCTTGACCTTGTGTGTCGGTGTAATCATCCCTGGATTGATATGAATCTGCAACATCAAGGATAAGTCCTCACTGCGTTTGACAGCTGAGAGCAAAGAGTGCAAATCTATAATCTTTCACATGTTTTACAACATTTCCTTTCTGCCTGACCTTTAAACTGTAATTCAAGAGGTGAGCTGTGAAGCTACTTATTATCGAAGCTTTAATTGAGTAGTTGAAGAAGTTGTGGAGTAGAACTTGGCCGTGAGAGCAAATGGAGGGTGAATCGAATGTGAATCTCTAATACAGACCATTGACTTGATGGTGGGAGACGAAGGAAACTTGAATTGTGTACTGTAGATGGTTTGAATCTAAAACTTTTTTCTTTCTTTTTTCTTTCTTCTACTTTCTCCCCTTCTCTGCAGTCCGTCTACTTTGAGGCCAGGCAGCTGTGTTGGGCACCGGGTGTGGATCCTGCTGGCCATGACCCACCTCACCCTGGACTTCTCTGTGTGCAGCCCCCTCAATCAGGGTACGGGGGTCAAACTCACGCATAAATCGGTGCCTCGCTCTCGACCTCGCTGGCAGCCGCTCTGGGACACGCCCAACAAGCTCCCCTGGAGAACAGTGAGCCCGTTGGCCCGCCGCCTCCTCAACCCTATCCCTCCGCCTCAAGACAACAGGGCAGGGATAGGGCCAAAAGTCAAGAGTCAAAAGCATAGGAAGCCAGCACATAAAGGACAAGCCGGATGTAAGGAGTGCCGGTTGAGAAACTCTCACATGGAGAGTGGTGATCCTTTGGCTGTAATAGCGGAAGCTCCAGCAGCTTTATCCAGCGGCAGTAGAGGAGACGCAGTAAGGTTGTTACTTCGAGCCCGGAGGCAGCTCAAATGGGACAATGATAAGTCTCAGGAGGGCCGGACTACCACAGTGGCCGGATTTATCGACTGGGGACCCACAGGGACAGATAGCATAGATGACGTCGGTAAACCCAACGTAACGCTGTCCACCAAGGTCTCAACCTCCACAGTGGCCACGACCACTAGCAGTACAACCAGTCTCACTCAAAGGACGTTCACTGTGGTGACCACATCAGAGGCCAATAGAATAAGCACCACCAAGGCCACAGGCAGTTTCGTGGAGACCGTCAAACCTTCAAAGCCAAATGGGGACACATCAGGTAAGACATGTAAAGCAGCTCAGAAGCTAAAAAGCTAATGCTAATCTACCATTAAAAGCTCCAACAGAAATATAATCGGAACCGTTCAGAGCAGCAACTGAATTTGTGCTGTAGTGTATATTGAACAGACAAATAAAGTAGTCCTAACGCTGTGAAAAGTCAATACTTGAGAGAAAAGTTGAACAAACTTATATTAGGCAAAAGGGCACACTGGTCACAGGAGTAGTATATTCATCCCCACAGAGACCCGGGTTTCAATTTGACTTCAATCCTTCTTTTTTGGTGTTTAGTCAAACTTTTTTAATACGGTTAAAACTGTTTGTTCTCCAGCTTGCTGCTCACAAAACACCACAAAGTCATTTCAGGCTTAATTTTAACCCAATAGAAGCTTTCAATGTTAAAACTATGTAATGTAGTACTGCACAGACTAAATCTTTGTGGATCCCAGCCCATTTGTTTGGGAACCCAATCAAGCCATAGTTTGATTTCCTGTATTGGTACCTCCAGCTTGGTTGTGTGTTCCAACAAACACAGTTGGCACATGGTGACATGTGGGAAGCTGGTGTGGAATCACATTTCTATGGCTGCCCTACAGACTTGATGGTGGCCTCCATGTGGCGGGATGGTGTGAAAAACCTCTTGCTGGCAAGGGAGAAGAAGATTCTGGCAACATTATGTGTTATGTAGGTAGCACTTGGCTGTTAACTCCCTCGATAGGGAAGGGACAAATAGATCGTTGTGCATCCCCATTTAGCAAAATAATTGGGGTATATTGCAAAAAATATAAAACACAGTTTAAAGTGAGGTTGTCTCCCACCTTCATTCTCTTGCAATCTATGATCACCTTTTCAAAGTAGCGCATGACGATCCACAGAATTGATCTACATTTAATTAATGTAAAACTCCACTTTGGAGAAAAAATCACCTGATTGAAAGCCTATGTCCTTCACCATACTGTGGCCCTCATGCCTGAAGTACAGTTCAGCAGCGCTAAAGATGTTTATGGACAGTCCCTCTGTGCTGTGAGAACGCCTAGACTATATTATATTTACCATTTCATTAAGTCCTCGAGGAACATGGCTTTTTAGATGGACCGTACAGGTAGTTAAACGTAAGTCATGTTTAACAACTTATGAAGGAAGCACTATGCTAATTAAAGCTTTCCCATTTGGTGCATGAATATAAATGTCGTAAAATTAAGCAGCTATAACAGTAATGGTGATCAAAAGGTCCTGAGCTGCCTCCTGCTCAATTGCAATGGACATTGTCTTCATACATGGAGAAATGTAAAATGCTATGTGCAGTAGAAGTCCTACTGATTTCCAAAATTGGAAAATATTTATTTTAATTGATGAAGTCTTGCTGTTTTATGACTTTGTGTTGTCAATGTGGCCTTCAACACACTTTTTGCTGTCGAGAAAAATTATGTGACTATTTTGGGGAATTTGTGGAGCAGTACTTACAGTACTTACAGTAAGGTGACCTTTTTTACCTTCATAGCATATATATACAGTACTTACAAATTAAATTGGGCCAGTTACTTATTAGAAACCATCTTTAGCTCTTGGACACATTTTAAACATAATGCAAATAAAGGTAGTACAAAAAAAAGGTATATTCGGTCACGTATTTCACCAAGAAATGGTAATTAGTATTAACAATAACCGATAACGCACTCTTTCTAACAGTATGTCCCTGCCTTCTTCCTTCGTTAGTAAATGAAGCACAACATAATTCCAGAATCTATATAATGAATGGAAGCACCACAGGGCTCTACTGGGATCACTAGCCTTTCTGGATCTCATAGCTGATATAAGCATGGCTTCTTTATGCCGTTTATCTTTGAAAAAGAAAAAGCTGTTCGAACCTAGGTCAGGCACACTAAATGTAGGTTTAATTGCAAGTGGAATAAATATATGTTGTACAGCACTACGATGACTGATAGGTGTATATAGTGAATGTGAAATGAAATGGAAGTATGTAATTGTCTTGTCAGCGTTGTTGTGATCTCTTTATTTTCACTTGATTGGGAGGTGGCTGTGAGACCACTAATTATTTGAGATGATGGCTTGATATTGTATCCTGGAGGAACTGAGCCACCACTTAACTGAGAGCTGGAAATGAAAAGTCAGATTTTTCCGATCGGGTGCACCTTATCGTATGAATAAGTCAACTTTGTCTCATCAGAGCAGATGAACAGAATCACTTTCAAAGCAAAAGCCTTGTGCTTAAATACTGCAGAAAACTTTCCTTTTGCTTTCACAACACATTAACCTGTGTCTGCCTCATATTGGCCTCGAGGGGAGACATAATTACCACGCCGACAGCACCGCATCGGATGCTGATGAAATGAAACTATTACCGAAGGAGAGGTGCTTCACTTGGTCTCTGTCTCTTTCTCTTTATCTTTCATGCTTTGTCTTTGAAGATCTTTTTGGAGACATTACATTAATCTAAGTCTGAATAATGCAACATCAGACAGGAAAAACGAATTTAAACACATTATCTTAATCAGAGTACACATAACAATTTACCTCATCTAGATTTCTGTTTGTGTTTTGTGAGGTAACACAGGAGGTATTTAGTTCAAAACATAAGTCATTTGTCTCTTATGGATAACACAAGGGGATGATTTCTTCAAAGAACTGAGGAAGGAGGACAGATCTAACACATATTATTAGATATAATATAAGGAGTAATTAAAATGTATTTCTTACTTTGGTTATAACTAGATTATGAGATGATCAATGAATGATCATTATCAATGAATCTGACGATTCAAATGCTAGAAAATCATGATGTCTTTTACATTTATTTTTTAACAGTGCAACCCCAAATATGTTGTGTTTAATATGGACAGAGAAACACAGCAAATCTCCCTAACATTTTTTTTGAAGATCCACTAAGTAACACATTTTGCATGACGTCATTATTTAGGTGTTATTTTGCAGAATTGCCTGTCACATTGTTAAAGAAAAACAATTGTATTCACAAATGTAATAACATGGCTACAATGTGGTTTGATCAATGCAATACTTATTTGTCACAAATTATTCTTGGTTTTATTTACACCTAGCTTTTTTGCTATTGGATAGTGAGTGAAATGTTATTTTGAAGCGCCAGATATGGTTGTAGGATGTTGGCTGCATGTTTTGATGTAAAGACTCTTTGAACAAACACTTTGAACTGGTACATTAGTTGACAGTCATTTAAATTAAACAGTAAATTCATTACATGCAATCGTTTCTTCTGCCTCAGTAAGACACTGCAAAACCACATGTCATACTATCACTTTGGAGGGCTTCTGTGGCTTTCGGGTTTATTGCCCAAACAGATTCAAGCTGTGGCATGTAAACCTTTATCGTTATAGAGATGTATTACACTGAAAAATACATAACTGTTCGGATACTGTGTATGCATAATGTATGTTTGCTTTGATGCATGCACAGACTTTTAGTCCCGAATGTTGAGATAGGAATTGTTTGCATTTGGCACCCAGCTGTTTGGTGGATACTGTGTGGCTTTTTCTTTGTGTCTTGTTGTTCTTCAGGCGTATTCTCACTGTGCCAACTTAACCATGACAACCTTCTCAGGTGAATGATGTAAGATCTAATTATATTTGTGGCAATACTTATACAGAACAAATTCAAGCGGGGACATGACATGCAAATCCACCAGGTCATCTGCGCCCAATGTGTCCAATTCTGATGAACATGATAACTCCGCCATGACGCCATAACAACCTCTTAAAATGTTTACATACAATGTAACAAACTAAATAATCTTCAATTTCAGATAGATTCAATCCTATATATGGGCTTTCTTTTTCTATTACCTACATTAACTAGGCAATGACCTGTCAGTGTTTTCTTAAACAACTAAATTAGAACCGGGGTCTTTAATTTTTTTCAAGCCAATGACCTTTAAGCTAAAAGAGAGATTATGCAAGGACCCCCTACTAACTACATATGTAAAAACATTGAGTTGTTTATTAAACTGGACTTACAATATAATGTGAGCTAAAGTGCCATAAACACACAGATGTATGGTGCATACAATACTAACCAATTAAAATAATACTATGTAGCTGTAGCTAAATAGTTAACCGTTATGGATTGTGCCTCACAATGATTTAGCGCAGATTAGCTAGCTCACATGATTAACACACCACTATCAATGTGTAAATACAAAAAATAATAATAATAATAACATATTTCTACATATCAGCCAATTAATATGCATTTTCAGACGTACTTTAATAAAAAAGAATATTACAAATTGATTACTGGATTTGGGGACTACATGGACCTACACGGACCTTCTGATAAAGACCAATATATTTGAATCTATATCTATCAAACAAATACAACTTAGAATAACACATACATGCTTTAACCACTACCGCTCAGAATATGTATAAACCATTGCTAGTCAGGCTCTAAGGAACTGTGAGAATATACGTGCCCATTCACCCCTGCAATGAACTGCAATGCATGCATGAACTAATTCACTATGACTCACGAATACTGTAGGCAACCAGCACAAATTCAAGCCATTAGTGTACTTTGTCTTCGCCAGTCAGGCATGTGTGTATCATGACCGTAATCATCTCTCACTGTGTGTGGGGGTGTGTGAGCACATAACTGTCAAACAGGGATGCAAGTGGTTGTTTGTGAAAGGAGGAAATTATTCCAAACGCCTCACATCGAAGTGCTGTACAGTACATAGTGAAGACAAGTCAGTTTATAGCTCACCAAGAGTTGAAGGCAGTAAAGAAACATGGCTGGCTTCAGAACTGACTGGAACAGTTGCCAATGTTTCCTGCCTCTTAATATGAAACGTCTCCTTATATTAAGTTTTATGTTCCACAGCAGACGCACACATGTTGGACTAACAAGCAGAGGCTGGTGATTCTGATGCTCCTCACTAAGTATTTCCTACTTTGCAGGAGATTTTGACAATGACCAGATATATACACACATTCACTCATTTTATAATCTATCACTATTTCTATCTACCTCTTTTTGTTGGTATATTAGACGTTTTTTTTCAACATTTCTGTAATTTGATGCTTTTGTAGCAATAGGTTAAGGAACTTTTGAAGGTTTGAATAAAGATGGCCGGTGTGTTTTGTTTTTCTGAGTCCAAAATCTGCACATTAAATTGTTAATCTCGATAGCAATATTCTATAAATATGATTTACCTCTAAGGCCTGATGATGGTCAAGCTAAGACTCACCCTAATCTATTCAAGCTGATGTGTGAAGCAGTCAGTCAATGAGCAGAAGTAAGCCACTTTATATCCACATGGACGAGCTCTGTGCTCCTTCCATTAGTTTTTCTTGTGTGACATTTTGCCGACCAGTTTGGTTTGGTTTGAACTGAGTATGACAGCTCGCCACAGCTTGTCCGAGTTGCACTTATTGACTGCAGGCTATGTGCCTTTCCTCCCACTCACTCTTGGCTTTGATGGCGCAGGACAACAAATGGGACAACTCTTTGTTATCGCTGAAGAAGTTCACACCCTCTCCCAGGACATAGACGTTAATGTTGCATACAATCAGTCAAAAGACCTTCAGCAAAGACATTGTTTCTAATGCAGCTTTCTGTCTTATTTAAATGGGTCGCATTTATATAGCACTTGCACAGTCTGTATGAAGCCTCAAAGCGCTTTACAAATCAACATTCACCAATCCACACCCATTCACACAGAATGTATGTTCTACCTGCTCAGGGAGACCAATATTCACACACAATCACGCAGTGTTTGTCATCGAGTGCATGAACATATCTTGCCCCAGGAAAAATTACCATGAGACTGCATGTGTTGGAAATCAAACCACCGACCTTCTGATTAGAGAAAGACAATCTACCTTGAGCCACAGCCACTCACTCAGATTTCCTTTTTTAATTATATTAATGTATAATTTTACAATTATCATTGTTAACTATTAGCAGGTCTTGTTTAATACAAACTTTCTGTAGGTGTGTATAATTATGTTCTCAGAGAGCGCAAATCTCTCCCAAGGCCATTTCCATAAGTAAAACATATATGCGTTTATGGTATTTGGATCTAAAATCTTACCGCTCACTTACGTTAGCGGTGTCATAAAAACCGTGGGGAAATGTAAAATACGATGACGAAGAAGAAGATTCCAGTGGCCCCAATTTTTGTCCATTCTGGACAAGTGAAAAATGTATTCGGACAAGTAAATTGCCAAACTCACTTGTCCATGGACAAGTACTCTCTAAAAACTTTTTCTCACACTGATAACACAGTGGGCCACTGGCAATAGTACTAAGTATCCATTGAAACACTAGCCTTGATAGTTAATAACTTCAATGTAATGTGTAATTTCCCGTTATGAGACATTGGGACACCAGTGTGCACTCTCAGCATCATGGTGTACCTCATGCATATCTCATTCGGTGTGGAATCTGGATGCCTCGGCTCTTAATGGATGCCTCCTGTTGATCCTTCTCTCACTGCGCTCTGGCCATCATACAGGAGGTGGGAGAAGAAGGGGGAGGTGGGGGGGTGGGGGTTGTAATGTAGCCGTGGTGCCTCCAGATGCTCGCTGATTGTTCCCGGTGATTGTGCTTCTAGTAACTGCGACCCCCCTCTACTCCGCGCAGATGGAGCTGTCAGCTCCATTATGGATACGAGATGATTAAAACTGCAGTCAGTGAAGCCACTGCTGATAACTTAGGTCTTGTTAGACAGGCTACCGAGTTGTGAGGTTAAATGTAACAGGCTTGTGGGAAGTTAGCAAAAGGTGCCATGTGTTCCTGATAGATACTGTCTAGCCTTGAAACATGCGTTTATTTATGGATGTTTAAAGTAAAATAATTATTTTGAAAAAAGAGGAATGCGGCAACAATTCACATCACGTTTTCAAGATTGTGAAGAGGATGGAGGGTTAAATGCATGGTTTAAATAAGTAAGTCCGTCCCCTGTAGAGCAAAGTGAGCACATGTAAAATGTATATTAAGTGTTTTAGGAGTCTATTTTTAAGCGAGCTCGGTGAACATTGTGATGCAGAATGTTGACCCGCTGAAGACCTGTAGAGGCGTACAATACAGCCTCTTCAACAGCGAGAGACGCACAGAGACACAGAGAGAAACCACTTATCCCCATCGGTTACCATGGCAATCCAATACATTTGCCATTACTTCTTGGTATTGACTCTCAATAAAGTGGGTAAAAATGAATCTCCTTTTCTCGAGCGTTAAATCTGGACCTAAGTGCTGATGCCAGGCGTGCAGAGTCAAACACCCTCTCCCTGATTTACAGAAACGCCAGCCAAGAGAAGAGGAAGGGGCACGACCGAGCATATGCTGCTTCGCTTTTTGTTCCTCCGCTGCTCAGCTCTTTCTTCATGGCTTAACACATCTGCCCAAAGGAAGAGGAGTGCAGATGTTGACCGAGGAGGATTGTGTTTCTGTCCATCAGAAGGCATAACGTTTTTTTTTATCCAACACCTTATTTTTCTAAACCAATTAAGTTTGATTTATTTTAGCTTCCCAGTGTTGTCAACAAATGTGTGGTGCTTGACAGGAAAGACAAAGAAGATGATAGAGTATCCAGAAGGATTTAGATTCAGAGCCAACACAGTGCAGGTGGTATGTCTCCCACTCCATTCACCTGCTAAACAATTTCGCCAACCTTTGTTCGCTAAAAAATACCACCTGTCTCCGGCTTGACAGCACGCAGATTTCAGGATGGTTGATTGAAGCTGCTCTGTGGCAATGCCATTTTACTCCCACCTGAAAACTGAGTCATTTCCATTTTCTTCTACCGTTAACGGGACTGTATGTTCTCGACTGTTCCTAATACAGGCAGACACACAACACAAGAGTATCCGTCGTCCTGTAAAGGGTGCCATCATCTAACGATATACTTGTGGCCCCTTTTTTTGGCAATTCTAGCATTTGCTATCCTGCCTGACTCAATGGTGCATCCTTGCCTTTGATAAGTAATTGTTTCTGATCTTTCTCTCTTCTCTCAGTCTGTCCCTCCTCTTCAATAAGTGTTTTAGATTGCTTGGCACCTCAGTGGAAATCAGCCTAGATTGCCACCTTGACACTGATGTTAATTGGCAATTCCTATCCATCAACGCGCCACCTTTGACGGAAGTCTTCCCGAAAGCTGTCCCGTTCAGGTGCTCAGGTTAGAGAGAGGAGGGAGGCGATCTTGGAAGGGTCAGGCAGCGTATTAGCTTGTATTGAGTTTGCCTGGACTGATGTTACTTTGTGGTGCGTGGGAGTTAGCGGCTCAACCTCTGCGAGCCGTGACTTTGTTTCACAAATGAGGGGCCTTTCCCACATTGTTCAGGAGCTTTTAAGCCAACAGTGTGTGGGTGTAGGCATCATTAGTACTAAATGGCTCTTCACAATGGATGCCTGATAGGGCTTGCAGGAAATACAGCATACACACAAACAGCTAAAGAATGACAATAACTCCTACTTACATGCATAGCAATTAAGTAGTCATTCTCTTTCCCTCATCATGCGCCAGTATTGCCTTGTTATGGCATTGTTACTCAGAGGACAAACTGCCTGCAGTTTAGATGTTGGCACTAAATTCACTTGCAGCTGGACAAGCCAAGGTCAACAACTGCCACATAAATGGTGGCATATCATGGCAGAATCGCCTTTAACAATACATGTTATTGCTTTTTATAATTAAGTGTTCTCATTTGTTCTTTTAACGTGGTACTGTACAGTATGTCTATTTCTACCAAGTAAATCATTTTGTTAATTATCTTATTGCATGATGCTCTCTGTTGAGGGATGTTGTTGTGTTAGGTAACGTTTATTCACAGAGTCTGTGTTAAGGCAGACTAGGATGATCCATTTCTGTAAGGAATATAACAAAAATAGGAGAAGGCATTCTAAAATGTGGCACAGGTGTAAACCATAACATGAATGATGGCTTCAGGGTCCTGGTATTCTGCATGCCGGCTCTCTGTCACACTGTTGTGAGTTACGGTGATACCACAGAACAGAGACATTTTAATTGTATTAGTAACACCTGTGCTTTTCCTAATAATAATGGTTTATTCTATTGCTTGGATTTAAACTAAGAGCTACAGTCTTTACCCAGGTCTGTGTTCCTCACATTGAAATGTCATCGTGGGATTATATAGTTTCAGTAAAATATGAGTGCTGATGCATCCCTATATCCAGCATTAGCTAATTAAACATTTCTACCGGAACTGCACTAATTGCCACTTCACAATTGAAGGAATGCGTTCAGATTTAAGTATAATCCGCACTTCTCAGGCTCTGAACTCAAGATGCTTCATCTCAAAGGCAGCATTAATATGTTTGGCCCATTGGGGGCAAACAGCTAAAGTTTAAACACACATTTTGCACATCCATCTGACTCCAAGTCCAATATTCACTCTCCCTTTAAAAGTATTTTACTGTCCACCAACTTGGCAAATATATTGCTCTATAGATGCTAGTTGCTAACTTTGTATGCTGTTTGATGCTCGTCAGGTCGCATACAGTAGATAAGTCTTAGGGTTTTCATTAAAAATAGCTACCCACTGTGTCTGGAAACTAGGTTGATTGGAGAGTTAAGACTAAACCAGACGCGTGTTAAAGCTTAAACAATTAGCTATTAAGCTAAAGTAAAGCTAAAGGGAACTGCTCAGTTTGTTTATTATTATTTTATGTTATACCACACTTTTTTCAACTGTTACAAGACAAAACATTTAAAAAATAAGTAAGTAATGTACATATCTTTAATACACCTAGCCTGTTAATACCTATATAACATGATGTAACAATGGTAAAAAACATTTTGGAGAGAATTCGAACCAGACATTACCTGTTTAGATCACACACACAGTTTTCAAGCTGGGGTTCTTTCATTAAAAGCAGGTTGCAAATGAGATATTTAATTTACCCACCAAGCATTTATTTGACATGTTCATCAAACTGTGATAGACAAGAAGGTACAAACAAATCTCATTTGTTTCTCGCTGGGAGCATCAATGGGGGCTCCAAAGCTGCTGCCACAGAGGTCACACGCTTGCTGTCCTTTATCCCTTTCTGTCCCTTTCTCTTTCTATCCATCTTCCTCTCAGTCTCTCTTTGTTTGGCAGGGATTTGACCAAACAAAACCTGACCGGGTAGCTCTAAAGCAAGGTGACTGAAGGTTATATTTTAACCTGACTTCAAACAGCCAATCCAAATGTATTTCACTCTGACTGGCAGTTGTGGATGAAAATACTGTGGATCAGATTTGTCACCCATGCCATTAGCTGCTCTGTTACCTCTGCAGACTTTAACATACTGCTCTAAAAACAAGGGGTGAAAGGATGGTTTGTGCTCCCGGATCTCATTTGCTTGGGTTCATTTGTTTAATTAAAGGCACTAGTAGGAAAGAATACGTATATTTTGCTTCAAATGGTAGCCTGAAGGAACTTTTAATGAGCAGACATATCCTGCAACATGTAACATAGCATCACTAAGCTGCACACAGCATGCCTGTGTTTACCAACTGAGCCAATCGAATTCCTCTGGAAACAATCCCAGACTGGCAGGGCTGCTAAACATGCGTGTTATTTTGTTCACTGACATCACATTCGCCAATCGATGCTTGCATGCACGCCATGACAGTTGGTATTACAATCAGAACCTTTCCTTGCATGGACAGAGCAGTTTCCATTAGAGATCCAACCGAAAGCTGTGCCATAATGTGATTTAATCATATGTGGTTTTGCAGAGAAGAATCCATGATAGAGCATCTTTTAATTTCAAATGTCCTGACTTTAAAGTGCTCCGTTTTATTGTGACTTCAATGTAAAATGAAACAATTCTCAGTAGAGATCTCAGTAGGGATGTAACGATATACCGAATATCGCGGTAAATAAATGTCTCAATACTGTCGTGAGACTGACAATATCTACCGCGATTTAAAAAAAAAATTATATTTTTTTAAACACTTTTTTTTGTTTTAAACCTTTATTCAACCAGATGGTCCCATTGAGATCATCGATCTCTTTTTCAAGAGAGACCTGTCCACATGGCAGCAAGTAGGTTACAACATGAACATAAAACAACAGAACACAAAAGGACATCGTATTTACAGGGCTACATTTACACACCTAGAGACATTGACAAGTACCAACAGTATATTTATATCTCGCCCTGTCAATAAGCCTCACCTTCTTGGCAACAACTGTATTGTTTTTGAAGTGGTGGAGAGACAATGCACAGTTTGACCCACTGCTGTCACCCATGGCCAAAGCATCTCTCCGTCCCACTGAGGTGGCGTTAGGCTTTTTCGCTGTCTGTCATTTTGACAGACAGGATCGTAAAATGTCCGTCATAATCCCTTATTACCCGTCGGGTCTGAACAGTTCACGAGAGAGCACGCTCGTGAACTGTCAACGGGGGGGGGGCGGTGTTATGCTGTGTGTGCATGCACCTCGCGGGAGCGCACACAGCGTAAAGCAAAACCTCCCAGACATGTATTGATCTGTACGGCAAAGTACGGTTTGGAAACTATATCATTTCCTTTTGGAGGGCATGCATAACACGGCATAACACCAGAGCCTCGCTGCGGGGAAATGTTGGCGCTTTTCCGAGTTTGTTCTAATCTGTCAAAATGACAGACTGCTTTCAGATTTTTCCATCCATCCATCCATCCATCCATCTTCTCCCGCTTATCCGTGGTCGGGTCGCGGGGGTAGCAGTTCCAGCCAGAGATGGAGTACTCGAGTCCTGGACTCGGACTCGAGTCAGACTTGAGTGCCGATTTTCGGGACTCGTGACTCGACTCGGACTCGCGCACTGATTGACGCGACTCGGACTTGGACTCGTGAATTCTCGCACAGGATGACTTGGACTCGGACTCGGACTCGTGAATTCCCCCCCCCACGATGACTCGGACTCGACTCGTACATTAACGCTCCGACTTGGACTCGGACTCGAGCACATTTTCTCTGGAGTCTGATGTCCTCTATCCTGTATGGCGAGTTCACGTACTGGGCCCCGCTGTTCCAGTCTAGAGATGTCTACAGACACACCCCGCATCGTGCTGTATGCTTTCACACATTCTGCTTCCACATTGGAAAAGAGCAGCGCAAAATGCTCGTTATGTGGAAACAATATAGAAGAGAAGGCTCCGTAACACATTACTCTAAGGATCGAGTTCAGACATATAGGCTGTCTTGAACACTATCATCAGAGTAACGTGATCTAATCAATAAATAAAGATTCAGCCGATAACGAAAGCACATACTTAACATGCAGAATGACGTCATTTTGCATGCTAAGTAGCCATGTGCTTTCTGGGGATAAATCTTTATCTGTAAACTGATTTAACCGTAAAAGTTCCTTCAAAATAAGAGTCCCGATCTTATTACTATCAAAATAAAAGTGCAAAATGAAAACTTTACCATAGGAAAATATTGGCATACAAATATAATCACTTCTCTAAAAGGTAACTCATTTTAAATATAGTTTATTTATATATAATAATAATATTAATATTAGAAATAAGCTTTATATTTGTATAGCACCTATTACAAGAATTGTAGCCAAACTCGCTTCACAGCAGTTCAATAGACAGGATAACAGCAATGTAGAGGAGCAGCTAAGCGAAGAGATATAATCCCTCCACCTGGTCCTAGGTCTACCCCTTGGTCTCTTCCCAGCTGGACGTGCCTGGAACACCTCCCTAGGGAGGCGCCCAGGTGGCATCCTAACTAGGTGCCCAAACCACCTCAACTGGCTCCTTTCAACACGAAGGAGGAGCGGCTCAACTACGAGTCCCTCCCTGATGACCGCACTTCTCACCTTATCCCTAAGGGAGACACCAGCCACCCTGCGGAGAAAACCCATCTCGGCCGCTTGTATCCGCGATCTCGTTCTTTCGGTCATGACCCATCCTTCATGACCATAGGTGAGGGTAGGAACGAAAATGGCCCGGTAGACAAAGAGCTTTGCCTTCTGGCTCAGCTCCCTTTTCGTCACAACGGTGCGGTAAAGCGACTGCAGTAACGCTCCCGCTGCTCCGATTCTCCGGCCCATCTCACGCTCCATTGTTCCCTCACTCGAGAACAAGACCCCGAGATACTTGAACTCCTCCGCTTCACACTCAGTTGCGAACCAATCCAGTGAGTGCTGAAGGTCGCAGACCGATGAAGCCATTAGAACCACATCATCTGCAAAAAGCAGTGGTGCAATCCTTAGTCCACCGAACTGCAGACCCCCTCCCCCATGACTACGGCTCGAAATCCGATCCATGTATATTACAAACAGGATTGGTGACAAAGCGCAGCCCTGGCGGAGGCCAACCCTCACCGGAAATGGGTCCGACTTACTGCCGAGGACCCGGACACAGCTCTCGCTTTGGGAGTACAGAGATTGGATGGCCCTGAGTAGAGACCCCCTCACCCCATACTCCCGCAGCACCTCCCACAGTAACTCCCTGGGAACTCGGTCATACGCCTTCTCCAAGTCTACAAAACACATGTAGACCGGATAAGCGTACTCCCAGGCCCCCTCCAGGATCCTTGCGAGAGTAAAAAGCTGATCCGTCGTTCCACGGCCAGGACGGAATCCGCATAGTTCCTCCTCAATCTGAGGTTCGACAATCGGCCTGACCCTCCTTTCGAGAACTTTCCCGGGGAGGCTGAGTAGTGTGATGCCTCTGTAATTGGCACACACCCTCTGATCCCCCTTTTTAAAAAGGGGAACCACCACCCCGGTCTGCCACTCCTTCGGTACTGTTTCCGACTTCCACACAACACTGAAGAGACGTGTCAACCATGACAGTCCCTCAACACCCAGAGCCTTCAGCATTTCCGGGCGGATCTCATCCACCCCCGGGGCTTTGCCACTGTGGAGTTGTTTGACGACCTCAGTGACCTCCCCCGGGAGATTTGTGTTGATCCCCCGTCATACTCCAGCTCTGCCTCTAACATAGAGGGCGGAGTTGTCGGGTTCAGGAGTTCCTCAAAGTGTTCCTTCCAACGCCCTAACACTCCATCAGTTGAGGTCAACAACGTCCCATCCTTACTGTACACAGCTTGGATGGTTCCCTGCTTCCCCCTCCTGAGGTGTCGGACAGTTTTCCAGAGCAACTTTGGTGCCGCCCGAAAGTCCTTCTCCATGTCTTCTCCGAACTTCTCCCACACCCGCTGCTTTGCGTCGGCCACGGATGAGGCTGCTGCCCTTCGGGCCTGTCGGTACCTTGCAACTGCCTCGGGAGTCCCCCGGGATAACAAATCCCTGAAGGCCTCCTTCTTCAGTCGGACGGCTTCCCTGACCACCGGTGTCCACCAGGAGGTTCGAGGGTTACCGCCCCTTGAGGCACCTAGGACCTTGAGACCACAGCTCCCCGCCGCGGCTTCGGCAATAGAGGCTTTGAACACCGACCACTCTGGTTCAATGTCCCCAACCTCCACAGGAATGCCCGAAAAGCTCCGCCGGAGGTGTGAGTTGAAGGCCTCCTGAACTTGGGCCTCCTCCAGACGTTCCCAGTTCACCCGAACTACAGGTTTGGGCTTACCAGGTCTATCCAGAGGCTTCCCCCGCCACTCCACCCAACTCACCACCAGATGGTGATCAGTTGACAACTCCGCCCCTCTCTTTACCCGAGTGTCCAAAACATACGGCCTCAGATCCGATGATACGATAACGAAATCGATCATGGACCTTCTGCCTAGGGTGCTCTGGTACCACGTACACTTATGAGCATCCTTATGTTCGAACATGGTGTTTGTTATGGCCAATCCATGACTAGCACAGAAGTCCAGTAACAAACCACCACTCCGGTTCAGATCAGGGGGGCCGTTCCTCCCAATCACGCCCCTCCAAGTGTCTCCATCATTGCCCACATGTGCGTTGAAGTCCAGGGTCTCCAAGAAGGCCGTATACTCTGAACTGTTGTTGGGTGCATAAGCACACACAACAGTCAGAGTTTTCCCCCCCATAACCAGCAGGCGTAGGGAGGCGACCCTCTCGTCCACTGGGGTAAACGCCAACAACGAAGCACCTAACCGGGGACTTGTGATTATCCCCACACCCGCCCGGTGCCTCACACCTTGAGCAACTCCGGAGAAGAATAGAGTCCAACCCCTATCCAGAAGTAAGGTTCCAGAGCCGAAGCTGTGCGTAGAGGTGAGCCCAACCAGATCCAACTGGTAACGCTCCACCTCCCGCACAAGCTCCGGCTCCTTCCCCCCCTCCACGTCCCCAAAGCCAGCTTCTGTCGCCCGGGTCTGGTCCGTCGAGACCCTCCGCTTTCACTGCCGCCCTTCTGGCAGCGCACCCGACCCCATCGTTGTTTCCCGTAGGTGGTGGGCCCGCGGGACGGAGAAGCGGAGGTGTTGCCCACGTTGCCTTTTCGGGCTGGGCCCGGCCGGGATCCGTGGTAAGCCCGGCCACCAGACGCTCGCCGACGAGTCCTCCTTCTGGGCCTGGCTCCAGAAGGGGACCCCGGGCTTCCTCCGGGCCGGGTATCCTCACTTCTTGTGTCGTCTTTCATGAGGTATTTTGAACCAATCTTAGTCTGGCCCCTTGCCTGAGACCAATTTGCCATGGGAGACCCTACCAGGAATATCAGGTTCCAGACAACATAGCCCCCAGGTTCATCAGGGCACACAAACCTCTCTACCACGGTAAGGTGCTGGTTCTTCAGAGAGGTCAGATTTTTCCGTCATTATTAAATAAAATATTCGGTTAACGCGACCACTGCTGTCCCAGCAACATCAGTACCAAGCGAGAGAGTTTTTGCCAGAGCAGGGGATATTGTAAATGCCCAAACATCCCAGCTTATAAATACCTGGAAATGTGGACATTCTCATATTCCTAAAAACCTGTCACATACTGGTTTTCTTGTTCCAGTCTGTTACTGTCACTTTGTTTTTGACACTTTAAAATACTGATATCCTACTAAAATGCTGTACAAATCAGATTTATTATTTAATAAAGAAACATTTTCCGAGTAAAAACATTTTTTTATTTTTGTTCTCCTTTATTATTCAATATCGCCATAAATACCGTACCGTGGACTTGTTATCGCGATATTATCGTACCGTGACTTTTTGGTATCGTTACATCCCTAGATCTCAGCCATTGATCAAGGTCATGGGCGAGCTCTATTATGCCTGATCTTGGACAGATGTTAATTTATAAGCAAACACTTTCAACTTAACAGTCTTGACGTCAGCCGGAGACGAGGCAGAGAGATAGGCGGGCAACGACAGAGAGGGGATATGAGAGAAAATGCAAATGGCTTGACAGATAAGTTAATGTGCCTTTGCCGTGGCGAGGGATTCTGATTGCGCTGGGAAGGTAAGGCTATCCTGAGCCAGCTGGAGATATCATTAATCCAAGGTTGACCTGGCCTGCAGACGTTTATTATCCAGGAGGAGGCTGTCCTGACAGCAGGCAGGCAGAGGAGAGGCCATGTTGTTTTCCAAAACGACAGAGCAGCACTTCCTTTTGAGCCTTCCTGAAGACAAATTGGCTTGGATCAGCAGCCAGGCTGATGGAGAGGTGAGATGTATAAGGCCCACGTGGGCATTTTATTGATGACAGCTTCTTTTTTTTCTTTCTCCCCCATCTCCTGCAAAATGTCACCTGCTGCAGTGTGTCATTGTGTCCTAGTCACTCTCCAGCTCTATCACTCACCCACACACATACAGCACACAACACACTAACCATACTGTACAGTGGAGTAGGCTCATACTAATCCTTACTTTAGACATGTAGCACACCGTTTAGTTTTGTTTGTGGATTACTGTCCTCTGGCAATAGTGGGAGATCAGCACACAGAGGCAGGTTAGAGTTTAAATAAGAACAATGCTTTTGTACTCTAGTCACAAAAACAAAGGGAGGAAAACTTTCGTATCTGCAAGATGGGTAAAATACAAAAAGGCTGCATTGTTCCTTATTTAGTGTTAGTGTTGATTTAGCGAAACAAGACTTTAAACCAACACATTGTTTGGGTTCAAAAACGTCAGTATGCTACTTTCACTGCACCAACACATTGGACAGCCATTGGCATAAAGGTGGTAGGGACCAAACAGAGCCTAAAAAGGACATATTTACGAGAGTCAGAGACATTATATCAAATTAATCATTTCAAAAGTGCTATGCTTGTCTGATGTTGTGGTTTCAGTTTGTTGGCCAAAACACAATCAATATGGTTTTAAGTAGCCTAAAAGAACAAAAACAATATAAAATGTTTTCATATGGTCTTAAGAGCCTGTATCCTCTACCCTGCATTAACACACCTCCCTTCCCAAAGCGCTGAGAATAAATTAGAACAATTTGTTTAGTTTTTTGACGTACCATCATACAAATTGCTCTCACTTATTTTTAAATAAAAAGCCTCTGGGCAAAATCTACAGAAATGAATTCACGTGAGGAAAAGGGTATTTAAAGCGTATCAGCTCTTTGGTTATGTGTCTGCTGTGTGAAGAAGTATTCGGTTTGAAAAACAAAATAAGAAATACATAAGAATAATACATTCTACAAGTACTTGGAGAAAATCTGGACTTGGTAATGGAATAGAAAGGAATTATTCATATCTCTCTTAAATTATGAATCACAGTGGATGACAGTATCATCAATACTTACTGAAGTGCAAAATAGTTCTAGGTTGTCATCCTCTCCTTTTAAAGTGAGCTTCCTCTGGTACTTTGTTGAGTACAACAGAAAACTAAAGAGTGATACTCATCCCTCCTCAAATGTAATTTTTCTGCTCTTGTGTTTACTGTCTTTTTGCAGGTTTGGCAGTTCACCAGATAATCACAATCACTGTGTCTCTCATTATGGTTATCGCAGCCTTGATCACAACACTCGTCCTTAAAAACTGGTAGGAAAGATTCCTTTACTTTTTGTATTATGTATTGTATTTACAGTGTAACTCATCTGTAAGAACTTCCACTATGTCAAAATATCCTTTGGATGATGAGAAGGGTACAAGGTATGATTTTATGTTTGTTTCTTGTCTTTGGTGCGTGTTTTTGTAGCTGTGCGCAGTCGGGAAATGGCCGCCACAATAGCCATCAGCGCAAGATCCACCAGCAGGAAGAGAGCTGCCAAAACCTGACAGACTTCACCCCGGCCCGGGTGCCAAGCAAGGTGGACATATTCACTGCCTACAATGACAGCCTGCAGTGCTCACATGAGTGCGTCCGGACTGCCGTGCCAATCTACACTGATGAGATGATCCAGCAGACGCCTGTCTACAAGACTGCTTACAATGGAAACAGGTACGCCGGCCCAGGGCTGTTTATAGCACAAGATGGATGCACACAGGAATCACTGTTCAGTCAGCAAGTACTGGACATTTCAAGTCTTTTCCAGGGAGATTTTTAAAATCAGGCATTACAGGTTAATGTCCTGAATATGATGTAACCCCATGCTGAAGGGCAGCGCCAGATGTATTTAAACTGGGTTAATACATGGTGTTTTCTTAATATTAGTGGTTGTATGAGGGGATACATGTTCTGATAACTTGACAGTATAAAGCATTACAAAATGACAAGCAAATGAAATAACCAAAATAACTGGCTACAGACACATTTTTTACATTACAATATTTTTGACACCCCATTTATATTTTAGCCATTATCTTTTCAGGTTGAAGGCACCAGTAATATTATTATAGAGGAAAAACAAATTCTTCATTTTTGACCTCAAGAAGTAGTACAGGGTCAATTGTTTCCCCCCTCCACATTCAGCCAAGTTGAATATCAGGATCAGAAGCAATTTAGAGATAGGGGCGGAATTTCCCACCGAATGCAAGTGGGAAATAACGGTTAAAACTACTTTTTTTCTTCATAAAATGATTAAATTCCTCACATTCTTCCCCTTGAGTGCGCTTCTATTCTCAACCACAATCAGTGTCAGTCAGAGGCTTGTTTTCTCAGCAAAGCCATAAAATCGGTTGCCCTTAATGCTTTCGTCCATTCATTCCTTGATCATCTGCCCGAGTGCTCAGCCCTGGCACGCTCAAGCTGCACACAAAAATCCAAACCTACCTGGGATTTTTGTTTTGGCTTAATTAGTCAGCTTGTAGATGTAGGGCACTGCAATGTGAAGTCTTTACAGAGCCATTGAACTGATCCTTCTGACACCATTTCAAATGGCAGACAAGTACTATATATACACTTTAAAAACTCAACGACTAAACCCAAAAGTCATGAAATGTAATCTCCGTAAACTGTGCTCAAACCATCTATGTTTACCCACCAAACTAATATGCGCTGCTTCACACCAAAAGGAAGGTGTAACACTGTTGAGTCATTGGTGTGTTTTTTTTCTGAGTTCAAATCGCTTCTCTCTGTGGTTGAAGATGTGTCACTCTTTGAAATACAAAGGAGTTTTGACTGTGTTACTGAGTGGATAACAGTAAGAGTCATCTAAGCTGCATGGCCACCAAAGATGGTCACACTTACTCTGAGTATCTAAATCCTGTAACAGATTCATTATTCTGGCAGCGAGGATAGGATCACTCAGTGTCTGGATTTAGTCATGGAAGGAGGGCAAAATGTTTAGGATCAACGCTGCTGATTAATTCAGGAATTATTAACTTCAACAAAAAGTCTCAGTATGTTTTTTTTTCTGTCTCTCTGCTTGTGTTTCTCTGTGATTAGTGACACAGATTTGACCAGTATTGGCAAAATGATTATGTGACAGTAACTTCTTTCAAAAATAATTACTTGTGCCGCCATGTGGCTCAGTATCAATGAGGGGGACCCAGGTTTCAAATCTGGCCTGGGACTATTTATGCATGTAATCATCTCTGCCTCCGCATTTCAACCAACCAAGTCTCCCAAAAAAAGTGTAATAGCTACGTTGGTCTACAGGGAAAAACGTAGTAATTTAACAAAAAACCCTCTCAAATGTTGACATTCCCAATGGCCAGTGCCCATGTCACGTCATCGTCAACTTTCCCGGTGTGAAAAAACAACAACATGGCGGACACCCAATATCTATCAAACTAGATATATATATATATTATACTAGATATATACTTCTACCTAGAAATGTAATAAAAAAGCATGTTGACGGCAACATTATCAATCAATCAATCAATGTGTATTTATATAGCCCAATATCACAAATGTTACATTTGTCTCAGTGGACTTCACAGTTTGTACAGAATATCAGTATGACAATACAACACCCTCTGTCCTTAGACCCTCACATCGTACAAGGAAAAACTTCCGGAGAAAACCCACAGTTTAAAGGGAACATGGGAGAAACCTCAGGGAGAGTAACAGAGGAGGGATCCCTCTCCCAGGACGGACAGACGTGCAATAGATGCCGTGTGTAAATTGAAAAGATAATACATTTTACAGCATAGGTAGACCAAATGTTTGGAAATGCATGTGTGTATAATAGGAAGATGAATCCACGAGGATATCCACCCAGGACTTATGATCCAGGACCACAGCAACAGGAACAGCCATCTATCCTACAATTTTTGATTTTCCACAAGAAAATAAGCCAGGTATCCGCCATGTTGTTGTTTTTACACACTGGGAAAGAAACAAAAAAGCCTTTTAACACAAAAAGTAAAAAATAATTAAGCTTCTAGGGGAAGTACTTTTAAATATCTGTTTTAAATATCATATTTTATACATATGTAACAACGTTGATAGTCAGGTAAGCGATAATGTATAGTGAGTGGATAATTATTGCGAAAAAAGACCCTGACACTGTGCTGCAGGACACAAATGTATTACACACATGTGAACGCCTCTCTTTTTGTTTTTTCTAAAGGCTAGCATTTATACCTGAAAAATGCACTTTAAGCAATATGTTCTAGACTTGACAGTAGTGTTAATTTTGTCAGCTATTTTTTAATTTTGTTTTAGTCTTAGTCCTGTGTTAAATTTCCTTTTTAGTTTTAGTCATATTTAGTCACCTTCATCCTGTTTTTATTTAGTCAAGTTTTAGTCGACTAAAAGTCTGAGCATTTTAGTCTTATTTTAGTCAAAGAAAACTAATTATTTTAGTCTACTTTTTGTCAATGAAAACTGTTGAGTCTTTTTTAGTCATCAGATTATATAGAACATTTCAGTCAACACAGGTTGAATGATTAAGAATGCAGCTTTGCAGAGAGTATCTGGTTTGTGGTGTTTTTACCAGCTGTGTTATGGCCACATTGCTTTCCTTCTGATAAAACCATGCATTCTCTTTTTTTCTCTGCCTCATTGTAGCAAAAATGGGCCTAAATATCACATTGTTTCTTTCTCCCAAGCAGTGGTGGCTTTAGACTTTTTCGTTGTCAGTCATTTTGACGGACAGGATCGTAACATTTCCGTCATAATCCATTATTATCCGTCGAGTGCACAATTTATCAATCACTCGCGCTGACGGGGGGGTATTTGGTTAACGCGAGTGCAACCACTGCTCCCAAGCCCTGTTGTTGCCATTTTATTTTCTGTTAAATAAGGTTAGTTAGACCCGAGTCTTCCTGACAATTCATATTGTGCCGCTGCCCGGTGTAATTCAAATCTACCGCCGCGGGCAGCATAGACACACACAGCTGCTGCCCTGCCGCAGCACCGGAAATGGAACTGCTGGGAGAAAAACTGACTATCAGAGATGTAACGTTATCTTTGATAATATTTAGTCTCCTCATTTTTCGTCAACGAAAGTAAAGAGAGATTTTGGCATAGTTTTTATTTAATAAACTACATTTTCGTCTTGTCACTTTTCGTCAACGATATTGCATGATGATTTCGTTACAGTTATTGTTTACTGCCGTCGGTGCCGTCTCGTCATCGTCTCGTTTTCGTCATGGAAAAAAAGGTCGTTGACGAACATATTTCGTCATAGTTTTAGTCAACGAAATTAACACTACTTGACAGTAGGCTTTAGTAGAAGACACAATAAGATGCAGTAGATGCTGACCTAGCTGTTCTTCGCTTTGTAAATGAATAGTCACATTTGAAGAAATCAAGTGTTAAACATGTCGACAAATACTCCCTAAACTCATGTTGACACAACAAATGTTTATCAATAATGTCTCTTCAGAATCAATTCAGGTTAAAAGCTAACAATGAAAAAAAATGGTGCTAACTGAATGAAATGCAAATATGCAACCAACTACACTCCCATCTATCTATAACAACGTTCTCACCTCTTTACCCTACAGGCCCTCCCCCACTGAAAGACAACTAATTCCTGTGGCCTTCGTGTCAGAGAAATGGTTTGAGATCTCTTGTTGACAAGCTGAAGGCCTTCTTCACTTCCTGTGGGTGGAAGACACTTCCTGAATTCACGCTCTGGTGGGTACTGTGCCACATTTTAATTGCACAAATCCTCGCATGAGCCTCAGCCACCTCTATACCCGTGGTAATGCTGCCCCACTTTGGGACCAGAGGGGAACTTGGCATAGATTTGTTTTAAGTGACATGACTGCGCTCCTTTCAATCGCTGCGCTGCGATGAAAAAGGGCTGAGAAATCCAGTTCAGTGCCGTATCAGAGGTCTTTAGTTGAGATAAGAAACTAATTATGAACATATCAGGAATAATATGCTTTATTCTCAAAGTTAATGATTTCACTCCTCATATCTGAAATACTTTAATTAATATTCATGTTGCCCCTTTCCTTCTTACACCATATTGTTTTGAACAGGAATGAAGAAGCACTTTCATTGACTTGTGAACATTTTTTTGTATGCATGGTAATGTATGCAAGAATGGCCCGCATTTTAAATTCAAAGCGTTGAAAGTTAAACACATGCTCCGGCCCCACAGTGTTGCTGTGAGCCCGGGGGGAGGTGTAACGTCTGCTATTGACCCAGATTTTAAAAGGAATAGATTGCCTGCAGGTAGCGTAGTGAGAGGACAGCGCCTCGCCATTGTCTGGACACACATTAGTCTCATTCTCTTCTGCTCTACACAGCATGTGCCTTATGTTGCATACTTACAATATCTGTTGCTATTACACAGCAGACCTAATGTATTTCCTAGGCTAAAGTGTAGGTTTTTGTATAGTTTTTGAAAACAGTATTGCCATTTTAACTGATTTAGGAAATGGATACCAACTATCCCAAGCATATAAGGGTGTAACACAAAACAGAATTATTCATTTTTTTGTACCTCAATGTTGGGGTCATGTGTTGTACAGTATGTTTGTGATGTACGTCAGCTAACCAATGAGAACGACTGGGCTCTGGTTTCAGACAGAGGGTGAAAAGAGGTTCTTCATGAGAAAAATAGAGCTTTTTTTAACATTAAAGCATGTAAACATGTCACAGTAGAGGCACAAATTACAAATATGAACCTGGAAATGAGCATAACCTAAAGACATTTCAACACTCTTAATGTCGATAGAAAAACAACAACAAATAATAATGTTAATAGCTGAAATGTAAAGAGCCTGACCTCAACCGGGCTTTATACAGTGCACGTAAAACAGACCTAGTAATGCACATATAAAGGAACATTCAAGGACGTCGACTATACAATATGCTTTAATTCGTAATTGTCTATATGAATTATATTGCCATATACAGTATACAGCAATTAACACTTAATTAACACACAAAACACACACAATTAGGAAGTACGCCTGTTGTTAAAGTCCTATCTGTGTTACAATGTGTTTATTTTGTGCCAGGCTTAAATTAAGAATAATTGTGGTTTTGTTCTCCACAGGATCCAGTTGGAAACACACAAAACAGCTTATTTTGTAAAATAGTGCGATCACTCTTTGGACACTGGTGAAGATATTTATTTTTCTAGAGATGACAAGCAGAGCAGCAACAACGCTGCCACTCAATATTTCCAGGAACGTACAGTCATTTAGATATAGATTATATATAGGTATATTTACAGGATGTGTGGGACTTTTGGACGTCACAGATGTCTCAAGGAAAACATTTGACATTTGAAAAAAAAAACAAGGAGCTGGAAGGTGGAAGGTGAACTGTAATTCTGAACAATGTGCCAATAATGCCACTATGTGCCACAACCTGGATAGAAGGAAGTTTCAACAACTGATGGACTAAACAAAGAGCGCTATATTAACCCTGTATCGACTCCAACTACTTTTGTTTGTGTTTTGTTTTTTAAAGAAATGTGAAAGATTAAAAAACGCTACAAATGTATTTGAATATGTTTTGAAATAGTTTTAAGATATGTGTTGAAAAAGAGTCTAAAAAGATATTTATATGAAGCACTATTCTATTAGTTTGGGAAGAGAGGGGGGGAAAAAAGAAACGGTATATGCTTTAGCGAACAGTTGATTTTAAAACATCGTTTATATAGGTCCCATTTTAAAAACAGAATAGTTATGTCTATTTTTTTACACAGTAGATTCTAACGGTGAAGGTCCCTAGCACCTGGGATTCAGCGCTGTTAATTAAATACCCGAACAGAGATTAGAAGAAAGAAAAAGCATATGAATACACCTCATGCAATCCAACCCAACACCCGCTCCAATCGCTTATTATGTAAGATTTTTACCTGATTTGGCTTAATGGAAAAACAGACAAAAGGGTTCTGTAGTAAAGGAACAAATCCCATAGCAACAAATGCATGAATAGCTAGAGTAAGTACAGCCACAACAGACTGCATAGAGCTGGGCAGGACATTCATACTGCCTCAGGTCTGTCTAGCTCTCTTGCACACTTTATGTTGGTCTCAGTTTCAGCAGCTGTTCGGATACATTCTAATGAACCGTTATGATTTAAAAGGGTGGAAGAGATTCAATTCAAGCCTGTAAATTCATGTGAGAATTTGCATTAAAAGGGACAGAGATTGAAAAAGTAATCTTTCCACAGAGACTAAATGATTATTCCCACGCAACCACCAAGATTAACTTTTGATACATTATTTTATGAAGCCTAAAAAAGTCTGTATTAAAGTCAGAAAGTCAAGATGAACATGAACCAATTTGTGGTTGATGGAACATAAAATAATCCTCCAGTTTTCAAATGAGAGTGTCGATCAGGATCAAATGATCTACGACGTCGATTTTAAACCCTAGCAAGGGAGGAATTCCCCTGCCCAAATGTGAGGTAGGGGTCAGTTACATTTCTCCAATCAGCACTTGAGGACAATATTTCTAGCAAATCAGAATTTGCTATTACAGCCAAGAAGTCATGGGTTGTGCACACAAATACATGTAGGCTGTAGGAAGCAGAGCGCAAACACAATACGAATAAGTAGTACATGTTGTCCTCTCAATCCCAAAACACTCTGTCAGTGTATTACTGAAGTAAGGGGATTATGACAAGCCAATCAGCTGCCGCCAAATTGCTTTAAACTATCTCCTATGTCAAGATTAGGGGAACCCTTGGTCAGGAAAGACAGTAAATCGCTCTTGAGAGCTTTCCACCCCCAATAATTGTATTATCAACCTCCAGCTCTGACAGACCGATTACCTTTGTGCTCCAAAAGCTCTTGAGGAAACCACCTTTGAATCTACCTTTCATTGTGCTGTGGGTTTGTACAAAGCACAAATACAATTCTGAAATTGTAAATGTTTCTTGGCTGCAGACAGCAATATGTACTGATTAAAGCGGTGGGTTTTATTTCCGCGACGACAGCGGATCTCCCGTAATTCGCTTCGGTTGTTTCAAGGCTCACCTCCTTAAAGAATTCAAGGTTGTCCCGGAAGGATCAGTATCTGTAAATGTGAGCCATTCAGGATGTGCCATCACGGCCTGGGATAAACACTGTGGTGCAAAACTCACGATTTTTGCCCATTCACAACATGATAACCACTCTCATGAATGACCCATACCAAGTCAGCATCACATGTGTGTGTGTCAGGCTGCGGAGTTGCTTCTTTGACATAACATATTTTTTTGAATGAAGAGTGCTATCTTACTAGTCAGAGGGTTACGAAAATGTACTGTATATTATACACGTGTAAATGTATTTTCTATATATTTGCTTCTATTTGTGTACAGGTGTGTTCTATTTTTCAGGACCTCCCGTTTCTGGGAAGGTTTTCAGCTAGGTCGGGGATAGTGTCTTTGTTTACATGTGTAACTACAGTATTTCTTTTAAAAACACAAAACTAACATTGTGCCAAGCTTCCTACCTGCACTTTCAAGCAGTACTTGTATTATATCTTTAGCTAACCAGTATAATACTTCAGTAGACGCTGAAATAGTTCAGAGGCTGGGGAGTGATTTCCAGGAGGAATGTCTGAAAGTACTGAAGGATTCGAAGAGGTGTGATCATATCTTGGGTTCTGCTGCATTCATGGTTGGCTGGGAAACCAATGACTTTCTGTTCTTATCATTTCTACATGGATTCTAATATTGAGTGTTTCATCACATAAAAAAAAAAAAAAAAACAGTGTTAATCCAACAGTAGCTGCCAAGAAACCGACTAAACTTGATGTTACGTTCATTTATACAATATATTTGTATATACATATTGCTACAACTGCCCCATTAAATGTAGGATTTGCCGCATACTTGTCGTGACTGCAAACTATATAGCATTTTTGAGTTCATGAAATGATCAGGGAAAGATGTTTAAAGAAAGAATTGTGGGGAAAAAAAATGTACCTTGTTAAAAATTCATACATGAGTTACGCACAATTTTCGTATTTCAACATTTTAAAGTATAGGCCTAATTTGGGTTTATTTCGACTTGGGTCTTACTGTCAGCCTTGACATACACTGGCCTTGTCAGTCAACCCTCTGGTGCCAATGGAAACATGTATTTGATAGACTGCAATGTTAGCATCAATTAGCTCAAAACACTGTGTGCTCACAGATCTGCTAGTATAGCTGTCCATTCTCAGGAATAGTAGCCAAAGAAACACCAGTCCAACAGTTATGGTAACTAGGAACACGTCATCTTTGCTAAAATAAAGTCCAAAGTGATAAAGATGCGTTAAACTGTATGCATACCAAGTCGAGCTGAGACTGGCGCCAGGACACCAAACTGCAGTCAAACGAATGGTCACTTTCAGACAATTTCAAAAGACCCCTATTTGTTTTACCTGACATTGGAGCAGATATTAAAATGTTTACAGTCTGGTGCAAAACATGGTTTTGGTCTCTATAGCAAAATTCCCTACTCATGACAACATCAATGTACCCACTGTAATGGTGACCCGAAAGGAAGTAAGAGAACAAGACCCAAGTTTTTATAGACACAAATTATGCTTTAAGCTTACAAAATGAAGATTGCGATCTCTTTCATCAAAACTGGTACTTGTGGTTACCAAGTTTGTGTCAATTTGTTCAATCAATGTGACATTGAAAATGGTCGAAATGTTATACCAAGTCGATGATGATTGTGTGAGACTGCTCTCTCATTCTTACCACTTACTAAATCTGATTCAACTGAGAACATTTTGACGTTCATTCCTGTGTGTCATACTGTGTGGTAAAACATTAGCAGGTTTTACTTCAGTAAGCCTTGAAAAGCATGTTTGCATTGGTAGCAACACTCATGAAAACCACAGGGAGCTGCCGGCTAAAAACAATTCACTTTGCATTCCTGAAGGACTTCTGGAAAAGGAAAGATAGAACTTGAAGCTATGAAACACATTTTAAAACAGGCTATCAGTAGACATAGGCATACATCCCCCTTCCTGCTGTTTACCTCTGTCTGAAATCAAACTGATACGTAAGGAAATGCTTTACTGCTTTCTTGCCTTTTCAGTTTATATTCCAGGATAGCCGATGATAGCGATTTATTATAGCTAAGAGGGAGGAAAATGATTCCACTTGGCTGCTCAGATTTGATTCAGGAAACAGAGCAGTGCAGGCAAAAGACAGGGGGAAGGGTGCTTGTAAAAAAAAAAAGAGTCTTAAACAGACACCAAAGACTAGACATGCCTTTTTCACAACGAATGAATATTTTGCAACTCCCGTTTCTGTCTCTTCAGCAGCCCGTGAAACCTATGCTCCCATCAGCACAAACAAGCTATCAATCAGCCAGGGTTTTCCTGTCAAGATGAAGGATGTGCCGCACACTCATTTGCAAGGACTGTGATTCCTGTTTGCATGTCAGAGATACAGAGAGGAACCTATTGACATGGTTCTGAATTAGATATTGGCTGAACATCTCCAAGGCCGAGGTTTTGTTTATTTTCCATATCATTGGAAGCGTTTGCAAGAGGAGAGTAATCAATGTATGGATTACTCAGTTTGCCCTGGGGTGTCTCATTATGGTACACACATGTCTGCATTAATGTTGGTGAATTTCATTTCAAACAGAAGTCGATAGGTTGCTCAAACAGCAGGGAGAAAGATAAATACATGTTCTGACAACGAAAAAAGGTAAAAGTGTATCTTTACAGTCCTCGAAGCGTATACTACTAAATCAACTGCGCTTCTCCTTATTGTTTCAGAAAAATCACATACGCTTACTGTAAAGCGGAGGGCTCCGACTCTCCTTTGGGCCATGTTGTTACTTTTCTATTCAAAAAAGCTAATCGCTGTCAGTGCATATCAATCAATAAAACTATTCTCACTTTGGTTGCAACATCTCAATTTTCCCATAATCCCCCTGTTCAATGGAGTCTAGCTGTGTGACCCAAATCTGACACATTTGACATTGTACAATGTCTTCAGAACAGAGAGTTAGCCTGGAATGAGTGACACTGCAAGGAAATATAGATGCATTGCTCCATGAGAGTTGATCAAATCAATTTGGACATTGCTGTCCAAAAAAAAAAAACACTCAACAAATACAAACAGTTTAAATGTTCAGGGCTGAGGAAGTTGTACAGGTTTTTTGTTTCCTTTTTTAGGGAATGGGGGAGGTCTTTTGACATGTGGGCACACAAGTGGTCTGTTCATCGAAGCCGACGTACAATCACAATCCATCCCCACCATGAAGAAGCTGACTCGAGTTGTGTTGTCGCCATAAAAATGAAGAGTTTGTACTTTGTGACTCTTACATTTTTTATATTTGTGTTTAATATATCAATGAGTACCTCTGTTAACTTTTGTATAAGACCTATAGTATATACAAACACAGGCACACACAACACACCTCCACAAAAGGGACTCCAGTCTGTCTCTGTGACGGCTAAATGTTGTGTACATTTTATTTCGTGTCCTATGAACCACATCTCTTCCTTTTGTAGTTATTGGTAAACGTTTCGATTTCCAGGTGACTTTGATTTGGTTACTCTTGTACTACTAAGCTCTGTATTTGCAAGCACTGTAAATGCGATTCTCATTGGATTCTTCCTCTGTACATTTAGTACTCTGATGTTGCTATTAATAAAATGTAAAACAACACAGGCTTGTGCTATAAGGAGTTTCTTTGTGTGACTCAGAATGGGGAGGGTAAGACAGCGGCAAACAACACAAAATAAAAATATGTGAATATGAATACAAGCTGGGTTCTGTATGCGTATGTTAACCTGTTAAGCCCCACGTGTCAAGAACTTGGATACTCAAAGGTAAGGACTCAAATGCACGATCCGGGAGCCAGAGGTAAAGTATAATTAATATACTTTATTTTTTCCACAAAAGATATACAAAAGAAAAACACTCTTACGAGGTGACAAAAAAGGGTCCAAAAAGGCACAACAAAAAATCACTCACAACGTGAGGAACTACACTTTCAATAAGTTTCAGAAGCATAAAGTAGGCTTGTATCAAGAAGCAATCGATGACGAGCAGAGTACTGGCATGAGGACAGGACAAGACGAACAGACAAAGAACAAAGGGAAGCTGGGGAATATAAACAAAAGGTAACTGGGCACAGGTGGAAACAATCAGGCTGGTGCCGATGAGAGAGGGAGGGTAGAGAGTCAAGGAACCTGGAATGAAGCATAACCGGTGAGTGTCAAAATAAAACAGGAAATGGAAGACAATACGAAAATTAACCAAACAAAAACATGAAACATGACTAAACTCAACACTTTTGACGGGACACAACAGTACGGACCCGTGGGAGGGGGCAATATATATATATATATATCCTTTATTTAACCAGGTAAAAGACTCATTGAGATTAAAATCTCTTTTCCAAGAGTGACCTGGCCAAGAAGGGCAGCATGAACGAAGTTACAACAGATAAAACACAGACAAGACATGCAGACAAATACAGCTGTAAAAAACAAATAAAATGGCACATTAGCCAGTATGCGAAATAAAACAATCTATTAAAAATCATTAAAAACTGGCAACATTTAAAACGATTTTTGGATATATGAGTACTCACATCTACCAATGGTGTCGTGTTCTCTGACCTTTAAGATGGACCTGAATTCTGAAACCAATTCAGGTAAAAACGTTGCAGATATCAAATGTTTCCTTGTCTGAAAGGAGAAACAAGATTTATTTCTGCAAAAGAAACCTAATTTTAGGTTTGAAACACCATTTTCCGTGTGTAACTTGAAAGACAAGTTATTTTCAATAAGAAATACCAGATATTTGTAAGTAGTGACCCTCTCAATGTCAGTCCCTTGAGCAGTACAAATCTTGGATGGAGATGGTAACTTTTTGCCATTCGAAAAACGCAACATCTGCAAGAAACAGCGTCTGAGGGCTTCTTAACATTTAACAAACCATGAATGTGTCATATCCACCTAACGGGAAGAAACTCAGCTAACTGACGATACGAACCATTTTTACCGAAAGAAAACACAAGTCTCACAAGAAGCGTGAATGAGCCCTGAGCGAAAAACTGCTAGCGCACTTAGTAAATAACTCACGGTATAAATACTTTATTACTTATCGGATCTGCACAAACAAGATATCAGATTAAAGCTGATATTTCACAGATTCTAGAAGTATCAGTATCATCACTGTGCGACCAAAATAGCTCAGGCAAACCCAGACAACACACAGTGTTGCTTTACTGAGCCAAATCGGCAAATACCTTGCTGTTTTTCTGATCAAAAGTTGAGTTCAATTGTATTAAAACGAGAAAAACGCTGCTGAAGGTTAATACAATGTGTCTGTGTCACTTTGAAATGATTACTGATAATCCATCATTCCACTTTTGTCAAAACTGAGATTTCATATTTGCTGCTATTAGCTGCTATTAGAGCTACAACCCAGCTTCCGGTTTTGGGCAAAAAAAACTGCCCCTTTAGTTTGAATCCTCACAGTTTGATTTTGATTATCTCTTCATGGGTCTAATTGTGATAAACTGGTAGTCCATCTGGGATTATTGACATTGAAACATTGTTAAATGTGTTGTTATAAATTGTTCCAAAAATCTCGAAATATGATACCATGCTATGTTACTGTCAATATTAGGATGGTCATTAGGATTCAGTTTAGGCTTTAATGCACAATTTATTTCTTAAATGACAAAACTAACTTGCTCCGTCTGGATAAAAAGCTCCAAAATGAGCAGTGACATGTTTGTAGGGATGACCATAAGTGCTGCAAATGGTATTTTTCTACCTGATTAAAGTGTGAAATGTCTTCTCAGCTGGCTTTTCTACCTATCAGGAGCAGTCAGCCATTAATAATAGCATTGATTAAAGCTATATGTGCACTGCCCCTGTCTGTTTAGTATTCGCTTCACAATGGATTTGAAGGCTGGGTGGCCTGTTTAGCATTCACTCAAAATTACGACCTGAACCCACCGGCTCGCATTGAAAAGCCACTGGAATCTTAAGCACCAAGTTATACTTTCGTTATGCGTTTGCTTAATTCTTTTTTTTCTTATTTAAGAAACATTTCAAGCTGTTGTCTTTAGGTATGTCTGTTGGTTAATCATTTTGATGCAGACTGAAATCTCTCAAAAACTACTAGATGGATTGCAAATCAGCTTGTTACAAATATTCATGCTCCCCTGAGGATGAGCCCTCTAACTTCGATGATCGATGATGAACCAAGGATCTACCACAACTTTGAAAGGTCTTGAACAGGTTGCATTAAGTGCCATTCAATCTGGTAAATAATTTCTTTATCCCCACAGGATGGCCTGTAATGGAGATTCCCTGAGTTTTTAATACCTACAAAACGATTGACCTCTCATCAACTCCAGCTAAACTATATTAAGTGGTGATTAGAAAATGATGGCAATTAATACGACAAACTAAGACGGCAAAAGTGGCTAACTTTACCAAACATCAGGACTCAAAAGGTTCAAAATCTAAGGTCTGGATGGATTGCCATTAGTTTTTTGTATGGACATTTATGTGCCCAAGAGGATGAATTCTACTGACTTTGGTGAGGAACTACTCGTCAAAACGTATTATAATTGCTTACAGTAAATCATGCACGATCAGCTATAATTTCATGTGAAAGCATCATGTATAAGAGTTGGAGTTGTTTCACTTAAAACGCCCTCATTGCTTTGAAGAATAAATTATTAATTTCGTCATTCATGTTCTGCATTAACAACAACAATTTCAATTGGATGTTAAAATTAAACAATAAACCTTTTGTAACGCTAATTCCTATAATTTTGAAATGCCTGAACATAGCCATTTGATGTACTGCTTCCTCAGGTTTCACCAAAATGCCGCTACAACACACAAATTAACGGAGACATTTTAATAACTTCTTATACAAATGCCAACCCTAACGCAGCCACTCAGCTGTTTCCATCGATAAGAACATAAATGTTAATTTCCCTCAGCAGCAGGTTAGTGTTTTTCAATTTAACAACCTATCTTTTTCATCTCGTTTCCTCTCTGTCTCTGGGTTGTCGTATTCTGTTCTGCCTGCTCTCTTTCAGTCTGTCTGGCTGTTTTTTGGGATCACCTGGAGATACAGTTCTCCCCTCCTGTTTGACGAATCGGCATGGGCAGAATGAGTTCTCTTCCGTGCTCCCTAAACCCAGACTCTCTCCTCGGGGAAACCTGGCAGGCCGCATTAGCAATGGGCCAGTTGGATCGGCCCACACTGACTGTGACAGGCCGAGAGCCTCCCTCCCTCCTCATACATTAAATAGAATTATGCAGCTCTGCCTGCACAGACGGGCCCGATCAATGGAGTGGACGACACATGCCAACAGCTGCCAGGGAGATACTTTAGTGCGGTGAGATTAATCACTGCTGCGAACCTGCACCCATCACAGACTCTGCCACCACCAAGTTCAGACAGCACCGTCAAAGTTGATTAGCTCCTTTGTCTGTTGCGGAGTGGAGTGGCCATTTATGACTGGCAGCTGAAAACAGGTGAGGGCAGGTCTAGGAGAAAACGATTGTACTACCCTACACAAAGTTCTGTTTCTCTCATGAAGTTGTAAAGCCATTGTGGACATGATTGGTAGTCTATCATGTCAAGACATTGTGCTACCTTGCTTCCCCAAATTAGGATAATTTCTTCCACAAGTTAGGGTTAGGTAATGCGGCTTCCATCTTCGTGGCAAGTTTTTCATTTATTGTTCCTGCGTCCAGTTAGTTTTGGATTGCGGTAGAAACAGTCTGGACCAGGGCCGGACTGGGACAATAAGTCAGGTCGGGAATTATACACCCAGCCAGGCCACTACCAGTTTTCTTTTGTGCCATTTTCCTGGATTTATTTGTCAATATTTACAGCATTGCTGCCCATAGTGATAGCCCTAAACTTTAAATCTACTACCCCAGAATAAACATATGGACAATGACATGGGTTACTTAAATCTATTTAGGAACCTATCCATGTGAACATATTTTAAGTGGAGGTGGACCTCGAATCCTCTAGGGGAGTCCGGGGGCATACCCCCCCCCCCCCCCCCAAGTAAGATTTTTTTTTTTAAACTTGGACTTAAATGCATCAATCTGGTGCACTTTGAGGGGGAAATAAAGAGACTACATCCATATGAAACAGAACTGTATACATTTAAATAATCATAAGAACATGGCCATAACCAATAACATACCATATCCAATATGAAAAAACATTGAAACTTGATTATTTATTTGTTTTTGGTTCATTTATAGTTGTGAGTGTATCTGGGCTCCTGAACCAGCCTCACCCGTCTCCCCCCTGCTCCTCTTTGAGGCAGCAGCAAAGACTAGTTTTAGCTCTCAACAAGTTTTTAAAGTTTATCTTACCTTTTTTCACCTCGTTAACATTTTTATTATTTATTATTCATGCATATTTTACTAATCACTCCCCCTTCAAATGGAAATATGTGTTTACATAAATGGTGACCAAACCGTTTGAGACTCACTGAGAACTTAGACTAAGTTCTAAAACATCTAAACACTCAAGAGTCCTTTACCTCACCTGAGCTGTAGTTATCAGTCTCTCATTCTGACAGCAGAGGACTCTCCCCCCACATTGTTGACAGCTCATTATATCCGCTAGCGCAGCTAGCTAGCACCAGATGCTAACAACAACAATACACGTAACCGGTGTGCGAGCTTTCTCTCTCTCTCGCGCCACACATACACACCCTCCCGAGCTTGAATGACACACAGAGACTAATCGAGGGCATTAGTGTATGATCTGTATGAAAGTAGACAGCCAGTCACCCTCTGTGAGGCAGAGTCAGACCCACATTTGCACAGCGTTGCATTCACAATACATACATAAAAAAAAAGATTCCTCAAGCCAGCAGGCCACTTAACAGGCCAGGCCATCGGGAAACCTCCCGGTCCTCCCGATGGCCAGTCCGGGCCTGGTCTGGTCAAACACCTATCCTGACCGGGTTCATTGTGTGCTAAATCTTCCGTTTGTTGAAAAAAAATGATATGCCACAGGCAGCTTAATACATTTTAGCTTGGTCATGCCATTACTTCAAGTAATAGCTGAAGAGCCATAGGATGAAATTGGCCGTATCCTGATGTGATTTTCCTTTTCTAACAAAGGGTAATTCAGGGTTTCAATGTGTGTTTACCTGGTAAGTTTGCAGAATGTTGTTATCCCAGTCCAATAATTAGGCTAGCTGCATGTAAAGAGGGTAGGGTGCACTTTCCAGTAACAAGTTAAAAGACTAACTGATGTGACTCTGGTTGCAGGCCACATCCCAGCAAAGAACAAGCAAGGTTTAGACAAGCAAGGTTTTGGTCAGTTCCTCCATCATGCCCTCAAAACTTTGTTGAGAGAAAATTGTCAGCCTTTTTTACCCCATAACCTTATTTCTCTGACATTGTTGTCCTGGCTTCCAGTTCAACACAGTCTCACTCCCTGATAGTCCAATAGCGACGCTTGGTCAGTGTCCTATGGCGTGCAGTTGTGACTTGTGCTGCGTACCTGGACTCACATTCAGGTTCAGGTCCGGACTTATAAGTCCGGACCTGAACCCATGGCTTGTGTCAAGTTGTGTGAGTAACTAAAGTGAACTTATTGTGAGCTAATTATCAATTGAAAATTAACTCATAATCAACTCAAATTCAAACTCATCAGGTTTATTGTGCTCCCTTCCAACTTGTGTCTACATGTCTCTACAAAGTTCAAACATTTATTTCATTTACCAAACTAAAGTAACCAAACAGTCCCTGAGCTGACTGAGCCTAAATCCCTAAAACGTTGCTGAAAGGTAGAGTGTAGAGTAGACTATACGCATTACACTGTTACACACCTACTATACAGTATAGGCTACACTGTAGTGACTGTACAGTCAGAGTGTACTGTACTGTCTGTGCACTATGTATTTTCTACAACTCTACATGTGTACATTATACGGTACATACTACATACATAGTGATGTACATACATACTGTTAGAAATTAAATTAAAATCAATGTTGATATGGCGTAATTTTGAATTAAATACACTAATTTAAATCAGTTTTATTCTGAAAAAACCGGAAGTTCACAATATTAACTTAATACTTTTATTCTGAAAATTATTCACTTCCGGTTAGCATTAGCATGTGGCGAAATGCTACGTTTTCAAACCGTGAATCGAAGGTGAAATGACATGTGATGTTGTACACTGAGCACACTGGGATTAGCACTCATTTATTGACGCTGAATAACGTTTATCAGGGAATGTTTAAATAACCACAAGACACCAGAATATACGTAAGTGCTAGTTTTTTTGCGAGTCCAAGTACCGGTTCCCGACGTTCCGGTTTTAACCAGACTTGAAACGAAACTTTTTACAAGTCCAGTACCGGTTCGGCGTACCGATACGCAGCACTACTTGTGACGCTCCGAGTCTCCTTCAGCTTCATAAACGGACGCAAAGAGCTTTCAACTGATTGCAATGTATTCCCATCGGCGGCGGTATTTGACGCTCAGGGAAGCACCGCATCCGTCCATGTCGGCGGCACTTAAAAAGGCAATGTGAGCGTCCATCCCCATTGGATAACGGAGGATTTTACACCCGGAAGTAAGTATTCTCTTTACTGTCGATTGATTTTACAGTGATATTTGCACTACTCATCAACTCAAAAACACCAGATTACCCTATAACATTGATTGGTTTAAATTGTGTACATTGCTTTTGTATTTTTCCCCTTCGATTCGGAGACACAAATATTTTCTCGGAGTTTAGGATGGCAGAAGACACTACACTACCCAGAATCCTCAGCTATCGTTTGGGAATACACCATGTGCCAGTATTTTATTCACTGGCACCAGTATTTCCAAAATAGAAAAAAGAGGGAAGAAATTGAATATGCAAAATAGAGACTGTCTGTTTTAGGAATAAGAGAGTGAGATTAGTTGTTTCAGAAAATGCCCCAGAGTTACATTTGTTCTAGCTCATGTAACAAAGCCCTCTATCTTCCGTGGTAATTATGTCTCAGATAGCCAGTGTCCACAGAGGATAGATGGATTAGACAAGCAAACGTCGGACCAGTTTTCATTTCCTGTTTTATTACTGATGGCAAAAGTTGTCTAATTTCAACCATGACCCAGACAACCTTACATCACCAAGTGTTTATTATTGTATCAATGAAAACAAAAGTCCCCTACCCTTAACAATGTCATTTTTTGAACCTGAACAATTATTTCTTTCTATAGCACAAAGCGTAATGTTATTGTACCTACCTAACTGAACCATAGCCAAAGGTCAATATTATTTTATAGTTGAATTTTGGAGGCTTTATCTTTGAAGTACTGGATTTCTCGAATTTCAATTCAAGAGGTGTGACAATCTCTAAATAAGAAAATAAGGCATAGACTGGGGGCGACTTGTATGAATGGGCTTCCTCATTGACATGTCTCCGTACATATTTATTTGTCATATAATAAGGCGATGCTTTTTACATAATGATCCCATAAATAACTTATAAACTAGTTGATATACTGATACAGTATGCTGCATTTATGGCTGCATAGTAATACTATGATTGATATTTCAGAGACAGCTGGGTGTCATGCAGGCACCTAAGTTTTTGTTTTTCTCTCTTTATTAAATGCAGAGATTGTGGTCATTTCTAAATCCTACTTCAAAATGTTCCTTGAGAAACTGAGAGATGGCTTTAAATACACTACTTCCCTCTTTTTCTAAAATTTGTGATTACAACTTAATCCTCCAACTGAGACCAAAAATATATTTTATTGCCCTGACGACAAGCAAAAAAAGGACGACGAATATTGAGGATATTACACAGCGCTTATGGTCAAAGGCCAAATTCCAACAAAAACACTCATCCTTAGCGCCTCCAGTAATGCATTGTTAGTCTGCAAATGGGAAAACTTTTCCGGGTGACAGACTAGCTTAATATGTCACTTGGAGGAGCTGTGAGATGCCAAAGGTTGTGAGAGAGAGAGACCAACCCAGTCTCATAAAAAAACGTGTAATAATTACGTTGGTCCACAACGTAGAACGTAGTATTTCTACGATAACGCCTCTGAAATTGTAAAATGCCTACGTTTTTTTTCACCATTCATTCCAATGGCTGTCGTCTATGTCACGTGATCTTCACATTTCTCCCTGCAGAAAAAAAAAACATGGCCGACATTCGTTTTATTCTCGGTGTAAAATGCCTATTTTAAGGTTAGTTTGGCGATTAAAATGCCCTTTGATGTCATTTGATGCGAGAAATATGAGTTGTTATTTCAGATTATGTGTACAGTGGATGTACATGATCTTTAGTTTGCTAGTTATTACGAAGATTACTTCAAGAAATTGTGTCTATACAACGTTTTCATTGTTACCAAGGTGGTTGCTAGGGACGCTGCTATCGATATTATTTCTGTTATGTTGTGTAAAATGGTGTTATCTTTATTGCTACCCCCTTCCCCGTCAATATATAGTGTTGGTCCACAGTGCAAACGTATTAGTTTAACAAAATCCGCATCTAAAATTGCGGCATAGTGTGGTGCCGAGAGATGGGAGTCGGAGGCGGGGTATCAAAGGTACAAGCTAGACTTTTATTTAGCATCTCAAAACACATGTAAACAACTTCATGCCCCGGAAGCGAAGACCGCCGGAGACAGGAAGTCCGGCTCACTAAAATGTCCGTGCAGAACAATACCCTAACCCATAGATCCGTGGGTGAATAATGTCAATCACCACAATAGATACGTTATTTTCCCCTGTGCAATTCTCCATTTACTCAACAATAACACATAATTATCCTCGTGTTTATTTATTTGTTTGATTAATAAACACAAGTTGGAGTCCGTCAGGACCGAGGGTCGGAGCAGCTCATTTGCTTTACAGAATATTACACCCGGAAGTAAGTATTCTCTCCGCTTCGTTTGACAAACTCCGTGATAGTCCTCAAGCTCTGTGATTGGAGAGTGTGCAGAGCCTCGAACAGCACTTGAAATGGGATGGAACCACGGCAGACTGTCCAAAACTGGATTTGAACGGGTCCACCGCGTCCCCCCCTCCCCCACCCCGTCCCCAGAACTACACATGCTGGCTATTGTGTGTTTCGCAACATGTTCTCTATCTATAGCACGTCTCTACTGGGAATTGTAGTTTTAAAAGACGTTTTCATATTTCCCATAATAAGAAGTTGCCAGTATTAAACTGTGTACATCCCTGGAGGTTTAGGGGATAGGAAACACTCAAATTTAAAACATATAATTAATAAATGGGTGATTAATATATACCCACATGCCAGCTAAGGTCAGAAGAGCTTTATGTAACAGCTGGTCTTATGTCTGTGACCCCTCCTGTTGTTCAATGATGAGCCTGAAACATGCACTTGTCAAGGTTCAGAGGCACATTGTGCAAATATGGCAGTAGCCATCGATCATCTTAAGATAAGATATACTTTATTGATCCCAATTTTTTATTGATGTTTATTTGTAAATCATTTAGTATAATCACACAAATTCTGTGTTTTATATTTAATAATTCTGTGTTCTTTATTTATTGATTGTTCAATACCTGACAAGGTCGGAGATGAAAAACTTTGGTCACAGGTTCCTCAACAGTGCATCACAAGACATCTTTCAATATGTGTACCTCCACCATTAAATTGTCATATTCTGCACATTTCTTATACTATCTACATACATCTTATAAGAGTATAATACATATGTATAATATCAGTTAAAATAAGTGCTTCAACATAGTTAACATTGCTGGAGGTATGCACACATATTGATAGATGTCTTGTAATGCACTGAGGAACCTGCGACCCAAGTTTTTCATTCAATGCATAACTACACGGACCATAGGCCTATATGATATGTCAATAAACCTTAGAAAATCTTGAAATCTTGAAAGGGATGTGCAAAATAGTCATTATATACAGTCTTTACTTAACTATTAGTAGAGAATAACGAGTAATGAACATACTTTATAGGGATGCTATTAATATCTAATAATAAAAATAATGAAATTCAATAACATGCTTTAACCACCAGGTGTCCCTTTATATCAGCTGTGCACCTTTATGGTGTAAATACAGCCTATCTACCAATTGGATCAAATATAAAAGTGAGCCGAATTAGTGTTGATACTGCAAGGAGACGTATTGTGTGAAAAGAAATGTAAGATGTTGTTTAATTGTTGATATATTTATGATCCACGTCACGTTTCCAGTGTTGGCGGCAGTTCCTCATGTTTGTCTATAGTCTTCTCATCAGGGCTCTATAAATACAGAACTACGGCAGATATGTAACATTTAATGCAGCCGAACCGTGTATTACAATGCCGTTATGTGATAACTTTCAAAGAGAAAAGCAAGTACACTCGGAATAAAGTGTTTTCGGTCTGTTTCCGGTATTTGTTAATGACGATGTGCTGTGAGATGTGAGACTGGAATTGCACAGGGGGAAAATAACGTTTCTGCACCATTTTAGATGCGGATTTTGTTAAACTAATACGTTTACGCTGTGGACCAACACTATACTTTGACGGGGAAGGAGGTAGCAATAAAGATAACACCATTAAACAGTTACACAACATAACAGAAATAATATCGATAGCAGCGTCCCTAGCAACCACCTTGGTAACAATGAAAACGTTGTATAGACACCATTTCCTGACGTAATCTTCATAATAACTAGCAAACTAAAGATCATGTACATCCACTGTACACATAATCTGAAATAACAACTCATATTTCTCGCATCAAATGACATCAAAGGGCATTTTAATGGCCAAAGTAACTTTAAATAGGCATTTTACACCGAGAATAAAACGAAGTTCGGCCATGTTTATTTTTTCTACAGGGAGAAATGTGAAGATCACGTGACATAGACGCCAGCCATTGGAATGAATGGTAAAAAAAAACGTAGGGATCTTACAATTTCAGAGGCGTTATCGTAGAAATACTACGTCCTACGTTGTGGACCAACGTAGTTATTACACGTTTTTTTGTGAGACTGGTTTGGAGAGACACAGTCCTTACCAGAGATGTTCACAAGTCTTTGGTCACGAGTCCAAGTCAAGTCTCAAGTCTTTGTGGGGTGAGACTTGATCAAGACTCAAGTCTTTGGTCACGAGTCCAAGTCAAGTCTCAAGTCTCTAAAAAAATAAAAGTCTCATGTCTCTTCTGGTTGTAATAAGCCTTCTATTGTCTGCTGCTATCCAGTCTGTTAAGAATACTGCACAGCTATATCTAAGCAATTCAAAGCATTTACTGTGTTATTATACACTGGGTCTCTAATGACATCTTTTAAGTCTACTATTAATAAACATATTCCTCTATCCTCTCACTCAAAGCCAGTGTCATGGTAACCTGATAAACCTGTAACATTAACGTTACGTGGTCAACAATAAACCTGTAACCTGCCTATAAATCCACAGATGTATTTATGTATGTAACTATGTATTTTTGTATATACGTTTAACGCAGCGGAACGTAATGATTAACGTTACCGACCTTTTTTATGTCATGTCAAGAGTTGGATGTCAACGCCACTCAACTCAAACAAGTGTGACAAGCAAACATTCACTCATCTTTTCAAATATTCAGTTACAAAGCTAGTAGCAAGCTAAGTTAACATTACATAGCTGATGCTGAGCTAAACATGTTTGCTAACCGTCCATATGCGTTAATGTGACTGACCTCTCCGGGTGACTTTTCAAGTGCCTGATGAAATCCGACGTTGTTGCGCCAGCATCCTTGATTTTGATATTGCAGACTTTTGCAGTGTGCGCTCCTTTTGTTGGTGCCGCCGGCGTTTTGTTCGAAGTTTTTGTAGTTGAACCTAATTACAAGCGGTACAGCCGCAGGTGTGCCGCCGGTCGCTATTGTGTTACTACGAGGTAGTAACAGAGGCGCGCACGTCTGCGTAATGAGCCCGGCTAAAGTAACTGGATGGCCTACCTGCCTGTCAGCCTTCCATCTGGGATCTCGTGTCCTCATTGGTCATGTGCGCGTTCGTGTGTGTTGGAGGAGGCGGGCTCTATAAGGAAGTAGCAGCCTCTAGCAGATTATCTCCGGTTGTGTATTTTCAAATTCTAGCGATCTCGAGCCGGTTTCTCTCAAATGTACCTACCCCACCTTTAATACGCCAAAAATAGAAAACACAATGATTGTTCACGAGTCCCAACACACGAGTCCAAGTCGAGTCTGAAGTCTTTTGGTCACGAGTCCAAGTCAAGTCTCAAGTCTCTGTGTGCGCGACTTAAGTGCGACTCGAGTCCGAGTCGCAGACTCGAGTCCCCCTCTCTGGTCCTTACACAGATTTGGCATTAAGGACTTTTAAAAAACCAGAGCCTGGAGGTGCTCGAGGTGATTTGTGGTGATGTCATCCAGCTAAAATAGCTCCTCATTAGCACCTCTGAAGCAGGTCGTATGATTAATCGTCAGCAAAGATTTACAATCCAATTAGAGAGTGTCTGCGTGTGGAACAAATGACTCACCTTTGAGGGAAACGCATCAATGAAAGACCCAAATGGGATTTTTTTGTGGCAATTTTTGGGCCTGGGGCTGATTGATGCTGAAGTGAATGGGCGATGTCTCCGGGATGATATGTCAGATTCATACGCTACCCCTCACCATGCTGGGCGGTTTGTCATCTAAACAGGGCATGTCGGTGGATTCACAATTTATTCCTGACATCAAACACGTTGTTGTAGTGATTTTGCATTACATTCTGCCAGAGACCAGCAACAAAAGAAAATGAGTCAGCTGCAGCACGTTTTTGGGCGTACGTGCACACCATGTGCCTGCAAAAGCATTGCAGAATGACACATTTCGAAGCTTGCGTTTCCCAGCTCTCCTGCCTTGCCTGAAGTTGTAATCCCCACATTTGCATGGCTAAACATAGATCAGCCTCCACACATGCACACTGGATATTGACTCAAGGAATAGAAATGCTTGTTTTGACTGCACGTTGAAAAATGCTTATTAAACATGCATGAGCTCGTTCTTTCTCTTCTTTCGGCCACTTTAAATTACCTGTGTATAATACAGTAAGGCACTTTATTCCTAACGGAGGAGAAACAACTTCAGATTTAGTTTCATCCTTGTTGGGGCTAGACTACCATGTGTTCCAAAGAGTGATTCAATTCCTGGCAAATTGGCTTCTCCAAGAGCTTCTTTGCTGACTTTAAGGAGAGAGCTCACAGATGCGGAACGGATGCAATAACCGCCAACTCGCTGGTTGATAGAATAGCTTTATCACACACTACTTGCACTGTTCAGCTGCACTATTCTATCTTGCTGGTATGTTCACACAAATAGAAATGTAGAAACACACAAAAGTGCAAAATTAGAGACGGTGAAATACGCAAAAAATGAAAATACTCTTCGTTTTGTAGCACAATACATTGACTTCCATTTAATGAAGCAGGACTAAAGTTGTGTGTGGCTGGTAATAGCAACCAACACTGAACACATCTGAGCAGCTGCCCTTTCCTCCTGTTTGGCAGAGCTCCGTATCTGAAGGTGCCTCGGAGTTTGGCGCAGAATGTTTCTGACACTTGGCACGAGGCACTTGTCAATTTTCATGAAATGGAACATCCAGTCTAGTCAAACCAAATATGAGCCATTTCAACCTGAATGACTGCAACCAATACATATATTAGACAGACTGTAACCAAACAGGACTCCTCCTCATCTGCTAACATAAAATAAATGTCTCAGAAGTTGAATAATAGAGACATACCTGCTTAGGGATATAAAAAGCTAGTGTAAACAAAGTTTGGTGATGTTTTGTTTGTTTCGTTGGTTGGTTTTTGATTGGTTGGTTTGGTTGGTTGGTTGGCTGGTTGGTCGATTGGTTGGCTCATTGTTTGATTGGTTGGCTGGTTTGGTTGGTTGGTGGATTGCTTGACTGGTATGTTGATTGTTTGTTAAGTTTGGTTGGCTGTTTAGTTGGTTCGTTGGTCGGGCAGTTGGATGGTGGGTTTTGGTTAGCAAGACAGCTGGAGAGATAATGGACAGATATATATATATATATAGTGTGTATTATGTTGTAGGCTAGGCCTTGTCCTGTTTTGGCATCAAACACACTGTTTTATTTGTAATAGTTGACAGAGCAAATCTTCAAATGTTTTTACTGAGCTATTTCAGCAATATCAAGATGTGTGATTATGGCGCTAATGCTCTAGATCTCGACTTTACTCTGATGTTCCACTTAAAAGTTCTCTAAACTTTCTTGCTTATCTTTCTTACAGTGCAAACGCTTTTCTGCTTGCTCTTGCCTGATTTTTCTATTCTTATTCTCTGAAAACTTCGAGCAGCGGCTCCTGGACATTAACTTATCACTGGGACAGTTCATCTTCGTAAATAGACGGAGGGTTTCAGCCATATTTCAAAAATGTATGACAACCTCAGTCTTACAGTAGCGTGGCCTAGCAACTAAAGCCTGGTAGGCTACTGCATGCTATTTAGCTTAAGCTAGTTGGTAGTAAAATGCATCCGTTCTCTACAGATGACTTCCACAAACTTCTACAGAAGATGGCTGTGTTGGAAATGAAAATGCAACTGTTGGAAGTTAACGTGGAAGTGAATGGACTATGTTGTGGGAATGACACCACTTTACCAGTGTTGCAAAATAATGGAAAAGGGTATGCTAACTCACAGCTTGTTAATAGCTACAAGGATTCCAAGGAACAGGAGGGCTGTGTACTGGGTAATACATCTACAAGTGGTAGTCCTCCCTGGAACTCTCTGGGTGCAAAGCCTAAGAGTAAATCATGTCCATGGGATTTGGGAGGACGAATAACAGGCAGAGCCCAGCGCTCTGAAATCTGTGATGCGACCGGCTGGCCTGCATTGTTATCACCCAGGAAGACCGCCTCTTCTACCCCTAAACAGCCGTGGACAGCTGCTAAAGGGAGAACTACAACACATCCTCCTAAACCACCAAGTGTGCCAATCCAGAACAGATACGCTCCGCTGACCGAGAGCCGGAGATCTCTTTCTGATGACCTGGATAACCTGTCCTCTTCACAAAGCAGGGTAAGGACCAATAGCTACTCCAAAAGTAAAAGGCTAGAGGGAAAGCTAACGACGGGGCCTGAAACTCTGATTGTGGGTGACTCTGCTGTAAGAGATGTAAAAGGTCTCTGTAGTAAGAACTACACCAAAGTACTCTGTTTTCCCAAGGATGTGGTCTCTGACTTGGCTGAGAAGATCCTGCATATTAGGGCTGAACATCCGACTGTGAAGAATGTGGTACTACATATTGGAACAAATTATGTTGTGAAACAACAGTCATAAATGCTGCAAGAAGACTTTAAATGTCTGTTGGAAACTGTCAGCTCTCTAAATGCGGAGTTGTTCATCAGTGGCCCTCTACCGCCAGTCAGAAGAGGAGTGGAGAGATTCAGCAGATTGTTTGCACTGAACACCTGGCTTTCAACTGCCTGTACTGACCATTCCGTCCATTTTATTGACAATTTAACTTTTTCTGGGATCGCAGACATCTTTATAAGGCAAATGGAGTTTGCCTGAACAAGTCAGGAGTGAAATTGTTTATCTCTAACATATTCAACTGCCTGCGTCATCAATCTGTTCCCTCTGCCAAGGACAAGCAACACGAGGAATCAAAACAGGAGAAAGACTCAACACATCGCGCAGAAAACCCTGAAGAAGTATCACTGCACCCGCCTGAGGAATGTTCTGATTATGGGAGACCTATGACACAGATGGAGGAGTCTCCAATGCCCGTCACCCCCCCTGTCAACGCCTTTGAGGATACTCTTCATTCATCCCCCAGCTCTCTCTACTCTCCGCTCACCCTTTCACCCTCCCCCTGGAGTTCAATGACCGGATGAAGGCGAAACGCAGGGTTGGCAGCATGTCCTTTACCCCCGCCCCTCAACGACGCCCACCAAAATCACTGAAGCACCATCTCCCCCGGCTTCATCACCATGCCTACCACAATCATCCAAACCAAAACAATACAAGGAAGATGGAAGCTGTTACGATTTGAGGTGCAGGTGAAAGAACGATACGTGGAGAGAGGGTTTTCTTGCAAAAATAAACAGGCGTTTTATTCTTAGCCTTCCACATTATTCCACATAAACACAAACGGCATGCCTGGTGCTGCATTCACCAGCAAGGAACAAAAACGAATCCCTTCCCCTCTCTTCCCAACCACATTTATAGGAGACGGCCCGCCTTCCCACTCCAACCTGGCCAATCAGGTCATGGTTCTAAAAGCAGAGTGAAGGCTTAAATACAAAATTAAACACTGTTGTCTACCTTTAATAAAACCCTAAAGGCTTAAGTGAATTCATTATTGCATCGCTATAAATATGATATCTTAAACAACAACAAGGTCTGCTTAAAACGGATAGTTTTTAACTTAATTGACACTCGTAAAATCACACATTTCCTGACCAATCGCGTCCAAGACTCCGCCTACTCATATGGCACATATAAGGAGTACTTTGGAGGCGTGCTCCCTCTTTGAGCACTGGGACAAGATGGCCTCCAGGTCTGAACAAAGGAAATGGTGATTACTTGGTGCTTGTGTGTTTTACAGACTGACAAACGAATTTAGATGCATTTTATTAGTTTGTCTATGTAAACTGTTTTTATAACTTTAACTGAAATAAAGGCAACTCAGAAAAAACATGTACTACCTTTCTTAACAAACAAATAGTTAAGACCAACATGTTAGTGAGGGAGTGTGTGCGCTTCCTCACAGAAGCAGATTTCCAAACCCCCCTTTCTACAGTGTAGCCCTCACCCTGCCCTCCTATGATGAGAGGAGCAGGGTGGTGGGTCCTCCCTCCCCTTCAAAGCCTGATAGGGATGTGTGTGTACAAAACACTGCAAACTGATATTTGCTGGGTCCAGGATCAAGAGCGTATGGCACTCTCAACTCTTTCAAGGACATGCCGGGGCCCTGACTGCCTGTAGCTTTGCCGATATCTGTGTTGATAGGTAATAGATTAAGAGCAGTGAATCATCTTAGATACAGGAAGCGCTCAAACGTTTGTGTGAGTTTATCAAATGTAGCAGTGATTCCATGTCAGCCGCAGCTTGTCACAAAAAACCTGACTGATAGTGTGTTTGACAAACTTAAACTAGCTTTATTAAATGTCAGGTCTTTGGCAGGAAAAACATTTTTAATCAATGATTTTATCACAGAGCACCATCTCGATTTTGTTTTTAACAGAAACTTGGATTGAACAAAATAACAGTGCAGCTGTTCTTATCGAATCAACCCCTCCCAACTTTAGTTTTATGAGTCAGGAAAGAATGCATAAGAAAGGGGGTGGAGTTGCTATTCTGTTAAATGATTCCATTCAATGCAGGAAGACATCTTATGGCAACTTTGCTTCTTTTGAATATGTGGCCCTTCAGCTAAAATGCTCCTCTCGAGCTCTGTTCCTAAATATCTATAGACCCCCCAAATACTGTGCAAGCTTTTTTGATGATTTTACCAAACTGCTGTCTATAGTGTGTATTGACTTTGACCGTCTAGTCATTGTTGGTGATTTTAACATCCATGTTGACAACCTCCAGGACAGAGGGGCTAAAGAACTGTTTTGTGTGCTCGACAGTGGCGAGCAGTCAGGGCCCTCTAGGCCCTCTGTGAGGGCCTAAGACAGGGGTGTCCACACTTTTTTGACTGGTGAGCTACTTTTGAAATGACCAGCTCACCGAGGTCTACAAACCAAAAATAAAATCCCAAATTGCAAGGGTTGCTGAATAACACGTTTTATTTATACATGGGATAACTACAATAGGGCTGCAACAAACGACTAATTTGATAATCGATTAATCAATCAATCAATGTTCATTTATATAGCCCAATATCACAAATGTTACATTTGTCTCAGTGGTCTTCACAGTTTGTACAGAATATCAGTATGACAATACGACACCCTCTGTCCTTAGACCCTCACATCGTACAAGAAAAAACTTCCGGAGAAAACCCACAGTTTAAAGGGAAAAATGGGAGAAACCTCAGGGAGAGCAACAGAGGAGGGATCCCTCTCCCAGAACGGACAGACGTGCAATAGATGCCGTGTGTAAATTGAAGATTATACATTTGCAACATAGGTAGTCCAAATGTTTTGAAATGCATGTGTGTGTATAATAGGAAGATGAATCCACGAGGATATCCATCCAGGACCGATGATCCAGGACCACAGCCACGACTCGCGATCCAGGGCTCGCGATCCAGGACACAAGACCGCAGGATCATCCATGACTCCGGATCCCGGCGTATATAGACACCAAAAAGAAAGAAATTTGGGGAAGCTGGGTTAATCGAAACATGAGAGTACACAGGTATAGACAGAGAGAAGGAAGAAGTAAGATGTCCCCCGACAAACTAAGCCTATATCAGCAAAACTAGGGGCTGAATCTAATCAGCCCTAACTATAAGCTTTATCAAAAAGGAAGGTCTTAAGCGCACTCTTAAAAACGGATAGGGTGTCTGCCGCCCGAACACAAACTGGAAGCTGATTCCACAAATGTGGAGCTTGATAAGAAAAGGCTCTGGCTCCCATTGTACTTTTAGAGACTCGAGGAACAACCAACAACCCTGCATTCTTGGAACGCAATGCCCTAGTAGGACAGTAGGGTATAATGAGTTATTTAAGGTAAGATGGCGCCTGCCCATTAAGGGCTTTGTAGGCGAGAAGAAGAATTTTAAATTCTATCCTGTGTTCTATAGGGAGCCAGTGTAAGGCAGCCAGAACAGGAGTAATGTGGTCCCTTTTCCTAACTCTGGTTAGTACACGAGCTGCAGCATTTTTTAATCAGCTGAAGCGACTTGACTGACTTCTTGGTACTCCCTGAGTTACAGTAATCCAGCCTAGAAGTAACAAATGCATGGACTAGTTGCTCTGCATCGTTTTGAGGCAAGATATGCCTGATTTTTGCAATGTTACATAGATGGAAGTAGGTGGTCCTTGAAATTGATTTTATGTGGGCGTTAAAGGATAAATCCTGATCAAATATAACCAAGATTCCTTACAGTCTCACTGGAGGCCAAATTAATGCCATCCATAGTTAGTTTATCTTTAGATAATTTGTTTCTTAGATTCTTCGGGCCAAGTACAATAACTTCAGTTTTGGTCGTGTTTAACATCAAAAAGTTTAAGGTCATACATGTTTTTAAGTCCTTAAGGCAGTCTTGAATTTTATTTAGATGATTAATTTCATCAGGCTTGATTGATAAATATAGTTGAGTATCATCCGCATAACAATGAAAGTTTGCAGAATGATTCCTTATAATATTGCCTAACGGAAGCATATATAATGTGAACAAAATAGGTCCGAGCACTGAGCCCTGTTGCACTCCATGGCTAACTTTGGTTTGCGTGGAAGATTCATCGTTGACACGTACACACTGAGAGCGTTCAGATAGATAGGACCTAAACCAGCCTAAAGCAGTTCCCTGTATGCCAACTAAGTGCTCTCGTCTTTGCAATAAGATATCATGGTCGATAGTATCAAATGCAGTACTGAGATCGAGCAAAACAAGAATAGAGACAAGTCCCTTGTCTGAGGCTATTAGAATGTCATTTGTGACTTTAACCAGAGCTGTCTCTGTGCTATGATGTGTTTTAAAGCCAGACTGAAAATCTTCAAATAAATCATTGTTTTTTAAGTAATCACACAACTGTTTTGCGACTGCTTTCTCAAGAATTTTTGAGAGGAACGGAAGATTAGAGATAGGTCTATCGTTGGCTAAAACCTCTGAATCGAGGTTGTGCTTTTTAAGAAGCGGTTTTATCACTGCTACTTTGAATGATTGTGGAATAGCCTGATAATAAAGACATATTCATAATATTTAATAAAGAAGTGCTAATTAATGGAAAAACTTCCTTCAACAGCTTAGTTGGAATTGGGTCTAACATGCACGTTGATGGTTTAGAAGAGAGAATCATTGAATTGAATTGTTCAAGGTTTATGGCTCAAAAGCATTCTAGTTTACTATCTAGTGTAATATTAGAACTTACGTTACGTTTCCGTGAGCTGTTGATAACACTATACTGGTCAAAGGCAAGAGGTCATTAATTTTGTTTCTAAGAGTAACAATTTTATCGTTAAAAAAGCACATACAATCATTACTACTGAGTGCTATGGGAATAGAAGGCTCAATGGAGTTGTGGCTCTCTGTCAGCCTGGCTACAGTGCTGAAAAGAAATCTTGCATTATTCTTATTCTCATCTATTAATGAAGAGTAGTAGGCTGCTCTCGCTTTACGCTGTGCTTTCTTATATTCATTGAGAGTAATATGCCAAATTAAACGAGATTCTTCAAGTTTAGTGGAACTCCATATCCTTTCAAGTTGTCTAGACTTTTGCTTTATTTTGCGGGTTTCGGCATTATGCCATGGAGCTAATCTATGTTGTTGTATTTTCTTCTTTTTCAAAGGAGCAACAGAGTCTAATTTTATTCGCAGCGCATCTGTAGCACTATCAACAACATGATCAATTTGGGCTGGTGTACATTTTGTATAAGTTTCCTCCCTGACATGCAGACATGCTATCGAGTTGAGTATTGGTGGAATCTCTTCCTTAAATTTGGCTATAGCACTAACAGATAGGTTTCTGCTGCAAGAGCTTTTGACTAATGCTTTGCAGTCTCGTAATAGTACTTCAAAAGTTACTAAGAAATGGTCGGATAAAGCAGGATTATGCGGTTCGACTAATAGTTGCTCAATTTCAATACCTTTTAGATTTAGCTTGAGATTGTTTTAGGCATGTGGAAAATAACAATGAAGACAATAAAGATAAATACTTGATTCAAAAATACATATATTATTAAGTTAACTTAACAAATTGTTTACAAAATTAACATTGCTTTTTATTTAAATTAAATAAATAATAATTCACATCAAAAGAAACAACAATGTTTTAACAAATCGTATTAAATAATCTGATGACAGAACTGTAAACAGAATAGCTGAAACTTTAACAAAATAAAGAGTAACTCTGTTACCTCTAATCATTAACCCATGTTTGTATCATTGAGTTAACTCTGTGTGTTGCTGCTAGCATACACCTGACGTGGAAAAGTTACTCGTGGATGGGGCTACAGAGATACTAGAAAGACAGTCGAACCCGGTGCATTCCTCTGTCTGAATGTAGTGCACTTTTGCTAAATATTTAGACAAATTGCTCCGCCCTGACATGCTAAACACTCTTGGCAACGAGCATTGTCCACCTCAAGACGGGTAACATTTAACCACACCTTGGAGCGCTTCTCTCCGCCGATCCCCACCTGCTGCATGTAGCAGCTGCGTGTGTGTAAACTGCCCCGCCCCCTCGCACACAGACGGGGGAGAGAGAGATCTCGTCGCGAGTGGAAAGATCAAAAAAACACCGACCATAGACGCATTTGTTTGTCTTTTTGCATGTTAGAAACGAGTTGGCGACACTAAGACTGCGAGATAATGTTTGTGTAGCAATAATACATGACCTTTCTCTTTCTCAACTCGCTACTCGGAGGGAAGTCGCTGTCATATGCCTTGTTGTGAACACTCCGATAATGCCTCTCCACGTTACCTTTCTTTGGCAGAGCGAGGCTTGCTTTAAAAATAAGGCAAATAACCTTTGAATGTGACATCACAACAAAATATTGTATGTCTTTAGCTTCTTGCTCGGTCCCGCACTCATTTTGTTGTGTGTCTCTTGTTTGTCTCTTTAACTTAATTTGAGTTTTCCCGGCACTTGACTGATTTTGTATCGCTTTGCATTCTGGGTTAACAGACTGGAAAGCGATAGGTCGCTTTTTCTGTCAATCAAGTAAACTCCTGAATTAAGTGGCAGGGAGGCCAAGGGAGGAGGAATCAAAACCTGCTTTGTCTATTTTAACCATAGACTGTACAGGCCGTGTCTCAATTCAGGGGTTGTATCCTTCGGGGTACGCAGCCTACACGGTCCACGGAGGACCCAGCCCACGTAGACCGGGTAGGCTGGACCGAGCGGCCTACGAAATGAGACGGTCTAGCCTACGGAGGGCTTCGTATTTACGTCACGTGATACGCGCTGCTCGGTTGCGCTGCTCCAGCAGCCTGCTAGCAAATTCTAACTCAGCTGAAAAGGATCCAAAAACGTTACTGTCACAAGTTAGACACTTTTATTATTGTTTGTTTGATGCCTCATCTAAACTCTCCTGTCATTTCAGATCCCGCTTTCCTCCAGGCCCTTGTAATCAGCTCATTTCCCTCACCTGGTCTCCTCAGCCCTTCCCCTCACCTGTTACTCATTCCCTCATCACTCCACAGTATTTATACCACCTCATTATCAGTTGTCCTTTGCCAGATTGTCTTGTCGTTTCCGCCAAGCTCTCAAGTGAGTTTTGTCCTGCCCAGTTTTGGATTCCTGCCTGCCTGTCTGACGGATTTACTGGTTTTGACCCTGCCTGTCCTTGACCTGGAATAAACTGAACATTACTATACTGGTTGTATCTGAGTCGTGCTATTGGGTTCTGATCTGTACCTGTGATCGTGACAGTTACTTTTACATTTTTTTGGAGATCACCGTCGGCGATTAATTAAAGAGGACCATGGCCAGGTAAATACGATGAAGCTGTTCCTTTAGCCCCCAGTAATGTTACATTCGTAAGTTAACAAGTAAATTATATATAGCTGATGTAATTTAATCATATTATTTCATATTTAAAATAAGTCTTATTTTTTCTGTACTAATAAAACAATGTTTTTTTAAATGAACAAAAGCATGTTGTATTGATTGATTGTCAACAATAGTAGTGTTCTTATCTTAATAGCTGTGATTATAACAGTTTATATTCTCCTTCTTCCCCTAACCCTGCCCAGATGATGTCCCACTGACCCCAGGTCAGCACCTCCAGGTCCAGCAGCACCGTGACCCCCCGCTCTGCTGAAATACACAATTAAACATTTTCTATGACCTTTTTTTTGTATTAATAAAATTAAACTGAAGACAGTTTAATGACCTAGAGACCTAGAGATACCCTATTATTAATTATACTGCTTATATACACATGTTGTAAATAATGGTTAAAACCTCAGTAAATGAAATAAACAATGTGTTTAACAATTACAATTTAATATTGTATTTTCATCTTATCACAAAGTAGAGGTAAGAATATATCCATCCTCTCTCTGCACAGGGCTCGACATAAGGACTGCCCGATGGCCCGGGGCCATCTACTATTTAGCTCGGGCAATGAAGCCTCACCTGCTGGTTGCCCGATCGGGCAATCTATTATGCCAGTATCATGCAGCTCGCGGATCCAGTAATGAGTGACCCGACAGTAAAACTAAACATATCTATAACTAGTTTAGGTAGTTTGAGAGGTAATTAAAATAGCTACGTGTGATATTCTAACCTGAAGTGTGTGTTTTGTCCGCTCACCGCTGCATGTGATTATGCAGAGCTGCGTGTCGAGTCTCGACTCGTCAGCAGCAGCTCTCTCTCTCCCGTCAGATTAGACTTCACTCGCGTTTGTGTCCATATCGATTTTTAAAAATTAAAGAGATGAAATGACAGTCACACCTGCATCCCTTTGACAGCACGGCACAAACTAACATCAAGCAAAAGGCTGCTGTCTATTTATTACTGTCTTTGTCTTATTATTATTATGGGATCAGGATAAATTAAATGTACACTTTAAAGGAATGGTCCACTCATTAGATAATTAATCAAAACTTCAGTATTTAGTGAAACGTTATGTTTAAACCATACCCTGAAGAAATCAGCGATATTCCCCGGTAAATAATGATTTTATAGCTCTTTTTTATCAAGACCTGTATATTCCGTCTGGCCGCCGCCATGTTTGCCATTTTCAGTCGTGACGTCATCCATGCGTTCACTTTGTCAACACACGGAAACATGGTGGAGTATTTCAGTTCGGACTCGTCAGCAGAGGAACACGTTTTGACCAATGTGAAGAGATTGGATGGGGGAATTCAGCCATACATATCAGTATGACAATACGACACCCTATGTCCTAAGACCCTCACATCGTACAAGGAAAAACTTCCGAAGAAAACCCACAGTTTAAAGGGAACATGGGAGAAACCTCAGGGAGAGCAACAGAGGAGGGAAACCTCTCCCAGGACGGACAGACGTGCAATAGATGCCGTGTGTAAATTGAAAAGATAATACATTTGCAACATAGGTAGTCCAAATGTTTGGAAATGCATGTGTGTATGAATACTTTGATTCATTCACAGTGCGGTATAATGAGACAATAACAGGCTACAGATGCGGACACACACATATATATGTATATATTTATATAAATATATACAATTTCAGAATCAAACAGAGCATTCATAATACACTATCAGAGACTGGATATATCCCCCCCCCCTCTCTGGTTGCTGCAATGAGGAAAATAAATTACGGGCCAAAAGTTTTATTTACAAGTATTACAAGTTAAGCAGAGGACACCAAACCAACTGAGACCTGTCTGTCTGCTGCATCTACACACACACTGTACCACACACACCTAATCAGGCTACTGCTGTTGTGTATTTTATTATGTGAAGCACTGAATGGTTTTAGAAAAATATCGACTCTTTGTTTGTAGATATCTACTAAACTAAAGCAAATAAAGAGAGTAGGCCTGTTATAGAGTGATATATATTATACACACTGCTCTGCTTTCTGCAAGGACCTCACAGCTGTTCTCTCTGTAAACATCGCGTCGCGATGAAAGCAGTTTCTAAAATAATATCCAGGGGATGCATGCAGAGCTGTCATTGGCTGAGATAAGTCCGGCCGTGCGTCACGACTCTTTGAAACATCTCTGTTCCCGGAAATGCATCCGCGAAGGAGCCGTGGAGGACAATGGAGGACCCATCAGTGTATCCTCGGTTATAGCTCCTCCAGAGAGGCTCCTCGATGCTCGATTCTCGGTCCTCGACGTGCATTTAGAGAAATTAGATGTCCTTCAACATGGCACGTTAAAATTCATTTCCGGGTCACTACCGGAGGACAGAGCAGTCGAGGAGTCGAGGAGGGGGATTTGATGAAATGAGAAAGGGCCACACACAGACCAGTGTTGCCAACTTGGCGACTTTGTCGTTACATTTGGCGGCTTTCCAAACCCTCCGGCTACTTATTTTTGTCAAAAGCGACCAACGACTGATCTAACGACTTGTAATGGTGTTATTAGGGACTTTTCTGGTGTTTGGAGACTCACGTATTGTTCTGCAGTTAACGAGCTGCCGTGAGCCCCTCAGCCCTCCCATAGTACTGACAGGCGCGCAGACTCACAGTTGCCTCCCGCAGCAGGCAGCTCAGCTGCAGTCAGAGCAGAGAGGAGACAGCCACACTCTCCCGCGTCGAGACAGCTTCAGTCACTTAATCACCTCGTCTACTGTGTGTGTGCCTCTCTGTGACAAGCTAAACATCCACGTAGGTCATAATGTCACAGTCTAAACTGTATTCACAAAAGTACAGAAAGGAGTGGGAATCAAACCCTGAGTTTAAAGGATGGTTGAAGCCATTTATTGGAGATGACACACGGGCATACTATACTGCCTTTATTGTAAGGGATATTTCTACTAAAAACTACTAAAACTATTTCTACTTTCTACTATAATACATGATAAAATGTCTTGATTATATTTTGTAGTGTTCGGAATCTTCAAAGTTAACTGAAGTTATCAAATAAATGTAATGTAAAACTGAATCAAACCATAAACAAGGTGGCCTGTTGGGATTACTATATATATATAGTAATCCCAACAGGCCACATTGTTATTGTTTCTTATCGCTAACCCCTCTTATGGCTGATAGCTCCAGTGCCGCACGAAACATGTTCTATTTCGTATAAGGCTTCGCCCTCTAAGGCTATCGCTATTGGGGAAACCTCACTGCACGTGTGCAGCACTGATAGACTTATTCCACGCCCACCTACGACGTGGGCCTCACTTCCGTATTAATAGGAAGTATGCCCTACAATCCGCTCCTACTTTTCTTCAGCACTCCGTTGCAGAAGCATTGACAGGCAAAACAAGTTCTTTTAAGAGCTAAAAGAGCAAACATTCCTGTTTCCCCTGGGCCCATCCTCCCTCTCCTCCGGATGGGGGAAACAGGGTGGGGGCCCAGTGTCAACCCGACATATGAGTTACGACCGGAGCTCACGGTGTGAGTTTTGCCGGGGATTAGAGCAAGCAAACGCGGCTCTCACTCCCCAGGTGTCGTGCACTCATTGTATCCGTCTCCTTCGGGCCCACAGGTAGTGGAGAGCGGACGCTCTCGTTGCTGCGGCCGAGGATGATTGGCTGGTCCAGGAGTTTTTACTCTGTGGACCAAGCCCTTTATTTATTGGATCCGAGTGGCGGGCAGCAGTCAGGCGACTCCTTCCCCTCCATTCACGGATCACCAGGTGGAGGAACTCCCGGAGATCATCGGAAAGGCAGCCGCCTAATGAGATCTCCTGGTTCAGGAGAGCTCTCCTCCGGATGACATAAAGCTGCATAAGCGGCTGCCTCACAGCCTGTCGGTTGTTAGGCAGCAAGGCTTATGGCTCAAACCAGCTGTCTTTAAAACCTGTCGGTTAATTAGACAGCCCGGGTTTGTTTCCTATGTCACAGATGTGCCTCCTATACACACCGCCGCTCATTCCTCAAGCAGGTTTGAGCGTGAACCTCAATGTCCGTTTTACGAAAAAGCTCCTAAATGGCGACATGAGGAGAGCCGCTGTGTAATACACCGTGGGGAGGTGCATAAGCCAGCTGTTGTTACCTGTCAGGTTAAACAGACAGTGGGGCTCGCCGTTTGAGCCGGCTGTAACCTGTTGGTTAGCGCGGCAGCGGGGCTCGCGGCACAAGCCAGCTGTAATTAACCAGCCGGTTACTTAACAGCAGGGCTTGACGGTTAAACCTGATGCTCCTAAACCTGTCGGTTATAGGCAGCACGGGTTTTTTACTCTGTCCCAGATGTGCCTATACTACACACGGTCGTAATGAGCCTAGGGCTGTTATTACGCACTGTGTGAATAGCACTGCACACACCTCCGCTCATTTCCTCAGCGGGTTTGAGCGTGAACGCGCCTCAATGTCCAGTTTACGAGCCTTCTCCGAAACAGAGACAGGATGAGAGCCGGTGTGAGATGCAGCGTGTGGAGGGCCCCTCGCAGCCTTTTTCGGTCCAGCCCCTCTTGGGCTGCTTCACGGGAACGGCGGCGAGGGCTCTGACGTGGCTCGTCACCATGACAACCACAGCACATCCAAACCAGGTGTGCTTTCTCAGAGTATTACTCAGTGGCGACACGTGTATTCGATGGACAGATTGATAATAATAAGCAGCAAGGCCCACCGGGTAAGCCGGCTGCCCCTAACCTGTCGGTTATAGGCAGCATGGCTCACTGCATAACCGACTGTCTTTAAAACCTGTTGGGTTTTAGACAGCTCGGATTTTTTTCCTCTGTCCCAAACCTACCTCCTACACACGGTCGTAATGAGCCACGAGTGCTATTATTACAGTGTGGACAGCACTGCACACACCTCCGCTCATCCCTTAGGGGTGTTGAGCGTGAACGCACCTTAAATGTCCGGTTTACGAACCTTCTCCTAAACGCGACATAAGGAGAGCCTGTGTGAAATGCAACGTCTGGAGGGCTCTGGCGTGGCTCGTCACCATGACAACCACAGCACATCCAGAGCAGGTTCGCGCCTTGAGGACAGCGCGTGGGTTATATGGACAGAGGGAAGTTAATATGCAGCAAGGCTCCCCGGTTTAAGCCAGCTGCCAATAGCCTATTGGTTACTTGGCAGCATGGCTCGCTGCCTAAGCCGGCTGGGTTTTTTAACTTATCGGTTAATAAAACAGCTGGGCTTGCTATTCAAGTCCGTCTACCGTAAACTTTGTGGGTTTAGGCAGCATGGATTTTCCCTCTGTCTCAGACACCTCCTACCCACGGTCGTAATAAGCCCACGGAGGGCCATTATTACGCCTCGTGTGGACAGCACTGCACACACCTCCGCTCATCCCTTAGTGGGGTTGAGTGTGAACGCGCAGTTTACGAGTATTCTCCTAAACGACGACATATTGAGAGTCGGTGTGGAATGCAGCATGTGGAGGGCTCTGGCATGGTTTGTTACCAACCACAGCACATCCAGAGAATGTACACCCGGCACTATCAGAGTACTGTATGGTACTCAGGGTGGCGGCGAGTATGTCTGATGGACAGATGGATGAGAGACGGATGGGCAGAGGGTAGTCTCTGCAATTCGCCCCTCCCCCCCGCAGTTCTACGGGATACAGGAAGTCCTGTCATCCCAAGAACAGTGTCTCGCGCTCCGTGCAGAGCGGCAGGAACTCTGGTTAAAGAAAGCCTTTTCTCGGGGTTCCTCAAAGGGAAGAAAATCAGGGGTTTTTACTCCCGCTATTTTCTGGTCCCGAAGGAGACGGGGCGGGGGGAATGAGACCCATCCTAGATCTGTCAGCATTCAACAGAGTGATACGGAAAATACCGTTTCACATGCTGACAATCAAACAGGTAATGGAGTGTGTTCATCAGGGAGATTGGTGCACCTCCACAGACCTGAAGGATGCTTACTTCCATATAACCATCATCCCAAAACACAGGAAATTCCTGCGTTTTTCATTCCAGGGAATATCGTACCAGTCAATCGACTGCCGTTCGGATATTCCCTGGCTCCACGCACTTTTTCAAAGTGTGTGGAGATGGCGCTGGAGCCGCTACGCAGAGGAGGGATGAGAGTGTTATTTTATCTGGACGACCTGCTGTTGCTGGCTCGCTTCAGAGAGGAAGCTGCTTTACAGACGGTACAACTCGTATCTCACCTGTCAAGCCTGGGTTTCATAATCAATTGGGAGAAGAGCTGTCCTCTTCCATCCCAGATCATCATGTATCTGGGAATGGAATTCAACTCAGCCCGCATGAGAGCACGACTCTCACAGCGGAGAGTGGAGAATCTGACAGCTCTCCTCAGGCGCGTCACACCCGGCAGGGTGGTGACAGCCCTTTCCGTGATGCAGCTGTTGGGCATGATGGTGATCCCCCTGGGTCTCGTTTACATGAGGAGACTTCAGAGGTGGTTCATTCGCCTGCGCATCGACCCCGTGCGTCAGAGGAGACGCAGGGTGTGCGTTCCTCCATCCGTAGGTTTAGATCTGACCTACTGGAAAAATCCCCACATCCTGTCGGTGGGGGTTCCCCTCGGCAGAGTGACGTCACACACCTCGGTGTTTACAGACGCATCGCTATCAGGGTGGGGAGGAACATGCATGTCGCAGGCAGTGGGGGGACAGTGGCCGCCGCACATGTCCCTTCATATAAACGCGCTGGAATTACTCGCCGTACGGAGAGTAATTCAGCACTTTGCCCCGTTGCTGTGGAATCATCATGTGATGATTCGGACAGACAACAAAACGGCGGCAGCCTACATAAATCGTCAGGGAGGTGTACGATCAGCGCAGCTGCTGGACACAGCCAGGCGGCTGTTGTGCTGGGCGCGCACACACATGCTCTCGATCAGAGCAGTGTATATTCCCGGCGAGCTGAACAGAGGGGCAGATCTCATGTCCAGAGGAGGTCCTCGACAAGGGGACTGGAGCCTCCACCCCGAGCTGGTCTCCCAAGTATGGAGCAGGTTCGGGACAGCAGAGGTGGATCTGTTCGCTGCTCGCGGAAACGCGCAGTGTGCTCTCTGGTTCTCCCTGAGAAGGCAGGATCACCCCCCTCTGGGGGTGGACGCGTTCGCACACAGACCTTGGCCCAGGGTGTTACTGTACGCTTTCCCACCAGTCCCTCTGATCCCTCGGTTCCTGGACCGAGTGCAGGAGGAGCGACTGGTAGCGGTCTTAATAGCCCCGGAGCGCACGGGAGCGTCCTGGTTTCCCTGCATGCAGCGGATGCTGTCAGGGAGACCGTGGGAAATTCCGTAGCAGAGGGATGCTCTCTCCCAGGTGGAGGGAGCAATCAGCGGTCACCCAGTGTTAGGCCAACGTTTGTGGGCATGGCCCCTGAACGGGAACACTTAGAGGGGCTCGGCCTCTCTCAAGATGTTGTGAGGACTATTCAGGGATCCAGAGCCGCGTCCACCAGGGCGTTGTACACAACCAAATGGACGGCGTTCCAACGATGGTGTGTAGGAAAAAGCGTGGACCCCGTGGCGTGTCCCCTGCCTCTCGTGCTGTCATTCCTCCAGCTGTTGCTGGACAGGAAATTGGCCCATAGCACGATAAAAACGTATGCGGCTGCCATCTCATCATGCCATGTAGGGTTTGGGGTCAGCACGGTGTTTAGTCACCCGCTGACAAAACGTTTCCTACGAGAAGTACAGAGACTCAGACCGGTATCACGCGCTTTAGCGCGTCAATGGGATTTGGCTGTAGTGCTGTGCGCACTAGGTAAAGCCCCTTTTGAACCGCTGGATCAAGTTCCCCTGAAGTTTCTGTCAGCCAAGGTAGCGCTGCTCCTGGCTCTGACGTCAGCTAAAAGGGTGAGTGATTTGTCTGCTCTCTCTGTGGCTCCTTCATGTCTCCAGATCCAAGGAGATGGCAGCTCAGCTGTGTTACGCCCGAACCCGATCACAAGCTCGTTCAGATCGAGAGTGATAACTTTGGAGGGCTTCTTTCCTCCGCCTCACACATCAGAGGAAGAAGCCACATCTCATCTCCTCTGTCCCGTGCGCGCGCTGGCATGCTATGTTACACGCACGGCTGCCTCTATCTGCACAGAGCCTGTCACACTGGCTGGGTGAGGCGGTGTTACAGGCGTATGTTTCCTCTGGGTTGGATCTCTCGGAAAACATTAAAGCGCACAGCACCAGGAGAATATCAACTTCTACGGCATTGTTCGGAGGAATGACAGTGGAAGACATTTGCACTGCTGCATCTTGGTCTTCACCCTGTTCGTTTATTCGTTTTTATTTGAGGGATGTCTCCCATTCCTCTCTGACACATTCAGTACTGAATAGTCTGCCAGATTGAGGAATATCGGGGATTTTCAAATTGCAGGCCTCTCTCCTGCCTGTCGGCAGGTAGAAAGCGGCCGTTGCTCCCCTCTCTTGATCGTTTTTAACAAGTAAGACTTAAAAACTCTACTTTTTAAACGACAGGTAGCCCGAGTAAGCCTACCTTCGTTCCTTGATGGGGAAATATTCATTTTGGAAATGCTATATTCCCTGGGAACGTGATGCTCCATTTACGCACGGCGAAATGGACATGGGTTATTAACTGAGTAGGTGTGTTTTGTGCTTCTGGTAACGGACGGAACCAGTGGGGCGTGGACTACATCCTGCTTCGCCCTTAACCCAATAGCGATAGCCTTAGAGGGCGAAGCCTTATACGAAATAGAACTAGGGTTACGTATTGTAACCCAGCTTCTATGAGTATAGGCGCAGCCCTATAAGTTTCGGGCCCCACTGGTGCCGCGAATAGCTGAAGAAAAGCTGTTGGAGCGGATTGTAGGGCCTACTTCCTATTTATACGGAAGTGAGCCCGGAGGTGGGGCCCACGTCGTAGGTGGGCGTGGAATAAGTCTGTCAGTGCTGCACACGTGCAGTGGGGTTTACCCAATAGCGATAGCCTTAGAGGGCTGCGCCTATACTCATAGAGCTGGGTTACAATACGTAACCCTAGCGTTCGATGGACGAGAGGGAAATGGAACGCACACGCTATTTGTTGTTTGTTTATATCATGCAGTCTGTTCTTCTTCTCTGTCTTCCGGTTGTTGCCTCTTTTGAATGACGAATACACACTACCGCCGCCTGCTGGTAAGGAGAGTTATTGCCACTCATGCACTGAAGTCTTTGTGGTGTGTTCCCGTGCGACACATGGCCAAGACGCAGGAGGACACGGCGACGCAACAGTCGGCTTCGGCGAGTTCTCTGGTGTCTGCTTGGTGTGTCAGGGCCTTTAAATCCACTCTGCTGGGGAGACCAGAAGCCATTTCATTTGAAAAAAACTCCCTCTTCCCTGCGCGCATTGCACCCTGGGATATGGTAGGCCGCGGAGTGTACATCAGATGTATCCTTCAAATTGGGGAAAAGTAGGCTGCATTCGTGGGCCGCATTCGGAGGAGTCTCGTCTTTTTTTTAAATTGGGACAGCCTTCTTTCGGCGGAAGTGACGTAAGCGGTCTACGAATGCACCCTTCGAAGTATGCAACCCCTGAATTGAGACACGGCCAGAATATATGAATGGACATAGGGTCCGTGACGTCAGCCATAAGATTCTGCAGAGTTGCCGAGAAGCCCTTAGTAGGCCACTAACGGCTCGACAGTGACGTCAGAGTTCAACTCCCGCCTGCTCCAGCCTGCTCCAAGAGGCGGAGCCGAGACGGGACCTGCTGCCACTGAGCTGGAAGTTCCAGAGCTAGCTGAAGCTACCAAGCTAAGCTAACATGCTCCCCATCTGCACACTGCCGTGGCATTTTACGTTTCTAAGGTAAGCGGACATGAAACTATTCAGCAAAACTATAAATAATAATCTAAGTTAGAGTTTTTAGCATAATACTTCAGAATCTTAAAATCCCTTAACGTTTGTATGCAATTGTGCTAAATTCAACACTGGAATCATCCATCCATCCATCCATCTTCTCCCGCTTATCCGTGGTCGGGTCGCGGGGGTAGCAGTTCCAGCAGAGAGCCCCAAACTTTCTTTTCCCTGGCGACATCAACCAGCTCTGACTGGGGGATCCCAAGGCGCTCCCAGGCCAGCGAAGAGATATAATCCCTCCACCTGGTCCTAGGTCTACCCCTTGGTCTCTTCCCAGCTGGACGTGCCTGGAACACCTCCCTAGGGAGGCGCCCAGGTGGCATCCTAACTAGGTGCCCGAACCACCTCAACTGGCTTCTTTCGACGCGAAGGAGGAGCGGCTCAACTCCGAGTCCCTCCCTGATGACCGAACTTCTCACCTTATCTCTAAGGGAGACACCAGCCACCCGGCGGAGGAAACCCATCTCGGCCGCTTGTATCCGCGATCTCGTTCTTTCGGTCATGACTCACTGGAATCAAGCAAATATTAATATGTTTGCATGACATTAGTTATTTATATTTTGATATCACTTAATTATACGTTTAATACATTTAAGTCAAGCTAAGGTACATGTGGTAAGCTAGTTAGTGCTCTTACCTGTGAGGCCTCCTCCAAACAGCATAATAACCAGACTGTATCATTAAATCTAAGTACCAGTTCTAGATCCTTGACTTTAGACAAACAATTCAAAAGACAACATGTATTTAAAGACCAATCTGTATTTGAATGTGCCTCTTAACCTGATATATTAGTTATACAGTAATAGTATTGACAATCTAAAAAAACTGAGCAACTCAACAGTCAACTTTATATTTCTTATTGTCTAAAGCAGGGGTGCCCAACCAGTCGACACATCTCGCGATCGACACATCTCGCGATCGACTGGGAATCTCCCCGCGATCAACCGGTTGATCACGGGGAGAGTCTAAAAATAGAACAACAATATTCTGTTTTATCGTTAATGTCGAGTAACATAATCTTCCTGTGCCAGAATAATGCACTTGAACACATCAAAGCTTTGTGATTGGCCGGCGTGACCCCATGTGTCGGGGTGTGGCTTTATGGCAGAAGCAAAAAAAGCCCAACATATATAATTTTCACTCCGAGTGGGAGGATGATTATTTTTGTATCTATTCCAATTCAAAGTCCATCTGTCTCATCTGCAATGCGAGCGTGGCTTTATCGAAGAAGGGTAATTTAGGAGCGGCATTTCAAAACAGTGCACAAACGCTACGAGACGGAATTCCCTCCTAATTCTGCCCTACGCTCCCAAAAGGGGAGGGACCTGAAAGGACAGCTAAATGCACAGCAGTCCATTCTCACCAGGCCCAACAACAAGAGCAAGGCTGCTACCATAGCATCTTATCGTGTCAGTCACGTTCTTGCGAAACACATGAAGTCTTTCAAAGACGGCGAAGTTGTGAAAGAAGCATTCCTGGAGGCTGCCGACGCGCTTTTGGGGGACAGTAAAAATAACAGTAGCATTTCAACAGGTTTTTGATATAATAAAAACTCAAGTTAGATACCGTTATTAATCAGCTGTAAGTTTTTGTTTGTTTGAACTTATTCATTATAATTATTGTACAAAATGGTATAAGAATGCAAACTTAAATTGATTATAGTCTATCAATTCAGGTTAAGAAACTAGTGTTGCTTGCATCCTACATGCCCTACATAACCTGGCCCCCCCCCTATCTGGCTGACCTTCTTCAGGAGTACACCCCCTCTCGCTCCCTCCGCTCCTCCTCTGCTGGTCTGCTGACCGTCCCCACCCCACGCCTCGTCACCATGGGTGCTCGGGCTTTTAGCTGCACTGCTCCCAGACTCTGGAACTCCCTCCCCCCGCACATCCGACAGTCAGACACAATCACCTTATTCAAATCCCAATTAAAAACCCACCTGTTCAAATCTGCTTACTCACTGTAGTGCTCCCCATTATATGTTTCATTTGTGTCCACTTGACTGTCTCCTCCATGATTTCCTGTTTGTGTTTTTATCTTGTTCTGTTGCCTATTAGCTTTTATCTTATTTATTTAGTTATTTTTTTTATTTTTATTTTTAAATTGTACGGTGTCCTTGGGTGTCATGAAAGGTGCCTAAAAATAAAATGTATTATTATTATTTTTATCCTATTTTAAAGGCATTTCTTTTTATACTCAAAATGCAACAGAAAAAGGGTTTGATTCTATTAATTGTCTTTTTTATTGCACTTTGGCAGCAGATTCCTGTCTAGCTTCAGATCTGAGTTGTCTTGTTAGCAAGGCAAGGGAAGGCAAGGCAAGGCAAGTTTATTTATATAGCACTTTTCAACACAAATTCAATCCAAAAACGAAAGACATTACAAAAATGGCATTTAAAATATAAAAGTTAAAGTGCAGTTTAAGATGTGAATAGTTCAATTAAACATTAAAATAAAAAGTACAAGGATAACAGTTACAGTGCAGTCTAAGATATGAACAGTTCAATTAAAAGCAGCGACAAAAAGAAAAGTCTTCAGCCTGGATTTAAAAGTAGTAAGAGTTGCAGCGGACCTGCAGGTTTCTGGGAGTTTGTTCCAGATATTTGGAGCATAATAACTGAACGCTGCTTTACCATGTTTAGTTCAACAAGTCCTCCAACTCATACGACCATATGGGTCGATTGTTTTAAGCCCTTATTACGACCAAATATGTCGTTTGTTCAAGCGCTTAATACGACCTATAATTACGTTTTAAAATTGTCGGCCTCGAGTGCTCCCGTTGAATGCAAACGTTACAGAGGGTTGTTTATTCACAAATAACCCTCTCTGTAAAATCCTAAATTGTAGGATAGTTTGGCCATTAAAACGCTTTATGATTAGATTTCTAGCGAGAAGTATATATTGTACTTTTAGAATCCACGTCCAGTCGATATGTAGGATCTATAGTTTGATAGATATTACGAAGATGATTGAGGTTTCGTCAGGAGAACGTGTATATGCGGCAAGCTTCCATGTAAAGTTACGGGTTGAAAACAGTATTTCCGGTCTCGCCGTTTTCATAATAAAACCAGTGATCAAATGATTTAACAGTGATATCTGCACTACTCATCCACTAAAAAAACATCAGTTTATCCTAGTTAATTATACGACATTAATTGGTTTAAATTGTGTACAATGCTTTTGTGTTTTTCCCATAGGTTTTTCTCTTTCGATTCTGAGAGACACATTTCTTGTTTCAGAGGTTTTGATAGGCTAAAATCACGCCGCAATGCACGTCGGGATATGGTGTTTATGTGATATGAAATCAGAAAACATTAAAAATAATAATAATAATACTTTATTCCGAGTGTTCTTGCTTTTCTCTTTGAAAGTCATCACATAACGGCATTGCAATACACGGTTCGGCTGCATTAAATATTACATATCTGCCGTAGATATTTATTTATGGAGCCCTGATCAGAAGACCTTTTGACAAACTGGAAGAGATGCCACCAAAACTGAATACGTGACGTGAACCATAAATATATCAACAATTAAACAACATCTTCCATTTCTTTTCACACAATACGTCTCCTTGCAGTATCAACACTAATTCGGCTGACTTTTATATTTGATCCAATTAGTAGATAGCCTGTATTTACACCATAACGGTGCACAGCTGATAGAAAGGGACTTTTTTGTAGTTTTTAAAGATATTACTGATTTTCTGAACTACCTTTCCAACTCCTCATGCAGTTGACTGTTACAGGTCTATACAGGTTCATGGTACAATGCATAAGCTTCACATCGAGAGACTGAAACTGTATTTTCCTTTACCGTTCTGTTTTAAACTCACAATAAAGTGAATAGTCATATTATGTACGATATTATTATGTTTTATTAACTAGACCACTGGTCTAAACCGCACCTCCTAGTGGTTAAAGCACGTTATTGAATGTAGTTGTTGAATAAGTTATATTTATTTAGTTATTGATGAAAACATTTAAATATTAAGAGTAGCCTACATACAAAATAGGGGTCAATGATAGAAATATAGAATGGAAAATATCTAGAAGATACTGTAGTGATCTCTACAATAAAACAGTTTAGTGCAGGACGTCCAAAGATATTAACAGGAGGATGTGCAAAACAGACAAACTGATAAGGCTGAATTTTACTCGGGTGTAACTAAAGTCTGATTTAAGGGTTGTTTATATTTCACATCATTAATCAGAATCTGCAAAGTAACAAAAATAAATGTAGTAGAGTAAAAATACCAGGTTAACCTCTGAATTGTAGTGGAGTAGAACAAAGTAGTACATGCTGCTGTAGGGGTCGACCGATTATCGGCCAGGCCGATTATCGGGGCCGATATTCATCATTTGACCGATTATCGGTATCGGCCTTTTTTTTATAAAATTGCCGATAACACTTTGGCTCTGATGCGGCCGTTTCTCTGTCTGCAGTCACCACTCTCTGTACACGAGCAATGTCCCGCCCACAGCGCTATCTGATAGGCTATTACTGAAGTGTCAATCAACACTGAAGATTTTCCGGGCGGGAGCCAGCCATAGAGGCGGGACCTTCTCAGATTACAGGCAGGTGCGAAGAACGCAGACACAGACAGAGGCAAGCAGCAGCGCTGAGCGGCAGAGCCATACATGTGTTTCGAAGGTAAATCAGTTGAAAGCCGAAGTTCAATAAACATCCCAATCCCCTATGCTGAAGTTGCAAAAACAGCACGATCTATTGATCTAATTCTATCAGCTTCCCAGTTACACAGGGACGGGGGAAGTCAGTCAGCGTGCAGCGTCTTGCAGCGGAACTGTGGTGCGGAGGGGGGGCTGCGAGTGAAGCCTCACAGTTTTTCAGGTTGATATGTGAAGCTCATTAGCTAGCCAACATGTATTTAGCAAATGTTTAGCAAAATATTAGAAGTGAGGCTACTAGTCTAACGTTAGGTCTACTGCAATAGCCTCACTTTTAATAGTTTGCAAAACATTAGCTAGCATAGTGTTTTGCAGTTGCTAGCAGTTTATTGGGATTTTATGCTAGACAGACAGGCATTGGTTTGATATAATAAATTAAGCATTATTGTTAGTTAAGCATGTCAGCCTGCTGCCCCACTTCTTGTCTCTCTAACTCATTGCAGATGGCTGCACTAAAGAAAAGGGCACAGAGAGGAAACCAGTTGTAAGATGTTTTAAAAGTTCATTAAACATAATATAGGCTATGCTTAAATGCATTTCAAAGAAGTTGTGTTGGAGTTTGTGTTATTCTACATTTTGACACCAAGATTTTCTGATTTTACTGCAAATGTATATCGGTTCCAAATATTGGTTATCGGTCTCCTTGATTACTAATAATCGGTATCGGTATCGGCCTTGAAAAAGCCATATCGGTCGATCCCTATTCTGCTGTAACAAAAACATTTCCCAACTTGGGATCAATAAAGTATCTTATCTTAAGATGATCGATGGCTACTGCCATATTTGCTAAATGTGCATCTGAACCTTGACAAGTGCATGTTTCAGGCTTATCAATTAACAACAGGAGGGGTCACAGACATAAGACCAGCTGTTACATAAAGCTCTTCTGACCTTAGCTGTCGTGTGGGTATATATTAATGCTGCCCATTATGGACACAAGCAATTTTCACCCATGTATTAATTATATGTTTTAAATTTGATAACACCAATGTGTTTCGTGTCCCCTAAACCTCCAGGGATGTATACAGTTTAATACTGGCAACTTCTAATTGTGGGAAATACGAAAACGTCTTTTAAAACTACATTTCCCAGTAGAGACGTGCCATAGAACATGTTGCGAAACACACAATAGGCAGCAAGTGTAATTCTGGGGGGGAGGGCCGGGCTGGACCCGTCCAAGTCCAGTTTTGGATAGTCTGGCGTGGTTCCATTCCATTTCAAAGAGCTTTGACGCTCAGCGTAACCTTGTCGCACTGCCACTCCAATATCCAATCACAGAGCTTGAGGGCTAATCACGGGGTTTGTAAAGCAAGGCGGATGTTGTAGTCCCAAACGATAGCTGGGGATTCTGGGTAGTGTAGTGTCTTCGGAAACTCTGTAGTGTCTAAACTCCGAAAAAACTATTTGTTTCTCCGAATCGAAGGTTAAAAACACAAAAGCATTGTACACAATTTAAACCAATCAATATTGTGTAATTAACAAGGATAAACTGATGTGTTTTAGTGGATGAGTAATGGAGATATCACTGTGTAATCATTTGACAGTGTGGGGAATACTTCCGGTTTTATTATGAAAACTTCGAGACCGGAAATATTGTTTTCACCCACGCTAACTTTACATGGAAGTTGCCCCATATACAGTACACGTTCTCCTGGCGAGACCTCAAATCATCTTCGTATATCTATCAAACTGTAGATCATACACATCCACTGGACGTAGATTATAAAAGTACAATATACACTTCTCGCTAGAAATCTAATAAAAAAGCATTTTAATGGCCAAACTATTCCACAATTTAGGATTTTCCAGAGAGGGTTATTTGTGAATAAACGACCCTCCGGAGCATTTGCAATCGACAGGAGCATGTTGTTTCTTACACGACCACTAGAGGGGCTACACTTTAAAACGTGTCTCTGGGTCGTATTTAGCTGCTGAACAATCGACCTATATGGTCGTTTTTTGTAGGAGGACAGGCTGGTTTAGTTCTGAATCTGGGGACAGAAAGCTGACCAGTCCCTGAAGACCTGAGAGATCTGGATGGTTCATAATTTAGCAGGAGGTCAGAAATTTATTTTGGGCCTAAACCATTCAGTGCTTTATAAACCAGCAGCAGTATTTTGAAATCTATTCTTTGACACACAGGAAGCCAGTGTAAAGACTTCAGAACAGGAGTGATGTGATCCACTTTCTTAGTGTTAGTGAGGACTCGAGCAGCAGCGTTCTGAATCAGCTGCAGCTTTCTAATAGATTTTTTAGTGAGACCTGTGAAGACACCATTGCAGTAGTCCAGTCTACTGAAGATAAAAGCATGGACAAGTTTTTCCAAATCCTGCTGTGACATTAGTCTTTTAATCCTAGATATGTTCTTTAGGTGATAGTAGGCTGATTTAGTAACTGTTTTAATGTGACTGTTGAAACTCAGGTCAGAGTCCATGACTACACCTAGATTTCTGGCTTTATCTGTTGTTTTGAACATTGCAGGCTGAGGCTCAGTGCTAACTTTTATACGTTCTGCCTTGGCTCCAAAAACCATTACCTCAGTTTTATCTTTGTTTAATTGGAGAAAGTTCTGACACATCCAGTCATTGATTTGTTTAATGCACTTACTCAGTGTTTGAATTGGAGCATAGTCTCCTGGTGAAATTGTTACGTAAATGTGTGTGTCATCCGCATAGCTATGGTAACTTATTTTGTTGTTTTTCATTATCTGAGCCAGTGGTAGCATGTAGATGTTAAAGACAAGAGGCCCCAAGATGGAGCCTTGAGGTACAACCACATGTCATATTTGTCAACTCAGATGTGTATTTACCGACAGAAACAAAGTTGTTTCTGTCCTTTAAGTAGGATTCAAACCAATTTAGAACTGTTTCCGAAAGTCCCACCCAGTTTTCCAGTCGGTCTAGTAATATGCTGTGGTCAACAGTGTCAAACGCAGTACTGAGATCTAATAATACTAACACTGAAGTTCTGCCACTGTCTGTGTTTAAGTGGATGTCATTAAAGACCTTTACAAGAGCAGTCTCAGTGCTGTGGTTTGGACGAAAGCCTGACTGGAACACATCAAAACAGTCATTTAAATGCAAGAAATTACTCAACTGTTGAAAAACAACTTTTTCAATGATTTTACCTAGAAATGGGAGGTTTGATATGGGCCTGTAATTGTTCATTACTGAAGCATCTAGATTATTCTTTTTTAAGAGCGGTTTAATGACTGCAGTGAAGAGATTTGTTTACTATATGAAGTAGATCTGAGGCCATGCAAGGCAAAACATCTTTGAAAAATCCTGTTGGAATAATATCAAGGCAGCAGGAGGAGGACTTCAGAAGTTGTATAATGTCCTCTAGGTTTTTATCATTAATCTGATGGAATTGTGTCATGGTGTTTGACTTGATGTTAAGTGGACACAGAGACAACACATTTGCTGTACCTGATGCAGAGGCACTGACTGCTTGTCTGATTTTCTGAATTTTGTCAGTGAAGAAGGAGGCAAAATCATTGCACGCCCTGGTGGATAGAAATTCAGAGGCTACTGACACTGGGGGGTTAGTTAGTCTGTCGACGGTAGCAAACAAGGCACGTGCGTTGTTTTTGTTTTTGGTAATGATGTCAGAGAAGAACGATTGTCGTGCATTTTTCAATTCCAAATTATAAAGGCCAAGTATCTCTTTATAGATTTCAAAGTGAACCTGGAGATTTGTTTTTCGCCACCTGCGTTCCGCTTTTCGACATTCTCTTTTTTCTGTTTTCACGGTCATGGCCTTTCTCCATGGAGATATTTTCTTGCCAGACACTTCCTTTACCTTAGTTGGAGCAATGGCATCTATAACATTTTTAATTTTTGAATTAAAATGATCTACTAGCTCATTTACTGAGATGTTAGCAGGGGCAAGTGTGGAAGAAAAATTCTGAGTAAACATTTCCCTAGTATTTTCAGTTAAGGCGAGACACCCCAGGTGAATAGGGTAATGTTTTTAACTTAAAGGTATCAGCTAGAAATGTATCCAGTTAATTACTTACAATAAGGCAATTGTCTTTTGTATTACAAGTTTTCTGAAATAGCATGTTTAAATATACAAATTAACCATTATCTCATTAAATATGCACATATTTTAACACATTTCAGGAATCGAAATCTGAACTTTCGATAAAGCCAGATTCAAAATTATTGTTTCATTTTGTAGTCATGTTAGTATCTAAGGCTTTTACAGAAGGGATATTGGATATCTCTTTTTATCACTCCATAAATCAGAAAATATTGTCAACAGCCCTAAAATATCAATTTTCGCCATGTTTTTAGGTATACAATGTTGTATAATTCAGGCTATGAATGATATATGAACACACCCTTCTGTAAAAGCCTTCACAATATTGATAGGAATATAACTGGAAGGTTTGGTGTATCTACATGCTACTGAAGTTGAAATCTCGAACTCAGAGTAGGATAAAAACTCATTTTGAGAAAACGACCTTTAAAGATTGCAGTGAGGCGCTAGCTAAACCCTCCTGTTCTTTGGATGATAGCTTGTGCCTCGACGCACTCCGTGAAGGTATTTCATGTTAGGGGTAATTTGTTTTTTGTATAACCTTGCTTCGTGCAAGTGACAATTGTTGTCGTGTTTTCTGTGAACGTTTTTTTCGCCGTTCTTTTGCCATTTTGAGATTTCAATTTCTAGCGGAAAGCTAACCAGGAAGTGTTTTAGCACACCACGTGACGCATCTGAACGAATCACGTTGTCAGAAATTGACACCAGCCAATGAGATTTCGTTTCTTGGTTTAAGACCCCTGTGCTTTCACGATTGGTTGCTGATACAAAGGAAATGACCATATTTGGATCCGATGAGATTGTGCAGGAGAGACACAGCTTTCCAGCGATATCTCTGTTGACATGGTGCACACAGCGGTCGGGGTACTTTATGTTACGTTAGAATGCTAACTTTTGGTGAATTTAGGAGAAATCTACAAACGCAAATAGACAAACTATAGTAAAATAAACACTTAAATGTGTATTTTGTACGTTTTCCTTCCAAAAGCCTGAAAGAAAACATGTTATAGAATCAAAATAGCACAAAATCTCAAAATTGACCAGTACTTGAAAAACAATGTTTTTGCCTGCCGTGTCTTGCCTTAAATATCGGTTTGTGGTTATCTCTTTTTGAACATTTTTGTGAACAGAAATAGAGCTCTCAAAGAAAACACAGGAATGGTCAGAGAGTGCAACATCAGTCACCACAACCTTAGAGATATTCAGACCCTTTGAGATAATTAAGTCCAGAGTGTGCCCCTTATTGTGTGTGGGCTCCGTCACATGCTGAGTCAGTCCATAGTTATCAAGAACACAAAACAGTTCTTTCGCCCCTCTGTCCTGGGGGTTGTCAACATGGATGTTAAAATAACCAACAATGACAAGACCAGGGGTCACCAACCTTTTTTAGGATGAGGGCTACTTTCTAAAAATAAAACAAGTCGGGGGCTACTTTTACTCCTCTCTTTTTTGTTTTTTGCAGTGTATATATTTAGCACATTTTAACATTATTATATGCTTACCTTTAACCTTTTTGTGCTGTTTGGGTCTGTGGGACCCGTGTTCAGTGTTTACTAAAATAACATGTATGCAATTTAATTATTTTAACCTGCTTTATTTGGGGGTGAACCTCACCTCCTCTAGGGGGGGCCTCACCTCCTCTAGTGGGGTCCATGCTCCCCCGGGAAGATTTTTTTTTAAATGTTGAAGTTAAATGCATCAATCTGGAGCACTTTGAGCACAACATGAATTTATGGATACAGCTCTCAACACTCAGATGAAAGGGAGCTGTATACTTTTCAATAATCCAAACATCTTTATCACAACCAATAACAAATAATTTAAACTTGTTTATTGTTATATTATGTTACCTAGTTAGCATTCTTTCTTTTTATTTATGCATATTTGACTAATCACTCCCCTTTCAAACTGTTTTTTGTACTGTCCTATTGTACACATTGGAGTGATTTCTTACTTTATCTATATTAAATAGATAAATGGGGTGCTCTCTCTCTCTCACTCACACACGCACGCGCGCGCGCACACACACACACAGGCTGTGTGCCTGTGTGTGTGCCAATGTTCAACTTTTGACGCCTCGATGGAGGCATCAGCCAATGAAATCCCGTTTATGCAAATCTGCCAGTGCAAGCGCTAGCCAATCAAACCGCGTGTATGCTGGGAGAGACTACGCAGGTTATTTCCTCATATTCAAAAGAATGGAGGGAAAATTCATTATAGTGGTAGTGAATCACCCGGTGCTGTATGATCAGTCTCTGTTCATCTACCGGGATACAAACCGGAGGAGCAAGGCATGGAGGGAGGTGGCAGAGACAGTGGATGAAACTGGTAGGTGTTCGCCTATTTGGGGATTTTATATCCAGTTTACTTTGTTTTAACATTGCTATTGCTTTGTATGTCGGGGGCGGGAGATTCATGTGATTGGTTGTAGGTCGCGTTGCTCGCAAACAATCCCCAAGCTTCAGATACGCCCACCTCCAAGCGTCAACGCACGCTGCTGTGTGGACGCTCCGTTACTGTTTATTTGATACCCATTTGGTAATGCAATTAATAAAAACAACAAGGTTTGGGTTCGTTCTTCAGATGACTGTGACGTTAACGTGTAAGCTCAATAATGAACCAACCATATTGTAATATCTAAGTAATCATCTTGAAATATGACATTAATAATTGTAATATATACACACATCTTATTGTGAGGTTGATTTCACATACACTACTTCGACGTTAGCTTTTCTACATTGAGCATAGCCAATTTAAATTAACCTTAGCGATGCATACAGTTCCTACCTACATAATAAAATATCTCTCTAATTTACAAGGATGACCTTATTTTATCAACCTGTTGACAGCTTCATAGTATGTTGAATACTTAAAACGAAAGTTAGTTATAATTAAATATAATCAATTATATTCTTGTATAACCCACAATGAAAATGCTTCATATTTTAGGTTTTTCTATATTTACAGCATAAACAAAACAAAGTGGTTTGTTTAGTTGAGTGTAAGGCCTAAAAATGATTTATGCCCTAATTTCTGATAAGAGAGCAGGCAGGTTCTTTCCTCTCCTCTCACAGCAGGGAGGGGGGCTCCGGACTTAAGCAGAAACATCTTGAGGCCTCAAAAAGGTGGTTATGTCATAGCCATAGAATATGTCTAGTCATGTTTTGTTTTACACAAACTTGGGAAGGTGTGTCTTATGCCAGAGCCAATAGAATATGTTGGTTGGGTATAGAGGAGGTGTTTGTGGGTTTTCTATCCGGTTTTTTGAGCATAAAAAGACTGGCTTTTTTGGATTTCGTCGGGGAGAGAGGGGGAAACCCCTGGTATACTCTCTCCCGGTAAGCTCTGTCCTTCAGAGCTGGGTTAATAGCTCTCGGTAAGGTTCTCTCAAACTTGGTAAATATCTCTTGATTTTCTTCATTGAAAGCTGAGTGAATGTCTTGGTTGAAATGCTGAGTTAATTTCTTTGAATGCTGAGTGAATTTCTTTGTTTGCAGAATACATGATTTTCTGCTGGAAGTTACTAGAACGATCCAGAATACATAATTTGGGTTTTATGCTGGAAAGTTATTAGAACGATCCAGAATACATGATTTGGGTTTTATGCTGGAAAGTTATTAGAACGATCCAGAATACATGATTTTATGCTGGAAGTTATTAGAACGAACCAGAATACATGATTTGGGCTTTTGAATGAATATGAATTAAGGTTTTAGATAGCAAATATATAACCCCATTTTGATATGTTTTGTATGATTATAATGTGTTAAAAGGTAAAGACTCTGTATTGGTTTGGACCTACTTTTTCTTCAAATAAACTGATCTCACCTTTTGGATTGGGACAATAAAAGGGAAAATCTGTCCTCTCCTCTCCTGCTTCAAAGGTAAGATTGCACCCTGCCACACACACGTTTAGGTAGGAACACACCCCATTTACTGATACCAAAATCCTTCGGGATCGCTTAAACAGATTAAAAAGAGTTGTCTGAATAGAAACAGCAGTTAATTGAACCTGGTTCTTCGGGGAGTTAATAGAGGTGAGATCTTGCTGACGTTTGGTGGATCTGAGCCAAGCAGTAAACTTACATAGACTCAGTAACTTCGGTCGGGTCAATTAGTGAGGTCAGAGTAATTTACCGGAATAAATTAATCGGGGCCTCACCTAGAACTCTAAACAACCTCAAACAGAAGCCGTTTGTTCTACAGTATTATCCCACTTAACGCTTAACACTTGTCCATTTCGTTTTAACCTTTATAAATACAGTCTATGATTTTAACTTGGAGGCTACGATTAGCATCGTTAGCACCGATGTAGCTACCACTCGCTTACACACTAAACCAAGCCTTAACATTCATTACGTAGCCAATTAAAATCATTAACACATAAATAAGTACTCGATTTTCACTCACCGCAAAACCGCATGCATGCACCGTCTGTTTTAACCGCAGAGTGAGTCACAATAGTCCGATATATAAGCATGAAGAACAAACAAACACGGCCGGGGTCAAGTTGTGTTCCCTGGATGAGCTGAGCAGGCAGAGTCCCAGTAGCTTCACGGAGCAGCTAGCAGAGAGACGAGAAGCTAGCAGCAGCAGTCACTCAATGTGACCACGCCCTAATTTATGCAAACTCTTTAAGACCTAATATAAATAAAAGGGTCGTGTTAGAAAACAATTCATTCACAGATCCATAATCATGAAGGTGGAATCTAACAATATCGATAATAAAATGTATGGAGCCAGGGGCAGAAACATGTTTTTTTCTGCTGTAAAATTGGGCATTTTAACATGGGGGTCTATGGAAATTGCTCCTTTCTGCAGCCATCGCCTATCGGCCAATATATGAACTGCAGTGTGTGGCACTTCCGTATTGGCGTCCCGGCTCTTCCCCAGAGTTTGCCGCATGATTTTAACGGAGCTTGATTTTTTTTTATGAATGACTCGCGATCTACCAGCATTGCCCGTACTGGGCACCTCTGGCCTAATATATTCTAAAAAATAATATTTGAAAACATTAAAAAAACAAACATTTTTTTTAATATATTTTTTTGTTGTTACATTTTTTATTAGTTTTCCCAAAATAACTTGATTTAATTGTATTTAAAATAATATTTCCAAAGAAATAAATCCTTCGAATATGCCTGTTCAGTTTCTGTTGGAATGTGAAGGGTTAAATGCCGTCTCTGCGAGTTACTGTGAAGACGGGAGAGCTTGTTGGTCCCTCTCTACATTCACAGAGGGCCCACTACAGTAACTCAATGAGAGAGTAATGTCAAATGACAGTACAATTGGCCAATCATATCTTCCCTCTAAATGGGCGGGCTTTATTTTCGCGGACGTAATGACAAGTTCCGCCCGCTGTGAGGTCTATGCAAGTGGTGCAGTGACGTAAAACCCGGAAGTAAGCTTCGCTCGGATTCCCTCGACAGAAAGCAATGGGATTTCTCCATAGGGTTTTGGAAAATAGCTGGAAATAAGGTCTGTGGAAAACAAACCTGTTAGATAAATGCACGTTTTGTTCAGCCGGATAATATCCACATGTCTACCCTACTTTTATTATTTTAGAATCATACATCTAATCGATATATTTATGATCGATATATTTATAATTAGCATAAGTTCGTTCATGATGGCTCACTTCAGTGATAGTGATGACATCGTTGCAAAATTATTAACCGAGTCATTTTCAAGTTGAGTTACAATGATAAACTGGAGTGGCAAAGTATCAGCTGCATGACCCGCCATCAAGTGCTTCATCCAAAAGGACAGGAGGATGGACTTTGTGTTTAAATTATTTGATCATCAAAGGTAGGCCTAAGTCATTTTCAATGTGGGCCGCCGTGCCGACTTAATTCATTTGTAATTGTTACTTGGCTGTGGGTGCCCTGTCATGATAGGTGTTTATATAAATGATGTTCTTTTGTGTGGTAGAGGGTCGCTCTCATTGATGCGTTTTGCACCATGGCCCGCTGTTTTGATATTCCGCTGAAGTATATGCTGTGACGTAATATCTCTTCTTTTTTTTCGAGGGAAGGGGGGTGGGGGGTCAGTCAGAGGGCCTAGGTATACAAGTCACGACTCGCCACTGGTTCTTGATAGCTATGGACTGACTCAGCATGTGACGGAGCCCACGCACAATAAGGGGCACACTCTGGACTTAATTATCTCAAAGGGTCTGAATATCTCTAAGGTTGTGGTGACTGACGTTGCACTCTCAGACCATTCCTGTGTTTTCTTTGAGAGCTCTATTTCTGTTCACAACATTTTTCAAAAAGAGGTAACCACAAAGCGATATTTAACTAAAAATACTAGGGAAATGTTTACTCAGAATTTTTCTTCCACACTTGCCATAATAACTATAATAATAGTAGATCATTTTAATTCAAAAATTACAAATATTATAGATGCCATTGCTCCAACTAAGGTAAAGGAAGTGACTGGTGTGGAAATTGATGCAAAGTATTATGGCAAAAAATGTAATACAGCGTAATTCTGGTATATTCATTTGTATGTCACCTGATATATGGGATGTTAAGTGTTAGATAATGAGAGAAATGTATGTGCGTTCATTTCAAGACTCCTAAAGAGCAGGAGACAATTGGGTCACACACAATTAGAGAGACAATGGTCCTTCTGATTCTGGGTAAGCTGACTTCGGGTGGATTTAAGTTCAGAGAGGGCCTGGGGGTATGAGGACAATTAAGCTCTGTTTGTTAGCTGGTCATGAGATGATGACTGGTAAATTCCCAACAAGTATGGCTTTCATAAAGAAAAACATATGACTATTGTGTGATAAATGATAAGATGTGTTTTGCTTCAAACTGAAACTGTTTGGTTCTCTGCTGGCACGTGCGGATTCACGTTTGCATCTCCCAATGAGATGACCTGAAAAGATGACCAGTTGACCCCACCCCTTCCTGTTTGTGTTGGTATGAAAGCCTGTTCAGCCTTTTGTTCGCTCTCTCTTCTCGCGCTGCCAAGGCAGAAGGATCTAAACAGCGCGTGAACAAGGGCAGGAGTACTCCTTACATTACGTATATTATTTTATATGGTATGGTAATGTATATATTGTATTGCATGATTACCTTTTATAATTAAAACAGATTATTGTTTAACCCTCGTCCTGGTTGTTTTGAGAGTTCCTTCTTTTAAAAGCAAACCCATAGAATCGGTGCGGAGAAGTGATACCTACTCCTACAGAATGGTGACCCCGACGTGATGACGTCATGAGTGGGTTTTTTAGAGGAGAGCACTGGCAGCCAGCGGACGGAGGGAGATGCCTGGAATAATCTCTGACAACTATGGATCCAACTGAAAGGTAAAACGGACGCCTGTTTCTATCGAAGGTCTGTAATTGGCTCATGCTAAATTTTAGAGTTGTCAAAGATATTTCCAGGTGTCATTTACGGTAAAGAATGCAATGCATATTTTAGCATAGGTAGGTAACAAACTAACTAATAAGATTAATAAAGCAACGGTTAGAAACCTCGTGGATTTTTCAGAATCACACGACTGACTCGTTAGCTACACGTGAAGCGATGAGGAATGTAAGACGAAGGTGAAAGGCCCTGTGGGTTTTTTCAGAAATTAATACGGCTAGCCCATCGGGGAAGTTCAGTGGTTTCTTAAAAGATTCCATCCAGAACAAAACAGAATAATGCTTTCCAGTCTCATATGAAGCTGCAGTTGCATTATAAGTATAAATCCAAGGGGGAGATACGCACATTTCAAAAAGCCATTTTGAAACGAACGGAATCTCGTTCTCTTGTTCTGTGGGGTTAATCTAGAAGGCTAAACGTGACGATAAAGGATTCTGTTGACCTGGGTTTCGGCTCCATGAGAATGCCACATCGCTGAAAAGCCGCGTCGAATCGCGTTCTAAGGTCGCATTATCTGTTGAAATAAACATCGCACCATAAAAGCCAGATAGACTGTACGTGGAGTAATTTTCTGTGAATAATTACGAATAGATAAGGGAGAAAAGTCAGATAAAGACATGCTGGAAGTATACCATGGGTTCGAGAAAGCCCCCCTTTTTCTTCACAGCTTTGCTCCAATTGCTGTGCAGCAGCCCGGAGTGTGACTGCTTGTGCTTCTTCTCAAAAATGCCTAGAAAATGGCTGCTGAGCGTTGAATTTAAAAAAAGGAGTGAATAACATTGAAAATTAATAGATCAATGTGTCGTAGATATTTAAATAAATAAGAAACATTGCATTGTGAATTTCGTGGTATTCGTCATTTACTGAGAATTTTACTTATATTTCAGAGGAATTAATTGCATACAGTAACGTTGAGGGAAAGTAAGAATAGGTTTTGCTGAGTATATGAAGTACATGCAGGTTAAAGTTTGATTCAAATTGAACATAATAGTGGATTATTCCACCTAGATTGGACATGGAGAGATGAGAATGTGTTGGGCATTGGATGGCGAGCTCACTGTGAGAAATATATATTGTAATGTTAATTAGGAGTTGTGTTGATCATGCAACAGTGAGGTTCAACTCTAGGTTTTGTGAACTGGCCTTGGCTGGTTACATTTTTTATTGAAGCCAGACTACAAGTCGTATGGTTTAATTTTGATTGAACTCCAAGCAGTGTGGTTAAATCTGCACATGTGTTGAGTGTTCCCCTCCCCTTCCCCCACTCACATGAGGCCAGTACTATACTGCTAAGCTAGTGGGCCAGCAAGTTGGCATACTGATGGTGGAATAGTGGGAGTAAAGATGTACACGAACAATGAGAGTAGATTACGTTGTTTTGTCTTTCATGCTTTTCACCAAGGCTCATTTGAGTGGTTATTGTTTTAATGTAGTGTTGTTTTGTGTTATATTGTGTAAAATATAATGTACCCACACGCATGTGGTTTATTTGTCACAGTTCATTTTAAAGTCAGCCACCTCATGGCTAGATCTCATCTCTGAGAGTCCATTGGGTTAATGAGTAAGAGGTCCTTTTGTTCTTCAGGCCACATGTTTAAGTTATTTGACCCCATGAGGTCAAGAGTCATTCTGTTAGACCACAATCTTGTGTAAGACACATCATTGTTCTTTTGTCACATTTTGAAGTACATGACATTTTATTTTGCTAAATCAATTTATCTATAAATGTTGTAGTTGGAGTTTGGTGTTTGCTAACATTTTTAGGAACAACATGGTCCTACACTTACATTACAAATTACATTACTGTGATCGGATTAGTGTGGTCTGCAGGTTTACTATTGTTCTGACCAAGCAGTGGGATTTTTAAGAGAAGTAGATGTTTTGAAGAGTTCAGAGAGAGTAAAACTTGTATTAAGTTTACTGCTATTGTGAATAATGTCATATTGTTTTGTGAGTAAACATGAAATAAAAATATATTTACTAGATATAAGAACAACATGCTTATCTATGTTGACAGAAAACTGCTATTAACCAGTTTCAGCAGCTACTGTCCTATCTGTGTTCCAAAGAGAACATACGTTGCATTTACAATTCATATTAAGAAAGTTCACAATTTATACCATTAAAGACCGTTTTGGATTAATAGTGTCTGTCAAACACTAGTGCTCAGATGGAATAAAGTGTTGAGATGTTCTCAAGAGTGGGAGTTTTCAAAACGCTTTTTAGTTTGTATTGAAACAATTAAGTGATAAGGACAGAAAAACTGTTCCGTGATGATTTCTTTAGGTTTTAGCTTTAGTAATGGAGATTACATTTTGTGAGGAAACTTTTCCACCAATAATAAGTGTTCAAAAATATATATTCATTAACTGTAATCAGATTACTTGTTTTTCAAATATAGCGCTAAATACAGTTAGTTTTGTATTTTGATACAAATCTAACCTGCTTGTAACACAACTTAGATAAACAATTTCAAAAACAATAGAATAAGCAAGTGGTTAAGGGGGGTTTCCCTGTTTGGTTCATTTGATTTAGAACTGAAGTAAGGAAGAATAGTGTTTTATGAGAACTGTCATTCCTCATGGGTTTTAAGGATAAATCATCAGTTTGTATGGACTTTGATGTAGAAATAGGATCATGGTGGAGAAGGAAGACCTTTTTTGGTTTCAAATTAAAGAAGATTTTAAAGATGAAGTTTATTTTTTCCTGAATTTTAGAAGCAGGACTTCAACTAGACAAAATAGATTTTACAATGTGGTTTTACTACTTTTAATGAAATAAAGAATCTGGGTAGACTACTGCCATTGGTTTGTTTTAACATTCACATGTTTCAGCATTCCTGACCATATAGACACTCAGCCGTTTTATTTTGTAACCCTTTGGGGAAGAGATTTAAATTGAGTTTTTCTCCAGTTGCTGATTTATTGTGATTACAGCGGCACTGGATAGTTGTGCGCCACCTTTGGGTTGTACTCTGAATCAGTGTGTTGGTGAAGAGTTGCTCACTACAGAAACAGAAGAACTGTGCAAAGAACGCATCTCTGAGGAGGGTTTGACATTTTGCTTGTACCTCGTTGCCAAGGCAACAGCGGTGTGAAGAGGAACTGCAGTTTTTGGGGATTCCTGCAGTGCAGAGGACAACGTGTGTCTGCTGATTGTACCACATTGATCCAGAGGTTCCTTCCCCCTCAGGACATCCCAGTGCAAAACAAGAGTTTCATTTATCCAATTGACTACAGCTGCAGAAGACAACACATCACTGACTGTTCACATTATGACAAGATCTTGAGACAGGCTTGTCTCAGACTGTTCAGATTCTGAACAAATGATGCGATGATTTGACAGCATAACTGTGCAAGAGTTTTCCAGAGGGTGGTGTACAACAATAGGTTTAGTGTTTGAGAAGGGAGGCTGATTGTTTAAACGATGGTCTGGAATACTGAAAAGATTAAAGTTTAATATCCTTGTTTAGCAAACAAGACATCTGATTATTAGGTCACACATAATAATCTAGACATATAAACTAACTATGAGTAAAGGGATGAATGGATTTCATATCATAGGGAGGGTTAGTTATGTTGCGAATACTTCGCAGGGTGTTTGCTAGTGTATTTTGAAGAACAAATAACAAGGACACAAGTCCAATTTTGTTTTTAGATTAAATTGTCCATTACCAAAACTGTTCACCTTGTGTCTAGATTTGGACTTTGATGGTAAGGGAGTATTTAGGCTTATTTTTATACATCTGACATTTTAAAATGTGTTGGCTGTTCACTAGATAGACATTGGTTAAGAACTTTTCTGAAGATTGAATATTTGTTCCATTTCTGGATATTCCTATTTAGAAAGTAATTTTAGAGTAAAGAAGGCTGATGCTGAAATGGGAAATAATGTGGGGCCTTCAATCACCCATTGTAATGGTGCATGTTATTGACGACCAATAGGGAGGAGGGGTCACTCGACCCACCCTGTGGTGGTTTTTAGAGTCTTACTTGCAGCTTCACAGGAAGTGCACGGCGCCGGATTATGGGTTTAGAGGACTAGCGGCACCACCTCCTAATGGACATTCATTTAGTTGGTGATTAACTAACATTTAGAGATGTTAAAAAATAGAGACATGCCTACCATGATTCCTAAGTTCGGCTACAAACCATTGATGAAATTACTTCTGTTTTTAGGTCCATGATAGAGGAAGGAGTGATTGTTACATGTTCGGACACCCAGGGTTCCACGCACGGTTAAAGGCGTTAACATTGTTTTTTAGGTATACCAGAATTGAAGATACATGAGTATAGTGACCGATGAAGAGCTACACAGGTCCTAGTAGAGGTTTGACTCAAGATAATAATTATGTGCACATGTTTCTGAAATAGATCTATTGGACATTTTGATGTGGATTAGGTGTCGATGAACTGCAGTGGTGTACAATGGGGAAGTGACATTTTTTGGCTAGACACTTTTCAGGGAATGTGGGAAACAGCTGTTCCAATGAGGGGTTGGAGATATCTTGAACATTATAGTTGTAATTGTGAATTAATAAATGATGGCGCTCCATATATACAGATTTGTATAGACGGAGGATGCTGGCCTGTGCTGGAACATCGGAGTCTCTGCAGAGCATGACACATGGCCAAAAAGACTGAGACCAACTGACCTTGGACCCTGACCAACAGGGTAACTTGAGAAGGCACTGTCAATGACTGACTCTGAGGTGAACCTGACCAAACTTGACTTTACAACCTGACAGTGTGAGTGTGAGTGTATGTCTGCATATGATCCGTGCAACTGCATGATTTAAAACAATGACTAATCAAGCATGTTTTTGGACTAACACATTATTTCTGGGGCTCTGTGGGAAATGAGAGGTTTCCTACAATTCCACAGAAGGGGAAACCGCAACCGTTTCTAATCTACTTGATGATATTTCACTCCCACAGGAGGTGGCAGTTTGCAGAATGTGAATCTCAAACTAAAACATGAATATTCTGTTTCTTTTAGGACTGAATGATGGAGAGAAACACTTCATTTCACTGAGGTGTTTACTGTGGAAATGATGGATGTACATTTGGGAAAAATGTTTGGTATTTTCTTATAATCCATTATTACCTTAAGGTTTTCTTCCCATACAGGATTTTGGTTACACATGAGTTCATGTGTAAAAAGGGGGAGTGTAAACTTCACAATGTACATTGCAGGTTCCTTTCATTTAGGGACTGAAAGGAACCTGCTGCCCCAACTCGATGTTCAATCTGACCATTGATTGACAGTTTTAGAATTGACCTGCTCCATATCTGGGGATAAGATACTGTTTGATGAATGTTGACATGTTTCTAATATTGATTGAGTTATAACAGGTAGCACAGATGCATAATTAGTGGCCAAGGGGCTACCAGAGAGATGTAAGTCCAGAATGGAATACTGAAGAAGTTGACCTGTGAGTAATGTTTCAACTAATGTATCAACAGGTATAAAAGTAACTGCGGTTTGAAATGTAGAAAGAACATATTACAGTTAAAGCTAAAACATAGTAATGTAATGAGACATAATTTAATTTAGACAACATCATGTAACTAGCCTGGTAAAGAAGTAAAAGCCATAGACTTTATTGTTTAGGTCATTATGGGGATATACATTTCATCTACATACATAATAGAAAGACATTTGATGACAGTTTGTTGGAATTCTGTATTCATTTTTTCAGCGGGATAATATCTAAGCACTGTCAGGTAAAAGCAGTATCCCAGGAAGCCATTCACTTTGTTAGTATTGTGATTTTTGTTGTTTTTGAATCTATAACATTAGTGTGTTTCTTTACCAGAAACATTAGCAGTTCATATTGTATTTAGATTTTTAATGGGATCTCAAGGATTTCATTTAAAAATAAACACAGATGCTTGTCATAAATTCAGAGCTATTGAAATATGTTATTTAGTTTACCTAAAGATGTTGGGGTTCTTATTTAGTTGGCACAGTCCAAGTATTAAGATTCTGAAGCTGTACAATTAATTTAGAAAACCTGTTCACAGACGTCTGTTGTTTTAAGACACCCCACCAACAGGCTCCAAGCGGCCTACGCAGTGGTTGGTCAAACAGCCGAGGGCCCCAGAGCTCTGAGCGTAGGCTTGAGGGATTTGTATCAGATTTCTCCACACAGGTTGGTGATGCAAAAAGGGGGACCCGAGACGCAGGAGGCCGACACAGCAGAGTTCGTCTAGCTGAAGGTCATCAGGACAAAGTGGCTCAACGGGCTGATGATTCACCACCAGGAGACTGCTTCTTAGCACTCAGCTGCCCCCTCATGGTTCCTTCACTGCCATGGAAAGAGGTGTTCTTTTTCCCAAAGATTTCAAGTACTTTGGGTCTCAGCTTCGGATGGATTTATACAATGTTTGAGGGACGGATACAGTGGAGAAGAATGACAGTGGTGTGTTTCGGGTGCCTTGTGTAGGTTGGTCTCTTTTGAAGGAGACCAAAAGGGGGAATTGTGGAAATTGATGTAAAGTATTATAGCAAAAAGTTTAATACAGCGTAATTCTGGTATATTCATTTGTATGTCACCTGATATATGGGATGTTAAGTGTTAGATAATGAGAGAAATGTATGTGCGTTCATTTCAAGACTCCTAAAGAGCAGGAGACGATTGGGTCACACACAATTAGAGAGACAATGGTCCTTCTGATTCTGGGTAAGCTGACTTCGGGTGGATTTAAGTTCAGAGAAGGCCTGGGGGTATGAGGACAATTAAGCTCTGTTAGTTAGCTGGTCATGAGATGATGACTGGTAAATTCCCAACAAATATGGCTTTCATAAAGAAAAACATATGACTATCGTGTGATAAATGATAAGATGTGTTTTGCTTCAAACTGAAACTGTTTGGTTCTCTGCTGGCACCCGCGGATTCACGTTTGCATCTCCCAATGAGATGACCTGAAAAGATGACCAGTTGACCCCACCCCTTCCTGTTTGTGTTGGTATGAAAGCCTGTTCAGCCTTTTGTTCGCTCTCTCTTCTCGCGCTGCCAAGGCAGAAGGATCTAAACAGCGCGTGAACAAGGGCAGGAGTACTCCTTACATTACGGATATGATTTGATATGGTATGGTAATGTATTATATTGTATTGCATGATTACCTTTTATAATTAAAACAGATTATTGTTTAACCCTCGTCCTGGTTGTTTTGAGTGTTCCTTATTTTAAAAGCAAACTCATAGAATCGGCGCGGAGAAGTGATACCTACTCCTACACTGGGAAGAAAATATCTCCATGGAGAAAGGCCATGACCGCGAGAACAGAAAAAAGAGTGTCGAAAAGCTGAACGCAGGTGGCGAAAAACAAATCTCCAGGTTCACTTTGAAATCTATAAAGAGAGACTTGGCCTTTATAATTTGGAATTAAAAAACGCACCACAGTCTTTCTTCTCTGACATCATTAACAAAAACAACGCACGTGCCTTGTTTGCTACCGTCGACAGACTAACTAACCCCCCAGTGTCAGTAGCCTCTGAATTTCTATCCACCAGGGCGTGCAATGATTTTGCCTTCCTTCTTCACTGACAAAATTCAGAAAATCAGACAAGCAGTCAGTGCCTCTGTATCAGGTACAGCAAATGTGTTGTCCCTATGTCCACCTAATATCAATTCAGACATCATGATAAAAACCTGGAGGACATTATTCAACTTCTGAAATCCTCCTCCTGCTGCCTTGATATTATTCCAACAGGATTTTTCAAAGATGTTTTGCCTTGAATGGCCTCAGATCTACTTCATATAGTAAACAAATCTCTTCACTCAGGTATTTTTCCACAGGCCCTGAAAACTGCAGTCATTAAACCACTCTTAAAAAAGAATAATCTAGATGCTTCAGTAATGAACAATTACAGGCCCATATCAAACCTCCCATTTCTAGGTAAAATCATTGAAAAAGTTGTTTTTTAACAGTTGAGTAACTTCTTGCATTTAAATAACTGTTTGGATGTGTTCCAGTCAGGCTTTCGTCCAAACCACAGCACTGAGACTGCTCTTGTAAAGGTCTTCAATGACATCCACTTAAACACAGACAGTGGCAGAACTTCAGTGTTAGTATTATTAGATCTCAGTGCTGTGTTTGACACTGTTGACCACAACATATTACTAGACAGACTGGAAAACTGGGTGGGACTTTCGGAAACAGTTCTAAATTGGTTTGAATCCTACTTAAAGGACATAAACAACTTTGTTTCTATAGGTAAATACACATCTGAGTTGACAAATATGACATGTGGGATACCTCAAGGCTCCATTCTGGGGCCTCTTTTTGAGCCAAGGCAGAACGTATAAAAGTTAGCGCTGAGCTTCAGTCTGCAATGTTCAAAACAACAGATAAAGCCAGAAATCTAGTTGTAATCATGGACTCTGACCTGAGTTTCAACAGTCAAATTAAAACAGTTACTAAATCAGCCTACTATCACCTAAAGAATATATATAGGATTAAAAGACTAATGTCACAGCAGGATTTGAAAAAACGTGTCCATGCTTTTATCTTCAGTAGACTGGACTAATGAAGCTTAGTGCAAGTTCAGACAGGAAGACCTATCACTCCGTATTGCACGTCATGGCAATACTCGCTCCCTTCACTAGATGACAGGTTGGCTAAGGAGTGGCGCTCCCTATCACTTCCCTCCATTCACAAGCCTGATTATCGCACCTGTTAATCCCTCTATATATGATCTCCCCTTTTCTATCAGCTGTCTTTCAGGTGTCAACGCGCAACAGTAGTGCAAACAAACCTCCGCGTACGATAAATCTAACCTCAAAGATGTCCAATTCGGACGATTCCGAGGACGAACTCTTCCAGGAGGATCTCAATCCCAGCCCTGACGCTCCGCCCGAGGCAGCTTCCCCCTCCTCAAGCTACCGGCGCTCGAGCACCCGTGCGGGTTCCCGCAGCAGCTCTCAGTCAGCAGAGGCAGATCTCCTCACTCTTCAACTGCAGCAGAAGGGCATTTCCCCAGGCCCAGGTCTTACTCTCTCCCAGCTTCGCGAGCTCTCAGACCAAGTAGCAGGCGCCGTTCCCCAGCTCACGCCAGCAGCTCCAGCCGGCCCCTCCGACAGACCGGGGCCGCGGGGGTAAGAAAAGAAAAAAAGAGACGCATATAACTGGTGGTGGTGTCATTAGCATATCAGCTCACATATCGTCATGTTTCTATCTGGATTCTATTGCATCATCAATCTAAGATCACGGGCAAGTTTATACTACAGGTCCTGTCGTGTTACATGGTTATTTCAAGTCACGTTCCACGTGTTCTGACCGAAGGGTCTCCGGCTCGTGTGAGCCAGGACGTGACATCCACGCATTTTTATTTGCATGTTTGACAGGAAGGGTCCCAGGCTCGTGAGCCAGGATGTGACATCCACGCATTTTATTTTCATGTTTGGCCGGAAGGGCTTTTACTTTTCATGTTTGACCGGAATGGTCTCAGGCTTGTGAGCCAGGATGTGACATCCACGCATTTTTATTTCATGTTTGGCCGGAAGGGCTTTTACTTTTCATGTTTGACCGGAAGGGTCTCAGGCTTGTGAGCCAGGATGTGACATCCACGCATTTTTATTTCATGTTTGGCCGGAAGGGCTTTTACTTTTCATGTTTGACTGGAAGGGTCTCAGGCTTGTGAGCCAGGATGTGACATCCACGTATTTTATTTCATGTTTGACCGGAAGGGTCTGAGGCTCACGTGAGCCAGGACGAGTCCATCCATGCATTATCCCACTCTTAGTCCTACACTAGTCAATAACATGTTTTCTCTGTCCCCGTATAATTCTCTAATTATATCCATGAACCACCGCAGCTAGCTCGTAAGGTAAGAAACCCAGTACATCTCATTTCTATATATTTCATTCTGTTGGGGATTCATCGGATCGGTGCTCCCTTCCCGATTGATATTCCTGCACAACGGGAAACCCTGTATGTCCGGGACGCCCCGTAGGTCCGGGATGCCCCGGACGTCCGGGATGCCCCGTACGTCCAGGAAGCCCTGTACATCCAGGAAGGATGCCTGGGAGACATCAGTACGTCTAAATCCCCACATATATTAACCTCTCATTTCATCCATAGATTTCCACTGCATCCCACAAGGTAAGATTTCTTCACGTTCAGTACTTCATACTTCACTTCTTTTGGGGGTTCATCGGAAATGGTTCTTTCCATTCCCGAATGATATCCTACAAAACCTGGGCCTAATCGCCAAACACCATTTTGTTCTCTTGTTATAAACTGTCATCATTATGTTTCATTTATATAATGTGACCGATAATAAACATGTATTCCATACATTACGTCTCTCCTGATTGAAATTAAGCTTAGCGCGAGTTCAGACAGGAAGACCTATCACTCCGTATTGCACGTCATGGCAATACTCGCTCCCTTCACTAGATGACAGGGAGCGCCACTCCTTAGCCAACCTATCACTTCCCTCCATTCACAAGCCTAATTATCGCACCTGTTAATCCCTCTATATATGCTCTCCCCTTTTCTATCAGCTGTCTTTCAGGTGTCAAAGCGCAACCCTCCTCCACCCCTTCGCCTCCTGCTTCCAACTCAGGGCCAAGCTTAACCTCCTCCCTTCCAACCGGACCTAACCACTTATCACCATCACCAGTGTCTAGACCCGGGGGGGTTCATTGGAAATGGTTCTTTCCCTTCCCGAATGATATCCTACAAAACCTGGGCCCAATCGTCAAACACCATTTCGTTCTCTTGTTATAAACTGTCATCATTATGTTTCATTTATATAATGTGACCGATAATAAACATGTATTCCATACATTACGTCTCTCCTGATTGAACTGTAATGGTGTCTTCACAGGTCTCACTAACAAATATATTAGAAAGCTGCAGCTGATTCAGAACGCCGCTGCTCGAGTCCTCACTAACACTAAGAAAGTGGATCACATCACTCCTGTTCTGCAGTCTTTACACTGGCTTCCTGTGTGTCAAAGAATATATTTCAAAATACTGCTGCTGGTTTATAAAGCTTTGAATGGTTTAGGCCCAAAATACATTTCTGACCTCCTGCTATATTATGAACCATCCAGATCTCTCAGGTCTTCAGGGACTGGTCAGCTTTCTGTCCCCAGAGTCAGAACTAAACATGGTAAAGCAGCGTTTAGTTATTATGCTCCAAATATCTGGAACAAACTCCCAGAAACCTGCAGGTCCGCTGCAACTCTGACTACTTTTAAATCCAGGCTGAAGACTTTTCTTTTTGTCGCCGCTTTTAATTGAACTATTCACATCTTAGACTGCACTGTAACTTTTATCCATGTATTTTTTCTTTTAATGTTTATTTGATTAGCTTTTCTTTTTAATGACTGATTTTAAATTTCATTTTTTTGTAAAGCACTTTGAATTGCCTTGTGTTGAAAAGTGCTATATAAATAAACTTGCCTTGCCTTAAACAGACAATTGAATAAAGCACCTGTGTAAATGCCCACTGGCGTTCAATACTACTCTTAGAATTACTTTTAAGATGTTGACCCTGCTCTTAATATTAAGAGTATATACATGTAAGCGGACTTGTTCTGAATGAGCACAAACAATCATGAAAAGTACTGGCTGTGCGTTCACATGATTAAACCTGTCTCGATGTCCAAAAGTAGGAATGGACGTTGTGACAAAATAATCCAGTTTTGGATTCGGAAAGCTGACATTTTTGTCTGCAGCTGCCAATAAATTAAATGTTAAAGGAAAAACCTCTCTTCAATATACCCGTTCTTTCCACATCATATCATACAAAGGGCTCAATCTTTATTTTCTGTACTGTGGGAGAGCTGCAGCTTGACTCAAAATTGCTCTGACTATTTCATCACATCCCGCTGAGCCTGTTGTCCCACCTCATTCAGCTTTAGTCACCTCCATGATGAGTCACCAAGGTACCAAAAGAGCAGGGAAAAGGTGGATATTATCAGGGTGCACATGGCAAGATTGCTACATTTTATCTCACTTCACTGCCACAAGGCAACAAAAAAGGGCTCTTGACGTTCCCTTGTGCAAAGGCAACATATTATTACACAAAAGCCTTCAGATTTGATGATTGACAAAACATCTATGTGAAATCCCAGCTAGTGAACACTACAGGCTAAGTTCTGAAATACAATAAATAACAGGGACACATAAGATGGAACTTGTGAGCTTTATATTTCGATGTACCTATCTGTGTACCTGGAGTTTGCACAACAAATGTTACATTGGAAATTATGCAGTTATAGCTTGGCTGACATTAAAGAGGCGTCCTGCTCATTGAGAGCACTAAACATTCACATACATTTTTTATTTTGGAAACCATTTGTGGCCATCAACCTATCTGCGTCCTTAGCCACAGTTAGTGGAGACTATCTAAGACTACCAACTTCCATTTTTGGCAAGAAACATGCAATTCTTATATGTGAACCGGTAACGATGTGCACAAATGATTACGCCATTAGTGAAAATGCTGTTTTAAGGTTTTTATATTGGTCAAGACTCCAATCATTTCCCCCAAGCAAAAGCACCTGAGGCTTTTTGCAACATTGAGGAACATCATTGAAAGAACACTTTTAAATGGCAATACAGGATTGGGAAAAACAGTGGTACTTCCCATTTCACAAGATATCTGGTGATGACACAACTATTGCAACAGCACACAGAGCAACATGTTGGAGGTTTATGAATGCATACAGGACAGTACGGTTATTTATCAATTCTACCTGTTCACACATAACATGTTCTTAGCCAGTAGCAGGAGCTCACGGGAACACTGGGAAGTCACCTCTTCAGGGTATTGATTTTTCTCCCTGTGAATGTTAAATGTTTATTGAAAGAGTTCAGCAGCAGCAGGAGAGGCGGGGTGCCTGAAGGCGATATCCTCTTCTCTTGCCGAGTACCCTCCCCCACCAGCACAACTCTTCATTTTCTCCCTTTGACCAAATACAGATTGACTTTAGGACAGACTAGATCCGCCTATTTCCATCTATCTCGGCTCGCTTTTCCTCAACGCCCTCATGTCCCTCTCCTTTCGTCCACACAGAACTTTGATTACCTTTTCTCAGACCAGTGGCTCCGAATAGGCAGACCTGCAGGTCAGGAGTCCAACTAACAACACAGGGAAGGGGAAGAAAAGGGCCGACTGAAAGAGATCCTGCTAGATTGCAGTATTCAACTTGTTTTCTTTCAGCTGATGGAACATGATTTATTTCTCTTTGGCTGAGTTCTCTTTCAATCCCCTCAGGCTGGAGGGGATCAAAGAGGCAGAAGTGACAGCAGGCGCCAAACTCAGTTTTGGGTTTAAAAGATTTTATACAGCACCTACTTTATACAAGTTTCTTTTGTCACTTAAACAGACAGGTTAGGGCAGCAGAAGCCATCTATATATATTTACTTGTTTTCTTTGGACAAATCAACCTTAAAGAAGAAATCACGGCAGAGGCAGAAATATATACTGTATATCCAGCCTTTTAAATGCACTGAGAACTTTTAATGTGCTTCCAAAGGGATAGACTTTAAACATAAACAACCCTAACCTTGATCTAACAAAGTCTACAAGTCATTTATTTAACAATTCATTTATAGGAGTTCATAGGTGACCCCAGTTTAAACTTTCGGGGGTAAACGAGATCAAAGGGGCTTCTCAAGTTAATATTTTAAAGCGAGCAGTGAAGAGAAACTGCTCTTTTCTATGAGCTGAAAGCTTTCTTGTCGGTTTTGTTCATTGTAACACTTGCTTCTGAACCTGGGGGTTGATATAATTAAGCAAACTGAACTTACACACTTTGATGCAACACATCCTTAACATAGCAAGGCTATGGAAGGCATTAAGTGGAGTGAAGAGGATTAATGTAAAGATGCAAAGAGTCTTCTCGATGGAATAAAAAAAAACGCTCAAATTAAAGAAGTTTCTATGATCACTTTGTATAAAGCTTTACATGAATAAGATGCATTAAATAGACAAAACAAGATACACAATGTTCTGTCTGTCTGCTGCACGTCTCTGAGTGGAACTGTTTCACTATGAATCATGTTCCATTATGAAATGAATGTGCTTCGTCCGACATGCAGATGATAATTGCCTGCAGGCAACAGATGAGGTTACCAATTGTGATTATAATCACAGATAAGTCTGAGATTTTCATATTTTGCAGAAAGCGTCCCACCGGCTTGACCTTTCAGCTGTCTTCATGGGACTCCCCTGTTTATGATCAATACAGCAGCTGGCCTGCTGAGGATTGTGCTCAGAATCGTTGTTTCTATCATGGCCTACTACTTCTTTAACTTCAGCATCATCATTGTGATGTGTGAGCCTGGCGATCAGGTTTGGTATGCTATAGCCACACAACACCACTCCTTCTCTCCCTCCACTGGTTGCCAGTGGCTGATATTTTTCAAACTAAAAACGCACACATACTTTGCTATGAATGGTCACGGACTGAAAATGTAAATAGAACACTGTGGAAAGGTTAACGTTCGAAGAGGATAACATGGAAAACACCCAAACAGGAAAACACTGTGGTATCGACCCCACATGTTTGCAATGCTCTAAACCAGTGGTCCCCAAACTAAGGCCCGCCTCCACATTTGGCCCACCCCCCTGAACAATACCATTGCATTATGATTTTTTTTCAGTCCGGCTACGCGAATCCTAGACTAGCCCCTGTCAAATACAACGGAATAATGGCGAAAAGGTTAGGTAAGAGAAACATTGATTCAGAATGCAGGGTATTTAACCTGCAGTGGTCAAACGATAATTGTTTTTGTTCAATGCAAAGAAAAGGCTGTTTGTCTCATCTGTCAAGAGGCGGTGGCGGTATTAAAAGAATACAATCTGCGCCGACACTATGAATCCCGTCACAAAGACAAGAATGATAACTTGCAAGGCCAAATGCGAGCAGACAAACTCTCAAAGCTAAAAAGTGGACTGTTAGATCAGCAGAATACATTTGTACGCCAAGCTCAGCTGAACCAGTCATCCGTTCGGGCCAGCTTTCGGGTTGCTCAACTGATAGCAAGGAGTGGTAAACCTTTCACTGATGGAGAGTTTGTCAAGAAATGTTTGAATGCTGTCGCGGAAGAGGTGTATCTGAGAAGAAAGATGTCTTTAATACCGTGAGTCTGTCGGCGAGTACAATCACCAGACGCATTGAAGAAATCGGGGGTAATGTATATGCCCAGCTGCAGCAGAAGACGAAAGAAATTGACTTTTTTTTCATTAGCACTGGATGAGAGCATGGACGTGCAAGACACAGCGCAGCCGCTCATTTTTATTCGTGGAGTTAGCGCACACTTTGAGATGTGCGAGGAGCTGGCAGCCCTCCAAAGTCTCAAAGGGACTACAACGGGGGAGGATATTTTCGGCAAAGTATGCCAAACCATGGAAGAGTTGGACCTAGCTTGTCAAAGCTTGCCAGCATCACGACTGACGGGGCTCCTAGTATGGTGGGCGCGTCTCGGGGTCTAATAGGACGCATGCACCGGGAGATGGAAGAACGGGGTCTCACCGCCCCGCTACAAGTCCACTGCCTAATTCACCAGCAAGCACTGTGCTGCAAAGTGTTGAAGTGGGATTCTGTCATGAAGGTTGTGGTGTCATGCATAAACTTCATCAGAGCAAAGGGACTTAAACACAGGCAGTTCCAACAATTCCTGTCTGAACTGCCCCAGTGAGATGATAGTGAACTTGTCATGAGAAATCAGTGAACCATATTCATGAACAGCTCATAAACAGCTCATAACAAAGTTGATGAACTGTTCATGAAAGTGACATGAACATTAAATGGCACTAGGGCAGTTCATGAACTACTCATGCAACTCCTGTGCTGGAATGGTTCATGAACAATTCATGGAATATGGTTTTAGGCAGGTGATACGATGGTCTCGTAAGAACTCAGATGCTCGATTATGTTGCTTGGTAATACTCTTTATTGTATAGAAACCAAAGCTTTCAATTATGACTTCTAGGTTCTAATAGGACTCTCCATAGAATCACTAGGTTCTACTAGGTACTGCAATATAGATCTCTGGCAAACAGGCATGGATCTAACGATAACACAAGACGAACCAACACCAGACAAAGGGAGAGAAGGACTAAATATACACATAGGTAATGGGATACAGGTGGACACAATCAGGGGCGGGAACAACAATCCGTCTAGCAGGTGCCACACGGACAGGAAGTGCCGACACCTGGAGAGAGAGAGTATAATTATCATCACAAGCCCGATAGACAAAACACTAAAACTGTAAGGATTTGCAGTACTCCATTCCTTCTGCTTCCCTTTTTGTTTGTTGTCTGTCTGTCTGTGTTTGTCTCCCGGGCTGGGCGTGGTTGACCTACTTCTGGTTCCTGCCAATTCATCTCCGCAGCTGCTTCTCATTCATCCTGATCATCTACTCATCCACACCTGCTTATTAACCCGGTCTCCTCATCCAGTCTCCACCAATTCGTCGTCAAGATTACACTGGTAAACGTATTGCTTTCTAGCTTAGCCTGACACAACTCTGGAATAAGTTTTTGTCTTACCTGTTTGTCTCTCTATCCAGAAACCCATCATCACCTCCTCCGCTAGCCACGTCCAGCCACTTCCTCATCGGATTCATCCGCTCTCCACGCTACCCGCTCCAGCCTGCTCGCTCCCCTCGCTCTGAAACCCCTGCTCGCCACACTCCTGTCTGGTAGGACAAACACTAACCCTTACTCCAACCTACTCGCTCTCGGGAGCGTACAGACTCAGGCTCTAGCCACCTCTCATCTGCCTGGCGATATCCCCAGCTCACTCCGGAGCCTCGGCTGAGGATCTCCATTCCCTAGTTTTTGAATCCCCTTTCCTGGACTATATTACTCAGTTAATATCCCCTGTCACGATACAAGAATAAACCTTTTGCTACAAACTCCTGTTTTTCTGTCCGTGTTTGTATTGTGGGTTCAGTCCTGAAAAGCGATCACGGAGCTTACCAGAATGAACTGGTCATAAAATGAACCCCACAAACACCGGACCGGACTCTTCCACTGTCCAGCACGCCCTGTCTCATCAAGGCAATCTGTTGGGTCAACATGAACAGTTAATCCGTGCATTGGTGGAAAGTAACCAATCCATGGCTCTGCACATCTCCAACCTGGCTGCTCAGATCTCCAACCTGACGACAGCAGCTATAACTCCTGCCCCCTCTAATCCCCCTCCAGTACCCACTCCATGCCGGGATTTCCCCATCACCGACCCTGAGCCGTTTCATGGTGAAGTGGAGAAATGCAGGGGATTTATCTTTCAGTGCAGCAAGGTGTTTCGCCAGCGCCCCCAGTCTTTTTCTTCTGATGTTACCAAGATAAACTATGTGTTGAGTTTGCTTCGTGGTAAAGCCTTAACTTGGGCTGAGGCACTAAGTTCATCAGTGGATTATGACAGCCTTTCTTTTGGAGTTTTTTCTGAACAACTGTCTTTAGTTTTTGATCACACTGACTATTCTGGCTCGGCTGACAATCATCTGCTTAGGATACAGCAGGGGAATCGGACCGTGGCAGATTACTCCATTGAGTTTCGTACACTGGCGGCAGAAGCCCGATGGGACGAGGCGGCTCTAAGTGTTCGTTAAAGGATTAAAGGAGCAACTGAAGGACGAGCTGGCCGCTCGAGATGTGCCAGCAGACCTTCAATCCCTGATTGATTTGGTTTCTCGTCTCGACAGCCGGCTAAGGGAACGTCGTGCGGAGCGAGGACAGCGTCCACCAAGTGCCTTTTTCAGTAAGCCGAGCTATCCTCCCAGAAGTGCTCCCTTTGATTCCACACCATCTGCGTTTTCCTCGCCATCTCACATGCCCACCTTGGATAAGGAGGAAGCGATGCAGGTGGGAGGTGCAGGATTATCACCTGAGGAACGCCTTCGCCGCATGAGGACAGGTGGGTGCCTGTATTGTGGCAAACTGGGGCATCTCCTGGCCGGTTGCCCTGTCCGCCCAAACGCAGGTGCTCGTCGGTGAATTTGGGGGTCCTGACGAGTACACTTCGTACCTCAATTATTGCCCCTACTCTGCGCCGTTTCCTCATACCTGCCAGACTCTGTTCCAACTCTCAGACCTTGCCCCTTTCCGCCCTCATAGACTCTGGTGCTGAGGACAGTTTTGTGGACCTGGAGCTTGCCAACCAGCTGGGAATTAAATTGGAAACCTTATCGGACCCCATGACTGCTTATGCCTTAAATGGCCAACGCATCTCTAGGGTGACCCAGCAGACCATACCGGTAACTCTGTTTATTTCGGGGAATCACAGAGAACAGATCCAACTAAAGGTCATTTCCGCTCCATCTACCCCGTTGGTTCTTGGTTACCCTTGGCTTCGCGCTCACAACCCTCATATCGATTGGGCTGGAGGAAGGATAATTGCTTGGAATCAGAAGTGTCACCTTAACTGTTTGCAATCAGCTGTACCTCCATTTCCTGCTAAGCCAGTGTCTGCTCCTTGTGATTCTTCTGATGTGGATTTATCTGGCGTACCTGAGGTTTACCACAAGCTGGGGGAAGTTTTCTGCAAGGATAAGGCTCTTTCTCTCCCTCCTCACCGTCCATATGACTTCCCCGTCAATTTGCTTCCTGGAGCGCAGTTACCAACAAGCAAGCTCTATAATCTGTCCCGGCCTGAGAGAGAGGCCATGGAGAAATATATCGGTGATTCTCTGGCTTCTGGAATAATCCGTCCTTCTTCCTCCCCTCTGGGTGCGGGGTTTTTCTTCGTGGAAAAGAAGGATAAATCACTACGTCCCTGTATTGACTTCCGGGGATTGAATAACATCACTGTGAAAAACAAGTACCCACTTCCCCTGATTAACTCTGCTTTTGAGCCTCTCCAAGGTGCCACCATCTTCTCAAAGCTGGATCTCACAAACGCTTACCACTTGGTTCGGATCCGCCAAGGTGATGAATGGAAGACCGCCTTTAACACTCCCCTTGGCCACTTTGAGTACCTTGTCATGCCCTTCGGTCTCTCTAATGCCCCAGCAGTTTTTCAGTCCCTGGTGAATGATGTTTTGCGGGATTTCCTCAACCGGTTTGTTTTCGTTTACATTGACGATATCTTGATCTTTTCCAAGAGCCTGGAGGAACACCAGAATCACGTCAGCCAGGTTCTACAGAGACTGCTAGAGAACAAGCTGTACGTCAAGGCTGAGAAGTGTGAGTTTAACCAGGAACGTGTCAGCTTCCTTGGATTTATCATCAGACAAGGCAGGCTGGAGGCGGATCCTGGAAAGATTCTTGCTGTCTCCGAGTGGCCAGTCCCCACGACGCGGAAGGAATTGCAGAGGTTCCTGGGTTTCGCCAATTTTTATCGCCGGTTCATTAAAGACTTCAGCAGAATCGCAGCTCCACTCTCCAGTCTCACTTCCATCAAGGTCAGGTTCTCCTGGACCTCTGAGGCTAACGAGGCCTTTCTCAGACTCAAGTCTCTGTTCACTTCTGCCCCCATCCTCATCCAGCCGGACTCTAGCAAACAATTTGTTGTTGAGGTTGACGCATCAGACATCAGAGTCGGCGCTGTCCTGTCTCAGACAGCAGGGCCAAACAACAGGCTTCACCCGTGTGTGTTTTTCTCTCGCCGTCTCTCCCCTGCGGAGAGAAACTATGATGTGGGCAACAAGGAACTGCTGGCAGTGAAGATGGCTTTGGAGGAGTGGAGACACTGGCTTGAGGGCAGTGAGCAGCCATTTCTGGTTTGGACAGACCATACAAATTTGGAATACATCCAGTCAGCCAAGCGGCTGAACTCCCGACAAGCTAGGTGGGCTCTCTTCTTCGGCCGCTTCAACTTCTCCCTCACCTATCGCCCTGGTTCCAAGAATACCAAGCCCGATGCTCTGTCCAGATCGTTCTCGTCTGTGAGTCCAGTAACCTCTGTTGACTCAATACTCCCCCTGAGTTGTGTTGTGGGAGCCATCACCTGGGAGATTAGTAATTACATTCAAGAGGCCCTTTTGGAACAACCCGACCCAGGAAGCGGGCCGCCTAACCGTCAGTTTGTTCCCGACTCTGTTCGTTCCCAAGTCCTGCAGTGGGTCCACAGTTCCCGTTTCTCGAATCACCCCGGTGCCAATCGAACACTTTCTCTCCTCCGAAGACACTTCTGGTGGCCTACAGTCGACAGAGACACAAGGGAGTTTGTGTCAGCTTGCACAACCTGTGCTAGGAACAAGGCCTCCCATCAGAAACCCGCTGGGTTGCTCCAACCCCTTCCAATCCCTAGTCGACCCTGGTCACATATAGCCCTGGACTTTGTCACCGGTCTGCCTCCCTCTCAAGGGAACACAACCATTCTAACAGTCGTTGATCGTTTCTCCAAGTGTGCACACTTTGTTGCTCTACCCAAGCTCCCTTCAGCCCTGGAGACCTCCAAACATCTAACACAGCATGTTTTCCGTCTACACGGTATCCCAGCTGACATTGTCTCCGACCGGGGTCCACAATTCACATCTCAGGTTTGGAAGGCTTTTTGTCAGTCTCTTGGAGCTCCAGTTAGTCTAACATCTGGCTTTCATCCCCAGTACAACGGCCAAACTGAGAGGGCAAATCAGGACCTGGAGTCTGCTCTCCGCTGTGTGGCTAACAGTAATCAGAGGACCTGGAGCTCCCATCTACCGTGGGTGGAGTACTCACATAATTCCCTCACCTCATCTGCCACGGGACTCTCACCCTTTGAAGCCTCTCTGGGATACCAGCCACACCTGTTCCCCGAAGAGGAGAGTGAGTTGGCTGTTCCTTCTGTCCAGCAACATGTCCAACGTTGCCGTAAGATCTGGAGGGACACCCGCTTGGCTCTCCTCCAAGCATCCGCCAGGAGTCAACAGTCAGCCAACCGCCGTCGACATGTTGCTCCCCCTTACGCCCTTGGACAATCGGTATGGTTATCCTCCAAGAACATCCCCCTCCTCACTGAGTCCAAGAAACTGTCCCCTCGGTTTATTGGTCCCTTCCCCATTGTGCGACTCATCAATCCCTCTGCTGTCCGTTTAAGGCTCCCCAGAAATATGAGAATCCATCCCACTTTCCATGTCTCTCAAATCAAGCCAGCTCTCACCAGCGACCTGTGCCCTCCGGCCGTTCCCCCTCCTCCCCCCCGTGTCATCGATAACCATCCAGCCTACTCCGTGCGGCGTCTCCTGGATGTTAGACGCCGGGGTAGGGGTCTACAATACTTGGTGGACTGGGAGGGCTACAACTTGGAGGAACGTTGTTGGGTTCCTCGTTCTCGAATCATGGACCCAGTCATGGTCAGGGAATTCCACAGGGCCCATCCTGACAGGCCTGGTGGTCGCCAGGAGGCTCCCGTTGAGGGGGGGGTACTGTAAGGATTTGCAGTACTCCATTCCTTCTGCTTCCCTTTTTGTTTGTTGTCTGTCTGTCTGTGTTTGTCTCCCGGGCTGGGTGTGGTTGACCTACTTCTGGTTCCTGCCAATTCATCTCCGCAGCTGCTTCTCATTCATCCTGATCATCTACTCATCCACACCTGCTTATTAACCCGGTCTCCTCATCCAGTCTCCACCAGTTCGTCGTCAAGATTACACTGGTAAACGTATTGCTTTCTAGCTTAGCCTGACACAACTCTGGAATAAGTTTTTGTCTTACCTGTTTGTCTCTCTATCCAGAAACCCATCATCACCTCCTCCGCTAGCCACGTCCAGACACTTCCTCATCGGATTCATCCGCTCTCCACGCTACCCGCTCCAGCCTGCTCGCTCCCCTCGCTCTGAAACCCCTACTCGCCACACTCCTGTCTGGTAGGACAAACACTAACCCTTACTCCAACCTACTCGCTCTCGGGAGCGTACAGACTCAGGCTCTAGCCACCTCTCATCTGCCTGGCGATATCCCCAGCTCACTCCGGAGCCTCGGCTGAGGATCTCCATTCCCTAGTTTTTGAATCCCCTTTCCTGGACTATATTACTCAGTTAATATCCCCTGTCACGATACAAGAATAAACCTTTTGCTACAAACTCCTGTTTTTCTGTCCGTGTTTGTATTGTGGGTTCAGTCCTGAAAAGCGATCACGGAGCTTAACAAAAACACAACAGCTAACAGGATACTAGCACTAAACCCTGACAGCAGGTTCATGAACAATTCATGAAATGTAGTTTTCAGTGAGTGTGTAGGGATATTCAGTTTTCAACCAAGAGCATATCAAGAATTGTTCATGAACATATCAAGAACTGTTCATAACAACTTCATGAACCATTCATGAACAGTTCATACCCAGTCACTGAATATAATTCAATGGCTGGCAATGAACTGTTCATGTACATGAACATAGTCAATATAAATTATTACATTACATTGCATTTAGCTGCTTTTATCCAAAGCGACTTACAATAAGTGCGTTCGACCAACAAAATACAAACTTGAAGAAAACAGAATCATATAAGTACATCAGGTTCCATAGAGCAAAAATATTTCAAGTGCTACTCAACTGGCTTTAGATAAGCCAGTCCATAAGTGCTTTGTTAATAGTTCTATTGCTCGAAGTGGAGTTGAAAGAGATGAGTTTTCAGTCTGCGCCGGAAGGTGTGTAAGCTATCTGCTGTCCTGATGTCAATGGGGAGCTCATTCCACCATTTTGGAGCCAGGATAGCAAACCCACGTGTTTCTGCTGATGGGAACTTGGGTCCCCTTCGCAGCGAGGGTGCAGCGAGCCGTTTGGTTGATGCAGAGCGGAGTGCACGTGCTGGGGTGTACGGTTTAACCATGTCCTGGATGTAGGAAGGGCCAGATCCATTCGCAGCATGGTACGCAAGTACCATTGTCTTGAAGTGGATTCTAGCAGTTACCGGAAGCCAGTGGAGGGAGCGGAGGAGCGGCGTGGTGTGAGAACATTTAGGAAGGTTGAAGACCAGACGAGCCGCTGCATTCTGGATGAGCTGCAGAGGTCGGATGGCACATGCAGGTAGACCAGCCAGGAGGGAGTTGCAGTAGTTTAGGCGTGAGATGATGATAGCCTGGACCAGAACCTGCGTCGCTTTCTGGGTCAGCTGGGGACGCATCCTCCTGATGTTGTAAAGCGTGTATCTGCAGCAGCGGGTTGTAGCAGCTATGTTTGCAGTGAAGGACAGGTTGTTATCTATAAACACATAACGCTATCAAATAATACTTTCTATCAATATATCTATCTTTACCAAATATAACATATTATGGAGATCACAAAAATACACTGTCAATGTTAATAAACAAAAAACAAGGCAATGTGCCTGCAAAACTGCACTCAGGTAAACAAAACATATTACCCGTGCGCAGCAGCTAACCTGCCTGCGAGCCTTCGCTCAGGTCATATTTACCCAGGCGCGGCTGAAGCCCGCGAAAATGGCATCTATTGTTGCCGACAGTTTAGTATTTTTAAAATACCGTTACTATGTCAAACATGCTCAAAACCTTCTGACACACTCTCCTAAACATCTCCAACATCATATCTAATTCACACAAGTTAACATCGATCATTTTCATCATGTACTGACCTGTAGAAAAGAGAAAAGTGCAGGAGCAATAATTATACACAGGATCCGGTTGATCGTCTGGATTGCTTCTGAGGAGGGGGCGGAAGTGTCCCCCCTAAAATAACCCAGATGTCACCGCTCACCTGCCAAAGGTTCCACCTTGGTGCTACTTACTCATACTGCTTCTCAAACAGTATAGATAAACCATAAAATGATATGAATGTCACCAAAATAAATACAGATAATGTTCAGTTTCAAATTCACTATTGTTTTGTTTTAAGATTAAAAGTTTAAAAAAAGAAAGAAATGTTCAAATAGTAGATGAATATTCAAGAGGTCTTTAAAAATATCACACTCACTGATCATCAAAAGTTCATAAAATGCTCATGAATATTCCAAAATATTCTGAACTTGCCACAATCATCCAAAATTCATGAAATGCTCATAGTCATGAAAAGTTCATGAAATACTCATGCAAACTTTTTGGGGTTTTAATTATAATGTTGTGATTGGCTGGATCATGAACAGTTCATAAATTGCTCATAAAAGTCTGTCATGAGCAAAACAGGAACTTTATATGAATGAACAATGTTCATAACAATTTCATGAACTGCTCTTTAAAATGGTTCATGAGCATTTTAAGAATTTTGGTTCATGAACATGACAAGTGAACATATAATGAGTTGTTCATGAATGTTTCATGAGTGCTCATGAACAGCTCATAAAGTCATGAACTCCATCTCGCAGGGGTGGAGTCTGCGCACTGCGATGTGCTGTACTACACAGAGGTCCGATGGTTGAGCCGGGGCAGAGTTTTGAGGCGTTTTTACGAGCTGCTACCCGAAATTAACGCATTTCTTCATTCAAAAGACAAAACGGTCCCAGAGCTGATCGACCCAGAATGGAAATGGCACCTCGCATTTTTAACAGACGTGACAGAAATGCTGAACAGCCTTAACTTGCAGCTACAAGGCCAGGGGAAACTCATTTGCGACATGTATTCTCACATAAAAGCATTTGAGGTGAAACTTGCGCTGCTTTTGGAACAAGTGAAAAAGCACAACTTCATCCATCTCCCTGCTACCCAAAACCTCTCTGCAGAGAACCCAGCGGTCCCGTTCCCAGCTGAAAAGTGTGTGGAAGCACTGGAAATGCTGAAGGCGGAGTTCGGTGTGCGATTCCGGATACTACATGTTAATGCAAAATAAATCCGTCTTTTCCAGAAACCCCTTTCTTGCCAACATCGATGAAGCCCAGCCTTCTTATCAGTTTGAGTTGGCCGAGTTACAGAACTGTGATGTTCTGAAAGACGCATTCAAGCCCAACAGTCTCATTGACTTCTATGCCGCCCTCCCAAACGACACGTACCCTAACATAAAAAAACACGCAATGAAGATGTTTACACTTTTTGGCAGCACGTATATCTGCGAGCAAACCTATTCACACATGAAACACCTGAAAAGTGTTATTTATTTCCTGACTTTTTCTGTGAAGATCCCAGAGAGGGTTATTTGGATATTATTTATTTCGTAAATAGTGTTATATATTTCCTGACTTTTTTCTATGTGAAGATCCCGGAAAGGGTTATTAATATTTGGTTATGTTTGGCTTTCTAGAAAACAATAAATGTTTAGGTTTAGGCACCCCTGCGATCGTCACACTTTTTCTGTTACAAACTGACCCCGGCCCCCATCAGAGAAGGGAAAAGTTATGTGGCCCTCACAGGAAAAAGTTTGGGGACCCCTGCTCTAAACAAAGCATATCCTGCACTCTCAAATGTTTTACTCTAAATGGGATCATCATTTAATAAAAAATCATTATGCTGTATTGGAAAAGACTTGGCACTAGCAGTTAAGACCATCATCTCATGTTTACAATGTTTACTGAGTTTTAAAAAATCAGGTCAGAATCAAGGTCATTTTTTTCATATAGGCTACTTCTATACAATCTGACTTATTTTTGACATTTCTGAAGTCAACTCCTGCTCCTATTTGAAAGAATGCGAGTGTGTGGCACTTCCACATTAGCTTCTCTTTTCAGAATGCAGCCTAATTTGGAAAGAAAATATTGATATCCTATCCCTAAATAGTTTCCTATCTCCCTAGCTAAATCCATAAGACAAAGCAACAGAAACATATACCTGGAAAAAAGCAACAAGTATGGGACTGATGGACCTGTACTTGTTAGTGTTGCCGGATTTCTCACGACAACGAGATGTAATGTGTCCATGTTAACACAATGAGTATAAACTAAAGTCTTAAAATCAGATTATTGACTACAATAAAGAAAAGCCGGATAACATTAAAGAAGCAACAAGATAACGTTTGTGTGTTTTAAGGGATGAGAAGAAAATAAATAAGCTGAAATGACTCACTGTTCTAAGTATAATAGCCTATTATTTTTGTTGAATATTAAAGACAAATAGATACTGTACTTTTAATTGACAGAGTCTACAATTTCGAAAAGAACACAAGTAACACTTGACATGACACAAAGTCACTTTGCATGATCTCTTAGGGAGAACTTTCTGTGAAATCGAGGAAGACTATAGGAGCTTAGCAGTGATGTGTTTCTCATAATGATGACGTTAACACATACCGAACAGTACTACCAGTGTGCACAGGACATATTGTTGTTGGAAAGTTGGAGCTTTCAAAGTCATCCCGGCAGGTTCCATCAGTGGCAGCTGGTGAGACTATTAATTGCCAATCAGTTGATCCTCGCAGTTTGCCGGGGTTAAGACCATCTCATCTACTTAATGTCATCCACTGCCTCCCTCCTCACATTGAATGAATGTTGTTTAATTACCAGCCAACTGTAGAGACTCAATGAACTATTAAATAATGATTTGGCACTCTCCCCCCAATAGTTCAGATCCAGTGAAGCGACTCCCATATGATACCACTACCGGTGGAGGGGAACAGCCTTGTGTCCCTGTACTAAACACATGTAGACATAGTAGCTACACATATGTGGCTATGTAAGCTCCTCAGAGTTCATACACACTTCTGAAAAAACCTTTTTATCCTAGATTTTCTTTTTAAAGATTTTAAAAACACATAAGTTATTTATTCCTGCAGTCTTGACTTCATCCCCGGAGCTCATAACACTAAGCCTTTTAAATTCACCTGTATTGCCCCCCTACTCCCCAGAGGGGCTGTATCACCAAATGAAACTATAGGTTACTTACGTAACCCCAGGACTCAGAGTAACATGAAGTGAGATGTCTCACTATGGGATGCGCCTCATCGCGGAGCAAACAGAAGCATCAATCTCATTACGCCAATCCTGATTGGCTGGTGATCTTGACGTCAGCGTCAGGGGAAATCACCCCCTATAAGTAGCTTGCGCCACAACGCATGCGTCATTCAAAATAAGCACCTCTTCTCGCTTCACCATAGCAAGGAGGGCCGTCTGGTGAGACATCTCACTTCATGTTACTCTGCGATCTGGGGTTACGTAAGTAACCTATAGTTCTCATTCATAACACTCCGTTCGATGTCTCACTATGGGATAGTGTAGCTCCCGTATTGCCAGACGAGCTTATCTCGAAAATCACCGATCAACCAGAATTGAACAGGTAGAGTCCCGACTCAACAAGGTGCCCAGCACTGCTCGGGCCACGCTTGGAGCGGAGACGTCTAGCCTGTAAAAGCGGACAAAAGGGAGCGGCGAGGACCAGCTCGCCGCTGCACAGATGTCTTGGATGGAAACACCCTTGAACAAAGCCCAGGATGTAGCCAGGCCCCGAGTCGAGTGAGCCCGCAGACCCGAAGGTGCTTGCAAATTCTGACTCGTATAGGCCAAAGCAATTGCCTCCACAATCCAGTGGGAGAACCGTTGCTTAGTAACAGGCTTGCCCTTGTGAGGGTTAGCCCAGGACACGAAGAGTTGGTCATTAAGACGAAGCTCTTTTGATCTGTCCATATATGTGTGTAAAGCCCGGACTGGACAGAACAGATCCTGCTGCTGCTCCCTGGAGGAAACCAGCGGCGGAGGAAATGCCTCAATGTCAATTGGGGTACATGAACCAACCACCTTTGGTGTAAAGGCAGGGTTGGGTTTCAACAACACTCTCGTTTGCCCTGGGGCGAACTGAGTGCATGAGGGATGTACATACAGCCAACCCAGTCTCACGGCATTTCGTGTTCACCAACACGGTTTTTAATCTATTGATTCGTGTTCACCATCACGATTTGCCCCTTTTCTTCGTGTTGTACAGCACGATTTTAAAAGCAATGTATTTCTACTGGTAACGTGTTTTGTGCCTGCAGGCTGCAGCACATCTTTTTCTCCGGTCGGGTCGTGGAAGACCGGAAGCTGTGTGGTTCATAAAAACATGTTCTTACTCAATATCAAGCCACAATTATTGCTTTTATTTTAAATCGTATAATTTCGGACTTTTGTTGCCGTCTGTGAGGAAAATAAATGGGGCTCAGAGCCTCAGGATACTGAAATCTGTATTTTTAAATATTTCTTTCCTTCTAATTTGTTATTCTTTTCAAAATAACACACTGTTATTTACTCACCAATAACACACAATTATCCTTGCTTTTATTTATTGGTTTAATTCCATAATCTCGGGCTTTTTTGGTGTCCGTCAGGAACTGAATTTCAAAATAAAAATAACCGGAAACAGACGTAGGCCTATAAGGGACATTTCGAACATCATTGCGATTGTCAACATTTCTGAGTTTAGGATGGCCGAAGACACTACACTACCCATAATCCCCAGCTATCGTTTAGGACTACAGTCCTTACGCAGAGCGTCAAACAGCTGTGTGAAATGGAACGAAACCACGCCAGATTATCCAAAACTGGAATCGAACACCCCCCCAGAACTACACATGCTGGCTATTGTGTTTCGCAAAATGTTCTATGGGACGTCTCTACTGAACGTTTTCGTTTTTCCCACAATTAGAAGTTGCCATTATTAAACACGTTGGTGTTATCAAATGTAAAACATATAATTAATAAATGGGTGAAAATCACTTGTGTCCATAATGCGCAGCATTAATATATACCCACATGACAGCTCATTGCTACTTTGTAATTCTACTCCACTACAATTCAGAGGTTAAGCTGGTATTTTTACTCCACTGCATTTATTTGAGTTACTTTGCAGATTCTGATTAATGATGTGAAATATAAACAACCCTTAAATCAGACTTTAGTTACACCTGAATACAATTCAGGTAAGGTGATTGTCAAGTGCCAACAATCAGGAGAGTTATTTGATAGTTGGTGCTTGAGAAGACTAAACATGTATCTGCAATTGACATGAATGGAAACAAGTAATAAAGTATATTCATTACTCGTTATTCTCTACTAATAGTTAATTAAAGACTGTATATTATGGCTATTTTGCACATCCCTTTCAAGATTTTCAAAGGTTTATTGACATATCATACACAACTACGGTGTAGTTATGCAATGAATGAAAAACTTGGGTCACAGGTTCCTCAACAGTGCATTACAAGACATATATCAATATGTGTGTACCTCCACCATTAAACTGTCATATTCTGCACATTTCTTATTCTATCTACATACATAAGAGTATAATTAATGTGTATAATATCAGTTAAAATAAGTGCTTCAACATAGTTAACATTGCAGGAAAGCAATATATTAGACATTAATTACTTTGTCAGGCTTAATATTTAATGTTTAAATAAAGGTTAATCCGTTTTTCTGTTTTGCACCTCCTCCTATTAATATCTGTGCATCCTGCACTAAACTGTTTTATTGTAGAGATCACTTATAGTATCTTCTTGATTTTCTATATTTATACTTTCCCCCTATGAAAGTATGTACTCTGTACAATAATTCAATAACGTGCTTTAACCACTAGGAGCACAAGGTGCACACAGCCATAATAACTTTGTATTATTAGTGTGTATGTACAACATCTGAAGATGTATAGTTTTATGCATGCTTTCACATCATTTTACAGCATATTGCTATACTATTTCAGACTCAGTATTTACATTCTTACATTCAAAGAAAATCAGTAATATCTTTAAAAACTACAGTCCTTTTCTATCAGCTGTGCACCGTTATGGTGTAAATATAACCTATCTATGAATTAGATCAAATGTAAAAGTCAGCCGAATTAGTGTTGATACTGCAAGGAGACGTATTGTGTGAAGAGAAATTGAAGATGTTGTTTAATTGTTGATATATTTATGATCCACGTCAAGTATTCAGTTTCGGCGCCATTTCTTCCAGTTTCTCCAAAGGTCTTCTCATCAGGGCTCTCTAAATAAAGAACTACGGCAGATCTGTAATATGTAATGCAGCCGAACCGTGTATTACAATGCCGTTATGTGATGACTTTCAAAAAGAAAAGCAAGAGCACTCGGAATTAAGTATTATTTTATACTTTTAAAATGTTTTCCGGATTTCATATAATATAAACACCAAATTCCTCATGCATTGCGGCTAACACATCCAATCAGTGAGCTTAAAACCATAGCTGAGGATCTTGGGTAATCGCTCGAAATGCCTACGTCTGTTTCCGGTTATATTTATTTTGAAATTCAGTTCCTGAAGGATGCCGAAAAAGCCTGAGATTATGGAATTAAACCAATAAATAAAAGCAAGGATAATTGTGTGTTATTGGTGAGTAAATAACAGTGTGTTATTTTGAAAAGTATAACAAATTAGAAGGAAATAAATATTTAAAAATACAGATTTCAGTATCCTGAGGCTCTGAGCCCCATTTATTTTCCTCACAGACGACAACAAAAGTCCGAAATTATACGATTTAAAATAAAAGCAATAACTGTGGCTTGATATTGAGTAAGAACATGTTTTTATGAACCACACAGCTTACGGTCTTCCACGACCCGACCGGAGAAAAAGACGTGCTGCAGCCTGCAGGCACGAAACACATTACCAGTAGAAATACATTGCTTTTAAAATCGTGCTGTGCAACACGAAAAAAAAAGGGGCAAATCGTGTTGGTGAACACGAATCAATAGATTAAAATACATGTTGGTGAACACGAAATGCCGTGAGACTGGGTTGTTATATGAATGCCTCTGACCAGTGCCTAAATAGCTTCGATACTGTGTGCGTTACGTTTTATTACTGGATGTGGATATCGGGTACACCATTGCACTTTATATGCTGCTGCTAATTGGCCATCTTTTCCCACTGGTTGGGTTTTATTTATAAATCTCTGCTTGGGCTGGTTCCCTCTTACATTTGCACCTTTATGTGTAAAATACAAAGTCTATATGGCCTGCGCTCCCAAGATTTTATTCAGATGCTGGTTCCTAAATTAAGAACAGAACTGGGTAAAACAGCTTTTAAATATGCTGCATCCACTGCTTGGAATAATGTACAGAAGGAGCTGAAACTCTCAGATGTAATCACTATGGGGGAATTCAGGTCCATCTTAAAGGACAGAGAACACGACACCATTGGTAGATGTGAGTGCTCGTATATCCAAAAATTGAAGTTGTTTTATATTTAGCCAGTTTTAAATGATTTTAATCGTTTCTTTTATGTTGCATAATTGACTGGCTAATGTGCCATTTTATTTGTGTTTTGCAGCTGTATTTGTCTGCCTGTATTGTCTGTGTTTTATCTGTTGTAACTTTGTTCATGCTGCCCTTCTTGGCCAGGTCACTCTTGTAAAACAGATTTTAATCTCAATGAGTTATTTTACCTGGTTAAATAAAGGATATATATATATCTTTGCTGGTGTAGCACTTTCAATCCACTCTCCAACCCAACCATGTTTTCATGTATTATCACAAGTATAAAACCGTATGTTAAACAAGTATACAATTATGCTAATGTTAAGGTTTCATATTTGTACTTTCTGCCTCTACTGTGACATGTTTACATGCTTTAATGTTCAAAAATATATTTATTTTTCTCATACTGCCTGTGCTGCAGCACCTCTTTTCACCTTTTTTTGTACTTTACTTAGTTACCACAATAAGGTTAGGAAATGTTCCTCTGACAACAGCTTCATATACATGTTTGAGCTAGATTTACAGAAAAAAGAACATTTGGCTTTAGTCAAAAACAAATGCAGTGAACAGTTTTATAGACCTTTATTGCCTTGCTTTTACTCACAAAAGTTTAAAAGTTAAACATGACCAACCCCATTTCTTAATCTGTGACGCAACATCCTAAATCGTGCTTCCTTTATAGTATACTGTATCTCAACGGCTGAATGAAGCCAAACAAAGGTCAGAACATCATGTGTGAGCTGCTTGGCAACAGAGCATCAAAAATGCACATGTCTACAGGTTACATCCCGTCCCTCCGCACCGCAGAAAAGCCATCGATGTACTAACTATGCTTCAACATGACGGCTTTAGAATATGAATCAGTATGAATGGTTTCCAGGTTTGTTTAGAAAAATATCATCTCATGCATCCAATCAATTAAGACCTACATATCATGGAGGATCAGGGCCGGCCCTAGGCACTGGCGAACTAGTCGGTCGCCTAATACATTTTTAATTTGTATTCTGCCTAATTTTCTGCCCTTGATGTAATACATTTACGTTAATAATTGAATAAAGTAAACACCCTTTGCACCCCGGGCCGGCAACATTTTGCATTTGCCCTGTACGATTTGTGCTGTAAGTGATGAAAGTGGGGGATGTTGACTTATCTGGCGCCCGCAGCTCACAGCCAAAGTGAGAGAGAGCCTCCGAGCAAGCAAGAGAGAGAGAGAGGGCACACATCGGTACCGCGGATTGTTGTTGGATTGAGGCTGATAACTACAGCTCAGTGAGGTAAATGACTGTTTAGATAGTTCACTTTAGTCTAAGTTATCTCAGTGGGTCTCAAACGGTTTGGTCACAATTTACGTAAACAAATCTAGTCTCTAGCAATTCTGCTGAAAGTGCACCAGATTCAAGCATTTTACTAAAATGGGGGGCACACCCCCGGACCCCCCTAGAGGATGTGACGTCCACCCGCCAATTAAAACATATTCATACAATAATGAATACATTTGAAACCTTCTTTGTGGATATAACCAACATGTCAATACGTTTCAGTTTTTGTAGTGTATTGGTCTTTTGTTGAGATTTTTCATTTATTCTTTATATATTCTATTGTGTCTTTCTTGGAGGGGGGGGGGGCACCACATCATAATCTCGCCTAGGGCACCAAAATGTCTAGGGCTGGCCCTGTGTAGGATGCTGTGAAGTTAGTATTTGAAGCAAAGCTTAAGGGAAGTAAAGTATCTCTCTCAACTTTTAGAGACCTTTAGTGGCAGAGATATATAACTGTAAAAGGTTTGGAAAATGTGAAGGAACTAATGCCCCCGACAGCGTAACGGTGCTCCATTCTCGCAAATCGGTTGGGGATTTCAAATGTCAGGATTTTAAGGTTTGATTTGTCACCTCCAGAGAATATTCGCGACCTGAAAGTGGAAATCTACAGTATCCAATTTAGTGGGAGATAAATGCTCCATTGCAGCATCACTTTTTATGCACTCAGATGTGTGTATTCGCAGCTGTGTTGTCACACCCTCAGATCTGTAATAACATACTTTGCATCTGCAGGGCGACAAATGGGAGAGCAGATGTAATTATTACACACTCATAGAGTATTAGGCATTTCATGTAAGTGAGATGCTACTAAGAGGAAGATAATTAAATTTTACCCAAAATGTTGGGTTTTAGCACTCACATTTATTGTTTTTGGTAATTGATTCATAGTAGCCATCATTGAACACGAGTTATTACACTGCTTAGTTGAATACTCAATTCTGATTGGTAAATTGCAACACTCCTGAGGTCTCTTAATTTTCGGGAACCAACAGCTGCAATGGAGAACAGACCTTTGCTCAGGAGGATCAAGGGACTATGTGGAGTCATATCAATCTGCAGAAAGAAGTCTGGTAAATGTTACCTCAGCTGTGGAGAAAACATATTAGTTTTTTACCATCAGAAAACACCATAGAATCCAAATATTATAATCAACAGAAGAGGACAGACAGGAAGTAAGAACACTAATAGGAACATTGATATGGGCTCTGACAATGTTTAAAGACTGCTTAAAATTAAATAAAATGCTAACACACTTGGACAGTTACAGAAAACATAAATGAGTGCTGTCGCCATTTTAAGATAAATTGCTGTTGCTGCAGTTCTAGCCGCCGTAATATTTTCTTCTTATCTGAAGCAATATGATCATTTTTAAATCAATATTGTGAATCAATTAATTGGTTAATTTAGTAGGTAGCGGTATTATGCAGCGAGGGGATCCTCATCATCATGTCAGTGTACTTTTTCCATTAATGCCCTCCCTAGCTGCATATTATATCTTACTAAGCAGTCCTTTTGAAATGACTCACTATCATCCAAACAATCCAAACAATAGTTGTTGAATCATCAGTGATTTTGTCCAATACTCTTATTGTCAGTGTTATGCCTAAAAAAGTGAGTGGAAATAATCACAACCAGAGAATGCTAAAGCATTTTAATGCTGTAATCAGAAGGAAAAACTAAATGTATATAAAAAATGTAAGCGGCGGTGATCAGGAGCTATGGATGTTAGATCTTTAATCTGACATTCAGAGCATGATGAAAAATTATGTAGCCCTGATTCAGGACCATGAAATGACAGGACATTAAAGTCACTCAGGGGTTCATAAAATTAATTACAAGAAAAAAAAGTTTAAAAGATCTTTATAGAATAAGAAATTAAAATAAATATACATAAATTAGTCTTTAATCAGACGTACTGCTGCATTAAATTGGCAGGGCAACAGTTCAGAGCAGTTGAGCAGCTCAGCAAGAAAGGAAATAAATCTGTGCCTTCATTGATTTGACTGAACATGGTTTATATGGATTTTAATAGAAGAGGCTTCTCCTAATAGTTAATAATTTTCTTCTAACTACTGTAGGTGTTGGTTTGTTGTTTGGTCATTTTAGTCCAGAATATCTCAACAACAATTGGATGGAATTCTATTCCATCCAATTGTTGTCTATTATCTATTCAACCCAGTCTCACGGCATTTCGTGTTATAGTCACGACATGTAATCTATTGATTCGTGTTCACCAACACTATTTCCCCCTTTTTTTCGTGTCACACAGAACGATTTTAAAGCAATTTATTTCTATTGGTAGTATGTTTCATGCCTGCAACAAATCTTTTTGTCCGGTCGGGTCTTGGAAGACCGGTAGCTGTGGGGTTGATAAAAACCTCTCCTTACTCAATATCAAGCCACGATTATTGTTTTTATTTTAAATCGTATAATGTCGGACTTATATGTCAATACTGAAATCTGTATTTTTTTAAATCTTTTTTTCCTTCTAATTTGTTATTCTTTTCTAAATAACACACTGTTATTTACTCAACAATAACACACAATTATCCATGTTTTTATTTATTTGTTTAATTCCATAATCTCGGGCTTTTTTGGCGTCCGTCAGGAACTGAATTTCAAAATAACCGGAAACAGACGTAGGCCTATAAGGGACATTTCGAGTATCATTGTGATACACAGCCACTGAACTGATTACCCAAGATCCTCAGCTATGGTTTAAGCTCGCTAATTGGATGTTTTAGCCACAATGCACGTCGGGATATGGTGTTAATGCGATATGAAATCTGAATGAATAAAACTACACATCTTCAGATGTTATACATACATAAGTGTCCTACACTGATAATACAAAATTATTATGGCTGTGTGTACCTTGGGTGCACCGCCTAGTGGTTAAAGCACGTTATAGCACTACCCATAATCCCCAGCTATCGTTTAGGACTACTGTCCCCGTGATTAATCTTCAAGCTCTGGGATTAGATGTTGGAGTGGCAGTGCGCCAAGGTTAGGCCGAGCGTGAAAGCTCTTTGAAATGCAACAAAACCACACCAGACTATCCAAAACTGGAATTGAACACCCCCCCAGAACTACACATGTTGGCTATTGTGTTAGCCAGCATGTGAATCAAAATGTTCTATGGGACGTTGTCACAATTCACATGTTATGTCACGTTTGTAGTTTTGTCTGTGTTGGTGTTTTTCTTGTCTTTGGGTTTCCTGTCTTATTGTGTTAAGTGTTCACCCCCGTTTCCTGCCTGTCTGCTTTCTGTCTGTTTCCCTCCCTGATTACCCAATTGTGTTCACCTGTTGTCCTTGTGTTTCTCCTCCCCTGCCCGGCTGTTTCTCGTTGTCATGATTACCCCTTCTTGTATTTATTCTTGTCTCTGTCTGTGTTCAGTGTTGGCTCATTGTTTGTTGGTGACGGAGTTCACCGGAGAGTGTTCTGTTCTGTATGTATCATTTATCCTTGAAATAAAGGGTTTCTCAAAGGTTATCTGCATTTGGGTCCTGCTTCCTTCACTCATCCGTGACAGAATGACCCAACCAGGAATGGACCCAGCAGACAGTTTGTACGCTGTGAAGTACAAGTTAACATGCTTGAGGAATGACTTTCGATATGCTTCCAGTACTGAAGAGAGGCAGTCAGTTATTTCTGCGGCACGCCAGGAGGTAACCTCAAGGCCCTGGTTGAGGGAGTTGCTCCCCGAGTGGGTGGAGGACTTTTTGGGCAGCGTTGAGGTCAAACCTTTTTCCCGGCCTGCTAGCTCCAGGCATGCTAGACCCCTACCTCCCAATTCCCAACCTGACACCATACGTCTCGGCGTGTTCCGTCTGGAGTCAACCTCTGCTTCTTCCCCAGTTCCTGCTCCTGTCCAGGAGCCGTTCTCTGGAACTCTGGCTTTTGGAGGCCCACGGAGCCTCCAAAAGGCTCCTAAGAGAGGGAGTCGCAAGTCCAGACTAGCAGCCACGGTTCCAGTCCCGGCTCCAGCAGTCACGGTTTCGGCCCCAGCAGCCACGGTTTCGGCCCCAGCAGCCACGGTTCCAGTCCCGGCCCCAGCAGCCATGGTTCCTGCCCCAGTGCAGGCTCCCGCAGCCATGTTTCCGGCTCCGAGTCCGCCCCACACAGTCATGATCCGGGCTCCAGAGCTGGATCATACAGCCATGTTTCCGGCTCCAGGGCCGGCCCCAGCGGCTATGGTCCCGGCTCCGGGAGCGCCCTATACGGCCGTGTTTCCGGCGTCGAAGCTGGAGCTTATAGACAGGATTCTGGCTTCAGCAGCCATGTTTCTGGCTGCTATTCCGGTCCCTGCAGCCAGGGTTTCGGCCCCAGTTCTGGTCCCCGCAGCCATGGTCCCGACCCCAGCTGCCTTGGTTCCAGACCCGGATCTGGTCCCGGCTGCCATGGTCCCATCTCGGGTTCCCTCCTCTGGTTCCTCCTCGAGTCCCCTCTCTAGTTTCCCTCTCGAGTTCCCTCTCGAGTTCCCTTCTCTAGTTACTCCTCTAGTCCCTCCTCTAGTCTCTCCTCTAGTCCCCTCTTTAGTCTCTGTTCGAGTCCCCTCTCTGTTTCCATCTCAAGTTCCCTCTCCAGTTCCCCCTCGAGTCCCCTCTCGAGTTCCCTCCTTTAGTCCCTCCTTTAGGCCCTCCTCTAGTCCCTCCTCGAGTCCCCTCTCTAGTTCCCCTCTCGAGTTCCCTTCTCTAGTTACTCCTCTAGTCCCTCCTCTAGTTTCTCCTCTAATCCCCTCTGTAGTCCCTTCTCGAGTCCCCTCTCTGTTTCCATCTCCAGTTCCCTCTCGAGTTCCCTCCTTTAGTCCCTCCTCTAGTCCCTCCTCGAGTCCCCTCTCTAGTTTCCCTCTCGAGTTCCCTTCTCTAGTTACTCATCTAGTCCCTCCTCTAGTCTCTCCTCTAGTCCCCTCTTTAGTCTCTGTTCGAGTCCCCTCTCTGTTTCCATCTCGAGTTCCCTTCTCTAGTTACTCATCTAGTCCCTCCTCTAGTGTCTCCTCTAGTCCCCTCTTTAGTCTCTGTTCGAGTCCCCTCTCTGTTTCCATCTCAAGTTCCCTCTCCAGTTCCCCCTCGAGTCCCCTCTGTAGTCCCTTCTCGAGTTCCCTCTCTGTTTCCATCTCGAGTCCCCTCTCCAGTTCCCCCTCGAGTCCCCTCTCGAGTTGCCTCCTTTAGTCCCTCCTTTAGGCCCTCTAGTTCCCCTCTCGAGTTCCCTTCCCTAGTTACTCCTCTAGTCCCCTCTGTAGTCCCTTCTCGAGTTCCCTCTCTGTTTCCATCTCGAGTCCCCTCTCCAGTTCCCCCTCGAGTCCCCTCTCGAGTTCCCTCTCGAGTTCCCTCCTCTGGTCCCTCCTCTGGTCCCTCCTCGAGTCCCCTCTCAAATCCCCTCTCGTGTTCCCTTCTCTAGTCCCCTCTGGAGTCCCCTCTCCAGTCTCCTCTCGAGTCCCCTCTCAAGTCTCCGCTCGAGGTGCCTCTCCATTCCCTATTCAAGCCCCTACGCAAGTGTCGTTGGAGGTCCCGCCGTCTACTCCCCTGCCGGGGGTCTTGCCAACCCTGTGTCCTGTGCCGTTGGAGGTCCCGCCGTCTACTCCCCTGCCGGGGGTCCTGCCAACCCTGTGTCCTGTGTCGTTGGAGGTCCCGCCGTCTACTCCCCTGCCGGGGGTCCTGCCAACCCTGTGTCCTGTGCCGTTGGAGGTCCCGCAGAATACTCCCCTGCCGGGGGTCCTGCCAACTCTGTGTCCTGTGCCGTTGGAGGTCCCGCAGAATACTCTTCTGCCGGGGGTCCTGCCAACCCTTTCTCCTGTCCCGTTGGAGGTCCCGCCGTCTACTCCCCTGCCGGGGGTCCTGCCAGCTCTGTGTCCTGTGCCGTTGGAGGTCCCGCCGTCTACTCCCCTGCCGGGGGTCCTGCCAACCCTGTGTCCTGTCCCGTTGGAGGTCCCGCCGTCTACTCCCCTGCCGGGGGTCCTGCCAGCTCTGTGTCCTGTGCCGTTGGAGGTCCCGCCGTCTACTCCCCTGCCGGGGGTCCTGCCAACCCTGTGTCCTGTGCCGTTGGAGGTCCCGCAGAATACTCCCCTGCCGGGGGTCCTGCCAACCCTTTCTCCTGTCCCGTTGGAGGTCCCGCAGAATACTCCCCTGCCGGGGGTCCTGCCAGCTCTGTGTCCTGTGCCGTTGGAGGTCCCGCCGTCTACTCCCCTGCCGGGGGTCCTGCCAGCTCGGTGTCCTGTGCCGTTGGAGGTCCCGCCGTCTACTCCCCTGCCGGGGGTCCTGCCAACCCTGTGTCCTGTGTCGTTGGAGGTCCCGCCGTCTACTCCCCTGCCGGGGGTCCTGCCAACCCTTTCTCCTGTCCCGTTGGAGGTCCCGCAGAATACTCTTCTGCCGGGGGTCCTGCCAACCCTTTCTCCTGTCCCGTGGGAGGTCCCGCAGAAGACTCTTCTGCCGGGGGTCCTGCCAACCCTATATCCCGTGCCGTTGGAGGTTCTACCGGGGGCCCTGCCAGCCCCATGTCCATCACCGGTCTCGCCGGGGTTCCTGCCAACTCCTGGTCCTTTTCCGTGGGGGATCCTGCCGAAGCCTGTCCGACCGGCTCCGGTTTCTGTCCGGCCGACACCGGGTCCTGCCCGATCTCCGGAACTGGCCCATCAGCGCTTTCCTGCCCGGCCTCCTGATCCTGTCTGGTCGACACCGGCTCGAGCCCGGCCCCCTGAGAGCCGCGGTCTTCGCCCTCGAGCCCGGCCCCCTGAGAGCCGCGGTCTTCGCCCTCGAGCCCGGTCCCCTGAGAGCCGCGGTCTTCGCCCTCGAGCCCGACCCCCTGAAAGCCGCGGTCTTCGCCCTCGAGCCCGGCCCCCTGAGAGCCGCGGTCTTCGCCCTCGTGCCCGGCCCCCTGAGAGCTGCGGTCTTCGCCCTCGGGCCCGACCCCCTGACTCTTCCTGCCGTTGCCTTCGCCCTCGGACCCGGGTCCCTGACTCTTCCTGCCGCTGCCTTCGGTCCTCCATGGTCCCCACCTTGGACTCTGTTTTGACCCCGGGCCGTCCGCCCGAGACCCCTTCCTGGTCCTCCGCTGTGTTCCTGGGCTGTCAGCCCAAGACCCGTCCTCCGGACCCCCTCCGCCCACCCTGCTTGGGGTTTTGGATTTTTTTTTTTTTTTTTTTTAGGGACGTCTGGAATCCGTCCCAATTCACATGTTATGTCACGTTTGTAGTTTTGTCTGTGTTGGTGTTTTTCTTGTCTTTGGGTTTCCTGTTTTATTGTGTAAAGTGTTCACCCCCGTTTCCTGCCTGTCTGCTTTCTGTCTGTTTCCCTCCCTGATTACCCAATTGTGTTCACCTGTTGTCCTTGTGTTTCTCCTCCCCTGCCCGGCTGTTTCTCGTTGTCATGATTACCCCTTCTTGTATTTAGTCTTGTCTCTTTCTGTGTTCAGTGTTGGGTCATTGTTTGTTGGTGACGGAGTTCACCGGAGAGTGTTCTGTTCTGTATGTATCATTTATCCTTGAAATAAAGGGTTTCTCAAAGGTTATCTGCATTTGGGTCCTGCTTCCTTCACTCATCCGTGACAGACGTCTTTGATGAACGTTTTCGTTTTACCCACAATTAGAAGTTGCCAGTAATAAACACATTGGTGTTATCAAATGTAAAACATATAATTACTAAATGGGTGAAAATCGCTTGTGTCCATAATGCACAGCCTTAATATATACCCACATGACAGCTCATTGTCACTTTGTAATTCTACTCCACTACAATTCAGAGGTTAACCTGGTATTTTTACTCAGTTACATTTATTTTAGTTACTTTTGCAGATTCTGATGTGATTGTCAAGTGCCAACAATCAGGAGAGATATTTGATAGTTGGTGCTTGAGAAGACTAAACATTTATATGCAATTGACATGAATGGAAACGAGTAATAAAGTATATTCATTACTCGTTATTCTCTACTAATAGTTAATTAAAGACTGCCGCTGTCGGTGAGCCCCAGACCGCAGTGAGGGGCTCCATCTCTGCGGCAAACGTCCCCGTGTCTTGATTGCCGGTCAGCGGATCAGTGGACATGAGGTGGTCCCGTCCCGACAGGTTAACTTGTTGCGCTAACCTTCGGTGGAGGCTCTTCACGGTGAGGCGGGCACAATGTCCGCACAAGCCGGGGTTGTCGATGGCCTCCTGGGCGTGTTCCAGCCCGAGGCAGGACGAACAGATCTGGTGTGAGTCTGTGCCTGACACTTTCAACCCGCAACCGCAGCGCCGAGCCTCCGAGTTCCTGACTCCTCTGGTGTGAGGGAGAGAGGCATCCATCCCGTTCGCCGTGAGGCGTGGAGAGGGTCCGCTCATGACAGGTACGTTCGAGAAAAAAAATGTTTACCGATCTGTCTTTTCTCCGGGGGAAAAAAGGACAGCGTGGGTCTTTTTCTCTCAAGGATATTACCTGGTATGGTAATATTCCTGTAATAATTTTCTCCTCCGTGGAAGAGAGAAGAACAAAAAAAAAGTGTCCTCGCAAAAACACAAGTTAGCAACTGGTGTGTTGCTAACTTGAAGTCAAAACCTTACCTTACTCCAGAGGAAGAACGGCGAGGTTGACTATAATACTCTTCTGTGAGAGAATCGGGTAGCCGGCTAACGCCCGTCGACCGTAAATTAGCTTTGGGTTCAGTCTGTGGACTGTTAAGCTAGCCCGGCTACCGTTCGAGATGTGCTCTGAAGCGAGAAGAGGTGTTTGAATGACGCATGCGTCGTGGCGCAGGCTACTTATAGGGGGTGATTTCCCCTGACGTTGACGTCAAGAATCACCGGCCAATCAGGATTGGCATAATGAGATTGATGCTTCTGTTTGCTCCGCGATGAGGCGAATCCCATAGTGAGACATCGAACGGAGTGTTATGAATGAGAACTGAACACACGCCCGGACTTTGCTAAACCGCATGTTGAGTTGGAGCAATCTGCGTTCATCCTGGAAGCGGAACACTTGGTAGCAGTGGAACAATAGGATTTTAACCTAATAATCTATCAAGTTACTTGGTAAGGAGCCATTTTTGTCCAGTTTAATTTACAACAGCTGCTTACTGCATATACAGTGTAACACAAGCTGTAAGTAGTCATTAGCTACTTTTAAGCTACTGTAGCATACTGATTAGCTAGCTGTTTGTATCCTCCTGTATCCTTTGTTTCACAGTTGCAGTCAAAGTTCATTATTTGCAATACATTATTTGCAGTATGTATATATATTTTTTTGTTGTTGTTAGAATTAACGTTACATTTGATAAAAACTCATTTAAAATAAATATGAACAGCAACTGACAATGCTCGGCATGTTCAGTTTTTGCAAACAAGCCTTTGTTTTTCTTTCTCAACATTAAAATGTTCTCCTTTTAAGGATGATTTGGTGGAAAGAATAAAAGAGGTTGCTATCCGATGCTTGGTGGTGTGTCTTCGTGAAAAGAAGGATTTCTTCAAGGAAAACTTAAGTAAGTAAAGACGATGCTTAAATCATACTTTAACTTGTTTTAACCTGAAACACAATGCAATGTTTTCAAATCTGATTGCACCAAAAACACTGAAATGTATTTTCTCTTCTACTTATTCCAGGATGGTGAAGTGGAAGATAGAAATGAGGTGCTGAAGATTGTCTTGACCAGGGCTGCGGATGCAAGAATAGGGATTGAAGGAACAGAAGTCCTTCAGATCTCAGATGCGACAAGAGCCTGTGCGATGCTAATGGGGCTAATATACGCACTTAACCTAAACTACCCAAAAGAGATGTTAAAACATTGGAAGCAGGTTCATGCCTTTATTTACATTTTTGTATTTACTTTTATTTCATATTTGAGAACATTTGTTATAAAAAGGTCATTGTGTAACGGACATAAAAATAAATAAAATAAACTGTTAACAAGTGGAACTTAAATGTGTAGCCTATGTTATTTTTGACTCAAATAAATTAGTTTATAATACTCAAACAAATTAAGGTAACAATTTGCATGGACATTTTTGAGTAGTATGGACTTAAATAAATAAATTACAATAGCTTCAATTAAACAAAATGCAACTTAATATCACTCCATCTTTACAATTAAAATTAAGTTGGTTAAATTTAGTTTTTAAAGGTGAAAGCAAATTATGTTTGTAGTACTGAACTAATTGAGTTAATTAGATTATAAATGGGTACTCGGATTAATTTAATAATCGATTAAAAAAGATTAACGCAAATTGTTACCTCGATTTATTTAAGTAGAGCCGGCGTATTTGTTTTTAGAGTGCAGGTACTTGCTTTCAATCAAAACAGGGAAAACAAACTTAGCGGAAGTGTTTACGTGTTCGGTGTAATGACGTACAACGTCCTCGACAACTTCTGTAGTCCTATTCAGCCACTTGTTAACAACCATTGTTTTTCAGACACGTAAACTCTTCAAAAATCAATTTAAACTATTTATTCTCGCATCATAAGTTTGACACTCCAAACTGTGACTGTTAGAAAAGTGATTTATGATTCTACTTTGCTGCAGAGAGCGTCGTTAAAAAAGCGGCAACACACTTTTTAGGAGTAATCTTTCTACTTCCTGAAAGTGAGTTTTATTAATCACTCTTAGGTCCTAATCTGAGAAAGGAGTGTTTCAAGTCTAAGGTTCCCTTCAGCTTGATAAATACAGGCCCAGGGATTTCTCCGGGCAAACTTTGCAGAGGCTGGAGCAGGATGAATGTCAGAAAATCGAGGCGGGACTTCAATACCCGCCAATCAAATCAGCTCCTCTCAACTGCTTTAACAAAAAGCAACTAGGTAATCATAATATAAGACACCTGGATATACAGTACAAATACAAATATTCAAAGATACTTTTCAGCTCATCCATCCATCCATCCATCTTCTCCCGCTTATCCGTGGTCGGGTCGCGGGGTAGCAGTTCCAGCAGAGAGCCCCAAACTTTCTTTTCCCTGGCGACATCAACCAGCTCTGACTGGGGGATCCCAAGGCGCTCCCAGGCCAGCGAAGAGATATAATCCCTCCACCTGGTCCTAGGTCTACCCCTTGGTCTCTTCCCAGCTGGACGTGCCTGGAACACCTCCCTAGGGAGGCACCCAGGTGGCATCCTAACTAGGTGCCCGAACCACCTCAACTGGCTCCTTTCGACGCGAAGGAGGAGCGGCTCAACTCCGAGTCCCTCCCTGATGACCGAACTTCTCACCTTAACCCTAAGGGAGACACCAGCCACCCTGCGGAGAAAACCCATCTCGGCCGCTTGTATCCGCGATCTCGTTCTTTCGGTCATGAACTTTTCAGCTCACCTTACATTTATATAATTCGTTTTAATATACACATATTTTAGAAGAGAATTATATATGTGCAGTAGAACACCTATTACACTTTCCGTATGTATATTATAGACTGTCACAATCTTATGAAGGACCCAAATGCAGCACTCGAGAAACCAAGGAGTATTGGTAATGTACTTTATTGGTAATAATACCAGAGCAGAGGGATACCAGCAGAACAGTATCAGCCGGATGATGTGCAGGCAAACGAACCAGAGGAAAGCGAACAGAGGGTCAGGGAGCAGGCGAGGCGGTCAACGTAGGTACAGGCAGGGTCAGACAGCAGGCAAGGCAGGAAAGTCCAAGGACAGGCAGGATCAGGGAACAGGCAGAGCAGGCAGGTCTAGGGATGGGAATTTGAAAGCAAATGTATATTCGAATATTCGACCCCCCAGAAAACGGTGAACCGGTTAACCGAAATGTACATATCCTATACAAAAATTGGGTAAAAAAAAAAATGTAAACCTTATAACTTACCACCTATTTGATGGATTTCTATGGAATTCGGTTCAGATTCATATGGAGCCCAGTTAATGTTTTCTAATGACTTTGACTGCTGACTTTTCTTCTATCACCATCATCAGGTACGTACTTTGCGTTTAGCATAGCTCAGTGGTTCTCAAACCTTTTCTGTCAGGTCCCCCCTTTGGAGAAAAAAACAAGTCGGGCCCCCCCAACACAAATAGTCAGGCTAGCGGCGTCGCCAGATATTTATTTTGGGGTGCTGTGCATGGGGTAGCTTGACGTTTCATAGAGGGTGCTCAAACATTTAGGGTTTCCCATTAATGTACCGGTCGCTACAGTGGAATTCTCTACTGCAACACTCCCCACGCAAATACACAGTGTGACAGTTACAATGAAGGCTCGAGGCATATAGGTGTAAGCAGGGGTAAAGTGCTATTTTTATAGGTGGTGTGTGGACCTCACATAGGGGCGTCCGGGGGCAAGCTTCCCCGGGAAGATTTATTTTTAAATATTGAAGTTAAAAGCATCAATCTGGTGCACGTTGAGAGCAACATGAAGAGATCTATGGATACATCTCTGAACACCTATATGAAACAGAAAACAGATTTACTTTTTCTTTATGGATATTTTAAAAATCACCCTTTTAAACTGTATTCTTGTTTTACTGTCATAATGTATTTCATACCTGATTTCCATTTATTCTCTTACTTTTTTATAACTATAATGATCATATAAACGTGTGCCTCGGAAATAATTGTTTAGATTAATGGTGACCAAAACGTTTGAGACCCACTGAGATAACTTAGACTAAAGTTAACTATCTAAACACTCAGAGAGTCCTTTAGCTCACTGAGCCTCTCAGTCTGACAGGAGAGGACTCTCCTCCACTTTGTTGTTGAAAAAACTCTTTATATCTGTTAGCGTAGCTCGCTAGCACCAGAAGCTAACAACTACGATCTCTGGTACCGGTGCGCTCTCTCTCTCTCGCGCATGCACACAAAATGGCTCGTTCCACACACACACACACACAGTCGAGCTTTAATGAAACACAGAGACCCAGACGTAATAGTACTGTACTGTATCATATTATTTTCGAATCAATAATTTTTGAAATTATGATTTTTTTTTTTTTATCTTTATATATATTTTTCAATAACCATTTTTCCTCCTGGTCTCTCGCAGCCCCCCCCCCCCCCCCCCCCCCCTGTCATGCCCACTTTGGGAACCACTGAGTTAGCTAATGTTAGCATGCTAATATGCAAAGCTAAGATTGTAAACAGAGTATTTAGCTCCAAGCTCTGCCTAGGTACAGTCTTACAACAGCTAGGCATTGCAGACCAACACAATACATTTTGTTGAAACATACGAAGAGATAAAAGGGAAATATAATTTAGAAGAACCACCCCCTTTCAAAACATGGTAATGAGGGAAAGTCGACTCCAAAACATCATGCTGAAGGTTTGGTTCATGGTCCACAAGTTTTGAAAGAAAAGGCTGTTATATTTTAACTATAGGTCACTCACAGTGTGAAAAGCGAGGAGCACAATGACCATGCGGCTTGATGAAGAACACTTGAAATCACCCCAGAGGGAAAGGACCATCAGGTGCATTTACTGGGGATGTATCCTACAGTTTGGTTTACTAGCCTGTAGAGCAGGGGTTTCCAACCTTTCTTCATCTGAGAGCTACTTTGAAAAAATGAAAGTGGCCAAGAGCTACTTGCATCACATCGCTTACATTTATTCACATAGCACTCATCGGTTGAATTAAGCTATACTTTTGTACATGTGTGCAATTGCAATACCTAAAGCTTATCAAACATCTTAACTTCACATCAAGGTCCAAGAAAACGAACATTTATCACATATTATTATGGCCCACATAGTAAGTACTTCACTGAAAATTCACATAAATGTCCTTAATCACCACCTTACAAGCATTGTATGCACTTATGGTCAAATAAGTGCATTCATTCTTTTTTACAGTTATCGAGATGAATGACACTGCATGGAGTCCACCATAGAGGTGTATGCTGGACCCATGTAGGTTCACTCTAATAGAGTCATTTACATGTTCATCAGTCAGTCTTGTTCTGTATTTAGATTTCATTACATTCATGTCAGAAAAAGCTACTACACAAAGGTCTGTAGAACAGAACCAAATAAAGCATTTTCAGTGCTGCTTGGTGAATGTTCTTAGAGTTTTCTGGGTCTACAAGGCTCCAGAAATGTTGTGAGTTTTGCTGAGACTGAAGCTGAACATGATATTGGAGTTCTCATTCATAACACTCCGTCCGATGTCTCACTATGGGATGCGCCTCATCGCGGAGCAAACAGAAGCATCAATCTCATTACGCCAATCCTGATTGGCTGGTGATCTTGACGTCAACGTCAGGGGAAATCACCCCCTAGCCGGCTCCCCTATTCTGCCTCACAGAAGAGTACGATACTAACACACCAGTTAGTATTATAGTCAACCTCGCCGTTCTTCCTCTGGAGTTAAGGTAAGGTTTTGACTTCAAGTTAGCAACACACCAGTTGCTAGCTTGTGTTTTTTTCCCCTCACTGCCGACACCACGGTAGCGAGGACGCCTTTTTCTTCTCTCTTCCATGGAGGAGAAAAGGATTACAGGAATATTACCATACCAAGTAATATCCTTTGAGAGAAAAAGACCCACGCTGTCCTTTTTTCCCCGGATTAAAGACAGATCGGTAAACACTTTTTTCTCGACCTACCTGTTACGAGCGGGCCCTCTCCACGCCTCATGGCGAATGAGATGGACGCCTCTCTCCCTCACACCAGAGGAGTCAGGAACTCGGAGGCTCGGCGCTGCGGTTGCGGGTTGAAAGTGTCAGGCACAGACTCACACCAGATCTGTTCGTCCTGCCTCGGGCTGGAACATGCCCAGGAGGCCATTGACAACCCCGGCTCGTGCGGACATTGTGCCCGCCTCACTGTGAAGAGCCTCCACCGAAGGTTAGCACAACAAGCTAGCCTGTCGGGACGGGACCCCCTCATGTCCACTGATCTGCCGACCGGAAATCAAGACACGGGGGCGTCCGCCGCAGAGATGGAGCCCCTCAATGCGGTCTGGGGCTCATCGACAGCGGCACCCGCAGAACCGGAATCCCGCGCCATATCAGGCCGAGATCCGGTGGCGGCAAGAGACGCGGGAACGGGGCCCTACGCTATACCAAGCTGGGGCTCCCGGCTGGACCTCACCATGGTTTCACCCGCGGAAGATGTCCTGGAGTTAGACTACATGGAGGACGAAGAGTATACCTCTGAGTTCCTCCTGTCTGACTCGGATGAGCAGGAAGACGACATCTTCATGTCATCGGCTCAGGCTGCAAAGCCGGGAGCGATGGCTGCTCTCTCGGGCGATTGCACACCAGCTTCGCCCTGTCTAAGCATGGACCTGCAGGCCGTGTGTCAGCGCGCCGCGTCCAGGCTAGACATCCCGTGGCCCGAAATGGCCAAGGAGACCTCCAGGTCCCGTTACGAGGGGAAACTTTTTTCCCAAACAACGAGGACAAAGAGGCAACTCCTTCCGGTCTTCCCGGAGATGTTGGATGAGGTGTCGGTCTCGTGGAGAGACCGGCCCTTTAGCAACAAGGCCCCAATCCAGGGTGCCTACTCCCTTGACTGTGACGGTATGGAGAGGCTCGGCCTGCTCCACATACCACCTATGGAACCGCTGGTAGCAGCCCACCTCCTACCGAGGATGGGCCAGCCGCCAAGCAGGAACCCCACGCTGCCAGCAAAAACGGACCGATTCCAGTCTACCATGACGGAACGGGCCTACAGAGCCGCAGCATTGTCCGCCAGGGCTCTGAACGTTTCCTCGATGCTAACCGCGTACCAAGCGGAGCTCTGTGAGGATATGTCGAGCAATCCTGGACCGGCCAGTCTGGACGAGATAGCCGCGGTCACAGACATTTGTCTCCGTGTCCAACGCTGCGCCGTCCAGGCCACGGGCAAGGTAATGGGGATCATGGTGGTGCAGGAAAGAGCTAGATGGCTCAACCTCACCAACCTCCCAGACCGGGAAAAGGAAGATGTGCTTGACATGCCCATCGTTCCCGAGGGGATTTTCGGCTCCGCTCTCGCTTCCATGCAGAGGAAGTGCGAGTCGAAAAAGAAGGAAGACGAGGCCCTCCACCTCTGTCTCCCTCGAAGGGTCCAGCCGCTGCCTTCGCAACGGCGGCCCTTCGCAACGGCGGCCCTTCGCCCAAGCTGCACCGAGCTCTGCTAGGTTCAAAGTACCAGGACAGCAGAGGTCGCAGCCCGCCCCGAGTCCCCAGCCCAGGCAGGAGATGAGGGCGAGTTGGCCTAGAAAATCTCCGGTTCCGGATGCAGCCCAGGCGCAGCCAACCCAGAATTTCGGCCAGCAGTCAAGGAAGAAGAAGCGAGCGGCCTGACAGCCCCTCCTTCTCCCCTCCGTGACAGAGCTGGAAGTTCTTTCCCCGGCTCTAAATGTGTCCCCGCCGCCTCAACGTCATCCTCAAGTCCGCATAAAACACATGTCACATCTTTCTTGTCTGAATAAACCATTTTCCGCTGACGCATCCAGGCTTCGGCCAAGGGCGCAGCTCAAAAAAATGAAAAGAAAGACAATAAACAGTCCGTTAACTATAAATCCCCTTCTGAGAGCAGCTACGGCCTCTCTCAAAAGGCGGATAATAAACGGGTCTGTGAAGGCACCACCGCCACACACATGTGCAGTGCCGGTTGGGGCTTAAGGGCACTACCGTCACGCGCATGCACAGTGCCGGCTAGAGCTATAATGGACAGCCCGCCAATTCTTCCCCTTTTAAGAGCAGCTACGGCACCTCTCAAAGGACGGATTATTGACGGGCCCGTGAAGCCACCGCCACATGCATGCGCAGTGCCGGCTGGGGCTTTAAGGGCACCACCGGCACACACATGCGCAGTGCCGGCTGGAGCTGTAAGAGTGACATCCCAGCTGGCTCTAAGGAGCATACAGCAGGAGATACTCACGACGTCTGCCTGGGCTTCTCAAAACAGTTATAATTTATCTGTTTTCACAAACCCAGAGAGAGTCAACCCATATTCCGGAGAGAGAGGTTCTCTCTCTCCTAGAAAGAAGGGTTTTATCTATAATGCCCACCGAGCGGAGTCAGATTACGGAGGAAAATGTCCTCGTAAAGCACCCACTCAACATGGGCCTCATAATAAAACTAAACCCCGAACGCCACGGCGTACGGAGAGTTTTGGTTATTATGAAATGCGTAGTGGCACTACACCCGACTTTTCCAGTGTGGGACGCGCCTACGGGTGCAGTCCTTTCACGGAAGGTGGTCACCACGGACGCAGGTCAGACGGGCTGATAGGGGATTTATGAAGGTTGCCCGGTGAGAGGTCCCTAGAACAGAGACTTCCAGCGGGCACACGTAAACTACCCGGAGCTTTTAGCAGTGTTCCCCACCCAAAAACACTTCCTGCCTTCTCTCAGAGGACATCATGTCCTCGTGAGGACAGACAACACGATATCGCGTATGAACCGCCAGGGGAGGTTGCGTTGTCTCCAGTAACACACACTGGCACACAAACTAATCCCTTGGAGCAGCAGACGTCTCCTCTCTCTGAGAACGATACAGGTACCGGGAGTTATGCACCTAGGGACAGCATTACTGTCAAAAGGTGCACCACTCTATGCAGACTGGAAAAATTAAGTAAATTTGAATTGAAGCAAGGAATATCTTTAAGAATTATAATCTTATAAGGGAAATTTGCTTGAATTCAGCATATTCTACTGCTTTTGTCCCAAAATTCTATTTTATGTTTAAATCCAGTGCAGCTTCATTTTAAACAGGTACATTTGTCTAGATACAAAGATAAGATTTAAGAATTATTTTCTTAATATGTAGAAAAATCTACTTAAATTCAGCATTTGGTGCTATCAAAGTATTCTTAAAATAAGGCTAAATACCAAGAAACGTAGAGACAAAACCTTCAAAAATCTTTAATCCTATCAAGATATAAACGTTGACTGCTTGCATAAAGAAAAATATGAGTCAAATTATTTGTTTAATGTTTTTATTGTTTTCAAACAGCGTAGTAAAGGTCAGTCATCAGATATGTCTTTAGAGAAAAACAGAACATTATTTCACTGTAAAATGCAACGCAAGTGAAATTCTCATGACACTTTTGACTCAGCGAACAATTTTCAATAGGACTATAAGTATGAGGGGCCGCTATGCACATTATTCAGAAATACCGTTCACATACACATGTGAAACACTCACACACACAACTGAAACCAACATAATTTACAAATATGTAAAAATCTCTCATATACACACATGAAACGCTCGCACACACATGAAATCCAAAGTTATTCACATATACATGTCAAACGCACTCATATACACATGTCATACGCACTCACACACACCTGAAACACTCACACACACACCTGAAACGCTCTCCCACAGATATGGGATAGTGTGTTTTATATGTGTGTGAGATAGTAACGGCTGCTAAGTTAGCTAAGATTGTTAGCTACAGTGGTTGGGCCACGTGCTTAAAAAACTCGGATACAGGGTTAGTTTCGTACGTTTTGTGATGTTACAGATAGCGTTAGCCAATACTGATCAGCCTGGCCACATTTAGTTATTATAAACCCATTAGCATTAACTAATCAATCTGCTAGGCTACACGCAGGCGGCATCTGTCAACCATATATTTGTAATTCAGCAGTTAGCTATGTAGTGTTTTTGTGGGGATGAAAAAAACGTTAACCAATATGCATGCATTACATTGGTAACGTTTGGCCACACTTGCTAAAACAGTAAATCATAAAAATGATGGTTTTCCACTTTTTCACTCTGCAAGATCCTGCAAGGTGCATGCATCACTGTCACGATCTACACATGATTTGTTGAATTCACAGTTTTAGCAAATCAGAAATAAATCCCAGATTCTTTACCCACTATTAAAGGTGGGGTAGGTAAGTTTGAGAAACCGGCTCGAGATACACTTGTTATATTCCATGGAATGCTTTTAACATCCCGATAGCAATGAATATCTTAAATGGTTTGACAAAAATCCATAAAAAATCTGTGGAAGCCGTAGTACTGTAAATGTCATGGTTTTGATTTCCGGACTGAAAAAATGTAATGGTGTTACCCAGACAATGGACAAAGTGATACTGCTTACAGTTAGTAATTGTTGCTGAAATAACTCTTACCCCCAAAGTTTGTTTAATGTGAAAATAATCTTAGATACATAGGAATTCAATATTTAAATTGCTCTTTTAGTGAAGCTAAATTCAATTTCAAGCAATCTTGTTTCTTTGATATGTTGTACACAGGACAACATTCAACCTGATCAGCTTCCAGCCGACTCCAGCAGCAAGGATCAGAACCTTCACACACCTGACTCAGTTGAAGAGCAAATGGGCATCGACCAAGATGGAGCTGTCACAGTGCACCAAGTATGTTTCCTTTGTTGTTGACTATCTACTGAAAATTAAGGAATGCTAAATAAAGGTCAGGCCAATATAGTAGTGGCTAATATTGGCCTAGCATATCATTTATATATCAATACTATGTCAAAATATTTCATTTAAATTCACCAAATTATTCATAAAACCTAGAGGTATATGTGAAGATGTATTTCTATGTGCTGTACTAGCAAAACTAAATGAACACATAAAGAGGTAGAACGGCTTATTGTCTTGTTGGAATACTAATGTTTGATATGTTTTGGTCAGAGTTACAAAATATTAAATTATCTATCTTTGCTCACCACATCTCACCAGTTTTTTATCATCAGATGTGCATACATTTAATGGTTATATATGTCTGTCACAGTGAGTAATGTTATACCTGCAAATATCAAGTTACTACATTTTGTATATTGTAGGATCTGACAACACATGCCACTGCCTTTGTTATCAATGCCCGATCCAAGCATCGTCTGTCACAGGTAAGATGCTTCCTCATGAGAACAGAGCACAGTATTTGGCTACTTATTGTACACAGTTAGCAGTTAATAGTGGTTCACTGATGGCCAAGTTCAGTCTTAGTGGTTATCCACTTTACTGTTGTGTCTATGTCATAAGCAAAACTGTATATCACATAAAGCTACAGTGATCATGATAATGTGTTCCAACATCCACGATTGATCACATCACTTTCAATCTCTCATTTTCAGAAAAGCATGAATGACATGGTTGCTGGGGTACAGCAGTATCAATCATCACTATTGGACAACCTCAGGACGCAGATGAAGGAAGTTCTAAAGAAGAATTCAGGAAGCAAACCAATCAACTTGAAGAAGATGCAATGGATATATTTGACAGTTTCATTGACCCCTTTGCTAATGTTTCAACAACATTTCGCCAGAACAGTGTTATTAGGAAGCAGTTTTGTTGTGTGGATGCAGAGGAAATTCTAATTGCTCGAACCATATGCAGGAAGAAACGTGGAGGATCAACAGATTTTGTCATCAAAGACAAATTATTTTATTATGTACCATTAGTCAAAAGTGTAGAGCAGTTCCTATTACATCTGAGGATTTTGACTATGATTGAAGAGGGACCTCAGAGGTGGAGTGAAGGTTTTTTTCATGACCTTGTTGATGGTTCTCTTTTAAAATCTCATGCCTTATTTTCAGAGAAACCAAATGCACTGCAGAACATTCTGTATACAGACGGAATAGAGATCTGTAATCCACTAGGATCCTTTGCATCAAAGAACAAGTTGTTAATGGTGTACTACACCCTAGGTAATATAAATCCAAAATACAGGTCTAAGCTGGCTGCTATTAGGCTACTTGCGATGGCTAAATCAGCAGACCTCCGTCAATCTGGCGTAGATGTAATATTGAATAGAATAAAGGAAGACATGGATGCATTGTACAGTGGTGTTAAAATGCAAACTATTAACGGGGAGAAAACAATACATGGTGCAATGGTTTCTCTCTGTGGCGACACCCTGGCACAGCATGAACTTGCAGGGTTCAAAGAGGGAGTGGGCTTTGCTTACAGTAAGTGCAGACACTGTGAGTGTTCTTTTGAGGACATGCAGTCACAATTCAACGAGGATGCATATATTAAAAGAACATTGGAGAATCATGTCAGACAGTGTGATGAAATAGAAAAGGCTAGCACAAACTTGCTTCGCAACAGCCTTAGAACACAAACTTCACAAACTTTACACAAGTATATATCAACTGAAAATAGCAAGAGGATATTCATACTCTGCAATCCAAGACTTGATAAAATCCACCAAAAACCTGACATGACGATAACGAGTGTTTTTCAAAAAACACAAATCCCTCCCTGTGTGTCTCTGAGCTGCAGCGACAGGGCCTGATTCAGAGCGGGTCATTCTGCTGTTGGTTCTGGACTGGTGTTGGTGGAGAAAGCAGACTGCTCCGTGTGTGGTGTCGCCAGGGTTGGGTTGTAACGGAATACATGTAACGGCGTTACGTAATCAGAATACAAAAATCAAGTAACTGTCAGCTCGCGTTACATTTGAAAAACGAGTAAACTGATTACAGTTACTTTCTTAAACCCGAAGTGAATACATTTTGGATTACTTATTGGAATTATTGGTGGAAAGATTTCCTCTCAACATGTAATATTCATTACTAGTAGGTACAGCCGATTCGAATCATCAGAGCCGCCGCAGATGGACCAAAAAAAGCGTTTGGAAAAAAATGGCGGGTCCGCTCGCTCAGTGAAACAATAACAACGAAACATGGAGGAACAAAAGTCTGCGTTTAAATCGCGTGTGTGTGTGTATAGGTGTGTGTGGTTAAAACACATCAGCCTGCGGTCGCTCTTTAGCCTTACTAATGATTATTTCTGAAGGTATACACAGTGAAGGCAGTGCGTGAAAGGCACTGAAAAGCACGCTCGTCTTCTCAGAGGCTGAGTTAACCCTCCCGCTGCCTCCTGGTGCTGCAGAGATTTCATGAAGTGAAGGAGGTTTTCCTTCTAAAACAGCTGTGGGCAGCAGATACTGTGAGTGTCACGGACATGAATTCATAGATCAAGGCAGACTGGTGCACACACTCTCCTGTTTTGCCAATCCGGTGCTTAAACAAAAATAGCTCTACACCCCTGGCCGAAATGTCCTTAAAATGAAGTCCGAGTTCGACATTTTAATTCATGTCCTGCCAACACTGGCAGGACAGAAGGCGACACGCTCGTTCTAAGCCGTGTCCTTCACTCCTCACAAACTGCATCCCCAAAAAGTGTATTATGTTGTTACATCGTTTCAGATGTGACGTTTTAGTGTGCTCTTGATACGCCATTAAAACGGTAAAACACGTTCAGTTTCCTTTTGCTTTTTGTGTCTCCTGTTCACCAAAACATACCCATCTGTGATGGAAAAAGAAAGTAATCCAAAAGTAATCTAAAAGTAATCTGATTACGTTTTTTAAGACACGTAACTGTAACTGTATTCGGATTACTTTCAGAGCCATGTAATCATCAGTAACTGATTACATTTACAAAGTAACCCTCCCAACCCTGGGTGTCGCTGTGCCACTGTCACGTCTGTTCCTTGATCACTGCGTCACGGACCAATTTTATATTCGTGTGACAGAAACAATTCTAAAATAAAAAAACGTTATTGTCCAGCCGCGGCCAAAAAATCAAGAAGCAACCTACGCTATAATCGATAATCGAGCGGCGAGCTACTGAAAAGCTGATCGACGTGTTGGAGAGCCCTGCTGTAGAGCAATGGACAAAGGGCAAATAACACGTTTTCTTTGTCTCAACAAAGTGAACAAATTGCTTGAAGGAAGAAAAGCAACTTTGTCCTACATAACTAAAATGTGTCTCCTCTGAATAGCCTCATTCTCAGATTTATATGGCAACTTCCCTTTAAGGGCTGCCAATTTTCAGACAAGACGAGACCTTTTTCCAGTTACACCGGCAGGTAGGCCTACAAGTCATTTGATACTTTTGTCAGATACTTTGACATATAAAAGTGTGGGCTTACCAAAGCAGAATTTCCACCAACATTACTCCCTAAAGATGTCCTTGTAGTACCTGCAAAACCTCCCTCATCATCCTCTCCCCCTGACTCCCAGCCTTTTGCTATTGTAATGAAGGAAGGGAGAGCAAAAAGTATTGAATGCCTTGTTTTCAGCAGCTGCTGTGTGTGTCTCTCTTGAAGTTTTCCTAATTACCTCCCAGAGGAGCCCTACTGCTGTCAGATAGAAAGAGAGGAGTGTGAGAGGAAGCGAGATAGAAGAGCAGAGACAATGTAGGGGATAGGACGAGGAAAAAGACAGAATGTCGACGGGAACAGGAAGACAGCAAAACACAGTAAAACAGAGCGAGTGAAAGAGGCAAAAAGAAGAGTCTTGCATGCAATCTTCCATTTATCCCCAGCCTGCCATGTTGACTGTCACTTCAGCTCTGGAAAACAGGTGGAACGCCTCCATCTCCAGTACGGGGTTTTTAAAAATGCATGGAGCCACAGACATCCACAAGCTAAGTGTTACAAAGCTGTAGAGAGGACTTTATGAGGCCCTTATCTGCTCTGAGCAGTGGCGAGCCGTCAGGGCCCTCTAGGCCCTCTGTGAGGGCCTAAGATATTCTAAAAAATAATATTTGAAAACATTAAAAAAAAAACATTTATTTTTTAAATATTATTTTTTATATTTTGTTGTTGTTACATTTTTCATTAATTTTACCAAAATAACTTCATTTAATTGTATTTAAAATAATATTTCCAAAGAAATAAATCCTTCGAATCTGCCTGTTCAGTTTCTGTTGGAATGTGAAGGGTTAAATGCAGTCTCTGCGAGTTACTGTGAAGACGGGAGAGCTTGGTCCCTCTCTACATTCACAGAGGGCCAGCTATAGTAACTCAACGAGAGAGTAATGTCAAATGACAGTACAATTGACCAATCATATCTTCCCTCTAAATGGGCGGGCTTTATTTTCGCGGACTTTATGACAGGTTCCGCCCGCTGTGAGGTCTATGCAAGTGGTGCAGTGACGCGTCCTAAAACCCGGAAGTAAGCTTCGCTCGGATTCCCTCGACAGAAAGCAACGGGATTTCTCCATAGGATTTTGGAAAATAGCTCGAAATAAGGTCTGTGGAAAACGAACCTGTTAGATAAATGCACGTTGTGTTCAGCCGGATAATATCCACATGTCTATCCTACTTTTTTTTATTCATAAATCTAATCGATAGATTTAAGATCGATAGATTTATGATTAGCATAAGTTCGTTCATGATGGCTCACTTCAGTGATAGTGATGACATCGTTGCGAAATTATTAACCGAGTCATTTTCAAGATTGAATTACAATGATAAACTGGAGTGGCAAAGGATCAGCTGCATGACCCGCAAGTGCTTCATCCAAAAGGACAGGAGGATGGACTGTGTGATTTGATCATCAAAGGTAGGGCTAAGTCATTTTCAATGCGGGCCGCCGTGCTGACTTAATTAATTTGTAATTGCTACTTGGCTGTGGGTGCCCTGTCATGATAGGTGTTTATATAAATGGTGTTGTTTTGTGTGGTAGAGGGTCGCTGTCATTGATACGTTTTGCACCCCGGACCACTGTTTTGATACTCCGCTGAAGTCTACGTTGAAACGTAATATCTCGCCACTGGCTCTGAGAGTGCTGCTTTCACATCCTATTTACTGTACACTCACTTAGAGCGATACCATGCCAAATTTGCTCAACAGCCGCCGCTGTGACCACAAGTAGCATCTAAAGTTCTCATTCATAACACTCCGTTCGATGTCTCACTATGGGATGCGCCTCATCGCGGAGCAAACAGAAGCATCAATCTCATTACGCCAATCCTGATTGGCTGGTGATCTTGACGTCAACGTCAGGGAATCACCCCCTATAAGTAGCTTGCGCCACGACGCACGCGTCATTCAAACACCTCTTCTCGCTTCAGAGCACATCTCTATAGTAGCCGGGCAAGCTTAACGGTCCACAGACTGAACCCAAATATAACCATTTTGGTCGACGGGCGCTCGCCGGCTACTCCTTCTGCTTTGCAGGAAGACGGTAATACTAACGCCAGTTAGTATTGAAATCGACCTCACCCTTCTCTTCCCCGGAAAGTAAGGTAGGTCCGATTTTTTCAAGCTAGCAACACACCTGTTGCTAGCTAGCTTCCCCTTACTACCGACACCACGGTAGCGAGGACGCTTTTCTTTTTCTCTCTCACGGAGGAGAAAAGGATTAGAAGTATATTGACACACCAGTCAATATTCTTTGAGAACAAAGGACCCACACCGTCCCTTTTTCTCCGGATTAAGGACGGGTTGGTAACACGACGTACCTGTTACGAGCGGGTCCTCTCCACGCCACGAGGCGAACAAGATGGACGCCTCTCCCCCTCACACCAGAGGAGTCAGGGACTCGGAGGCTCGGTCATGCGGCTGCGGGTTGAAGATAGCAGGCACAGACTCACACCAGGTCTGCTCGTCCTACCTCGGGCTGGAACACACCCAGGAGGCTATCTACAACCCCGGCTCGTGCGGGCATTGTGCCCGTTTCACCCGAAAGAGCCTCCACCGACGGCTAGCACACCAAGCTAGCTTGTTGGAACAGGACTCCCTCATGTCCACTGATTCGCCGTTTGGCAATCAAGACACGGGGGCATCCGCCGCAGAGACTGAGACCCTCACTGTGTTGGTCTGTGGCTCACTAACAGCGGCAGCTGTGGAACCGGGATCCCACGCCGTGTCAGGCCGGGACCCGGTGGCGGCAAGAGACGCGGGAACGGAGCCCCACGCCTCACCAGGCGGGAGCTCCTGGAATTAGACTACATGGAGGATGAAGAGGACACCTCTGAGTCCCTCCTGTCTGATTCGGATGAGCAAGAAGAAGATATCTTCATGTCATCGGCTCAAACGGCAAAGCCGGGAGCGATGGCTGCTCTCCCGGGCGATAGCACACCAGCTTCGCCCTGTCTGAGCATGGACCTGCAGGCCGCGTGTCAGGCTAGACATCCCGTGGCCCGAAATGGCCAAGGAGACCGCCAGGTCCCGTTACGAGGGGAAACATTCTCCCCAAGCAACGAGGACAAGGAGGCAACTCCTCCCAGTCTTCCCGGAGATGTTGGATGAGGTGTCGGTCTCGTGGAGGGACCGACCCTTTAGCAACAAGGCCCCAATCTAGGGTGCCTCCTCCCTAGACTGCGACGGTATGGAGAGGCTCGGCCTGCTCCGCATACCGCCGATGGAACTGTTGGTGGCAGCCCACCTCCTACCGAGGATGGGCCCGTCACCAAGCAGGAACCCCACGCTGCCAGCGAAGGTGGACCGTTTCCAGTCGACCATGACTGAACAGTCCTACAGAGCCGCAGCTTTGTCCGCCAGGGCTCTGAACGTTTCCTCACTGCTAACCGCATTCCAAGCGGAGCTCTGTGAGGATATGTCGAGTAATCCTTGACCGGCCGTTCTGGACGAGTTGGCCGCGGTCACAGACATTTGTCTCCGTGTCCAACGCTGCGCCGTCCAGGCCACGGGCAAAACAATGGGGATCATGGTGGTGCAGGAAAGAGCTAGATGGCTCAACCTCACCAACCACCCAGACCGGGAAAAGGAGGATGTGCTTGACATGCCCATCGTTCCCGAGGGGATTTTCGGCTCCGCTCTTGCCTCCATGCAGAGGAGATGCGAGTCGAAAAAGAAGGAGGACGAGGCCCTCCACCTCTGCCTCCCTCGAAGGGCCCAGCCGCTGCGGCAGTCCTTCGTCCCGGCTGCCCCGAACCCTGCTCGGTTCAAAATACCGAAAATGCAGAGGTCGCAGTCCGCCCCGAGTCCCCAGCCCAGGCAGGGGACGAGGGCGAGCTGACCTAGAAAATCTCCGGTTCCGGCTGCAGCCCAGGCGCAGCCAACCCAGAATTTCGGCCAGCAGTCGAGGAAGAAGAAGCGAGCGGCGTGACAGCCCCTCCTTCTCCCCTCTGTGACAGAGCTGGAAGTCTACGGTTCCCCAGCTCTAAATGTGTTCCCGCCGCCTCGAGAGATGCCTCAACACCGTCACACACTTATTGATTTTTCTGTCATAAAACATTTTCCGCTAACGCATCCAGGCTTCGAGCCAAGGGCGCAGCTCGAAAAAATTAAAAGAAAAACAATCAAAACAATAAACAGCCTCTCTCAAAGGGCGGACAATTGACGGGTCTGTGAAGGCACCACCGTCACGCGCATGCACAGTGCCGGCTGGGGCCGTGAAGGCACCACCATCACGCGCATGCGCAGTGCCGGCTGGGGTTGTGAAGGCACCACCGTCACGCGCATGCGCAGTGCCGGCTGGAGCCGTAGGGGCACCACCGCCACACGCATGTGCTGTGTCGGTGGGGATTGTCGAAATGGGGCACCACAGTGCTCAGCCACTGGAGGGCCCCATAACACAACAAATAGAGACTCAGAGGGGAAGAGACGTGACATCTCAGCTGGCTCTAAGGAGCATACAGCGGGAGATGCTCACGACATCTGCTTGGGTTTCTCAAGACAGTTACACAGGGCTACAGACTCCAAGTCACCGTCACCCCCCCTCACTTCTCGGGCTATCTGTATTCACAAGCCCGGAGAGAGTCAATATTCTGGAGAGAGAGATTCTCTCTCTCCTAGAAAGGAGGGTTTTATCTATAATGCCCGCCGAGCAGAGTCAGATTAAGCAGACAAATGTCCTCGTAAAGCACCTGCTCAACATGGGTCTCATAATAAAACTAAACCCCGCGCGCCACGGCGTGCGGAGAGTATTGGTTATTATGAAATGCGTAGTGGCACTACGCCACTGGCCGCACTACGCCACTGGCCGCACCCGACTTTTCTAGTACGGGGCGCGCCTACGGGTGCTGTCCTCTCACGGAAGGTGGTCACCACGGATGCATGTCTGACAGGCTGATAGGGTATTTACGAAGGTCGCCCGGTGAGGGGTCTCTGGAGCAGAGACCTCCAGCGGGTGCACGTAAATCACCCCAGAGCTTTTAGCGGTGTTCCCCACCCTACAACGCTTTCTGCCTTCTCTCAGAGGACACCATGTCCTCGTGAGGACAGACAACACGACCACAGTTTCGTGTATGAACCACACAATACGTCTCCTTGCAGTATCAATACTAATTTGGTTGACTTTTATATTTGATCCAATTGGTAGATAGGTTATATTTACACCATAACGGTGCACAGCTGATATAAAAGGACTTTTAAAGATATTACTGATTTTCTTTGAATATAAGAATGTAAATACTGAGTTGAGAGAATAGTCAGGGGTTTTGGGTGATGGGAGACACATCTATGGATTCAGAATTTCAATAGCTTACCATTAAATGACGGATATACCTTTCTGTTTGTTTTACAAATCAGATATTCATCTGTAGAAGTAAAACATGTGAAATAATATAGCAATATGCTGTACATTTATGTGAAAACATGAATAAAACTACACATCTTCAGATGTTATACATACATAAGTGTCCTACACTAATAATAAAAAGTTATTATGGCTGTGTGTACCTTGTGTGCACCACCTAGTGGTTAAAGCACGTTATTGAATTATTGTTTTAATGTGTTATATTTGATGAAAAAAATACAGTACATCGTACATACTCATAGGGGGAAAGTAGAAGGTCAATGATATAAATATAGAATATTAAGAAGATGTAAGTGATCTCTACAATAAAACCGTTTAGTGCCGGATGTACAAAGATATTAAAATGAGGATGTGCAAAACAGAAAAACGAATTAACCTTTATTTAAACATTAAATAATACTTTAGATTAAGGTCTTCTTTTAAATAAGAAAAAAGCTTTGGGGGTATCAACGGATAAATATTAATCCTGACAAAGTACTTAACGTCTAATATATTGCTTTCCTGCAATGTTAACGATGTTGAAGCACTTATTTTAACTGATATTTTACATATTATTTATACTCTTATAAGATGTATGTAGATAGTATAAGAAATGTGCAGAATATGACAATTTAATGGTGGAGGTATACACATATATTGATTGAGGAACCTGCGACCCAAGTTTTTCATCATTGCATAACTAGACCGTAGTTGTGTATATGCTATGTCAATACACCTTAGAAAATCTTGAAAGGGATGTGCAAAAATAGCAATTATATACAGTCTTTAATTAACTATTAGTAGAGAATAACGAATAATGAATATACTTTATAGGGATCTGCAGATAAATGTTTAGTCTTCTCAAGCACCAACTATCAAATAACTCTCCTGATTGTTGGCACTTGACAATCACCTTCCCTGAATTTTACTCAGGAGTAACCAAAGTCTGATTTAAGGGTTGTTTATATTTCACATCATTAATCAGAATCTGCAAAGTAACTCAAATAAATGTAGTGGAGTAAAAATACCAGGTTAACCTCTGAATTGTAGTGGAGTAGAATTACAAAGTAACAATGAGCTGTCATGCGGGTATATATGAATGCTGCCCATTATGGACACAAGTGATTTTCACCCATTTATTAATTATATGTTTTACATTTGATAACACCAATGTGTTTAATACTGGCAACTTCTAATTGTGGGAAAAATGAAAACGTTCAGTAGAGACGTCCCATAGAACATTTTGCAAAACACAATAGCCAGCATGTGTAGTTCTGGGCGGGGGGGATAGTCTGCCGTGCTTTCGTTCCATTTCAAAGACCTGTTTGACGCTCGGCGTAACCTTGGCGCACTGCCACTCCAACATCCAATCCCAGAGCTTGAAGATTAATTACGGGGACTGTGGTCCCAAACCATAGCTGGGGATTATGGGTAGTGTAGTGTCTTCGACCATCCTAAACTCCGAAATGTTTTTCGGATTTCATATCGCATTAACACCATAACCCAACGTGCATTGCGGCTAAAACATCCAATCAGCGAGCTTAAACCATAGCTGAGGATCTTGGGTAATCAGTTCAGTGGCTGTGTATCGCAATGAAGCTTGAAATGTAGGCCTACGTCTGTATCCGGTTATTTTTATTTTGAAATTCAGTTCCTGAGGGATGCCAAAAAAGCCCGAAATTATGGAATTAAACAAATAAATAAAAACATGGATAATTGTGTGTTATTGTTGAGTAAATAACAGTGTGTTATTTAGAAAAGAATAACAAAAATACAGATTTCAGTATTCTGAGGCTCCTCTGAGCCCCATTTCTTTTCCTCACAGACGACAAAAAAAGTCAGACATTATACGATTTAAAATAAAAATAATAATCGTGGCTTGATATTGAGTAAGAAGATGTTTTTATGAACCCCACAGCTACCGGTCTTCCAAGACCCGACCGGACAAAAAGACGTGTTGCAGGCACGAAACATACTACCAATAGAAATACATTGCTTTTAAAATCGTTCTGTGTGACACGAAAAAAAGGGGAAAATCGTGTTGGTGAACACGAATCAATAGATTACATGTCGTGATTAGAACACGAAATGCCGTGAGACTGGGTTGCACCATTAGCTGGTCATACCAGACCACGAAGGCTGCATAATCCTTACTTGTATTGAATGAGGATTCATTGCATATGCATTTAGCTATTTTATCTGTCAGAATAATATTGTGTTATCTTTTGTTGCAAAGGTTACATTGGGATGATTTACAAATATTAGCTTGACCCTGCGCAATCTATCACCTAATTAAGTAAAAGGACAATAACATACACACTTTAGGATCTTAAATCTTCTGGAATATGTGAGAAACTGGTTATTGTTTAATTTCTGGTTAAGATATTTCAGATCAAGGTTTTCAAGTTAACACAACCCTAACCTGGAGTGTTTCTTTTCCAATCCGTATACACAAAGCTTTTCCAAAATGATGGTTCTAGTAAAGACAGATGGTCTATTGTCCAGTGGATTGTTTCATATTGTTTTGGCTCTCATAATAATCTCAGCATTTTAGCCCGGCAATAAAATACGAAAGTAAACACGTGGCTGTGCCACAGAAACATAAGTAATATGGAAGTATCCCTGTTTCTCATAATTTATAGTTTACCCAGGTTGTTCTAACCCACTCATTCTTTCATGCATTTACCAAAAACCAGGTTACTGGAGTAGCCAGGTCAAAAATGTAGTTCTCTGTCGAGGGAATTGAGGCCACTCAAGTAGAGACTCCGAAATGAAGACAAAGCCGTATTTCAAGTTATTGCGGCAGCCTGGGGTTTTCGATTTATTTATCAAATCCACTATTCATGAATGGAAGCTATAACAACACACAAATAAATGAATATTTTACTTTGTTGACTATTTCAATCATCTCCATCTTTAAAAAGAATTGCAGCATTTGGTCCAGGACATTGGCTATTACTGCGAACTCACAAAGGATTATTTTTCAGGGGATATCAGGGGATATCCAAGGTCAGATTAGTTCTGTGTAAATATGGCATAACACGACTATATAAAAACACATTAACCACAATGATAAACAAAAAATAATGGCTGTGAAAGTGCTTCCAAAATTATATTTCAAGGGTTACATTTCTTTCCTGAAAAGCCAAATAATATTTTCGCTGACCAAGAAAAATGCATATCCACATTTGCTGGAGATGCGGTTGTAGCTTGGATTTATAATATGTTTTACACATCACCCAATACACTGATAATATATTGCACATTTTATATAAAGCTCTTTATAATTAGAGTTTATTTCCCTAAAGGTTACAATTGTTTTAATGTAGCTGTCCATTGTGTAGAAAGGGTACAGTAAGTTAATTCAATTGTGTTCCAGCCTACATTCGGAGAATAAAAAACTTCACAATAGGAGCATTGTTTCAGATTAATTATCACACACACTCTATGCTGCAAATATAGCCTTCAGTCAGAGCCTCGGGCGTGCCTCCTTGTGTATAATACACAATCTTATTCAATCTAGCAGTGATGTTATTATACAATAAGCTTCCCACAGGATACATATTGTCAGGGAACGCAGGCGCTGTCACTTTGTCATGAACATTCCTCTATACAGATTCTGTTGGGAGCCTGAGAATAATAATTGCATATGCACAGAAAAATAGAGAAGAAAAAGGTAAGTAAAAGGGGAGAAAGAAAAGGAAAAAGGGATACAATTCAAGCATCCTTAATTGATGAAATGTTCTTCTCTGTTTTTCTCTCTTACCAGTATGCAGCTAAACTATACTGGATTGAATACAAGCTATGACCAGTTTAGATGCAGCTGCAAATCTGTCCAATGAACTAATACCAAAAATAATACATTTATTGAAAAATGTTCCCTGAATTCTTGAATCATTTAACATTGTTTGGCTTCTTAACATTTAGAAAGGGCCAAACTTAAAATATGGAAAACACAAGCAACCGAAATGTATACATGTTTTTACTTACCTTAAAGCCCTGGGACACACTGTTGCTGTCACAGTCTGCTCCATCATTCACCAGTAGTTTTCCATGAACCTGTCTCACCTGTTAACCACACCCACGTTTTTGCTCACTCTCTTTCTCTTCTGCACGCATTAGCTTTACTGCCAGTATTTAAACTCTCACCAGACACACCCGTTGCCAGATCATACTTTGCCTTCATGCTAGTCTTTCACGCGTCTGTTACCAGATTGCCAACCCGGTTCCGACCCTGCCTGTCCCTGACCTGCCTAGGGATGGGAACGATTAATCGAATATTCAAAATTATTCAGGTATTCGAATAATTATTCAGGTATTCGAATATGAGTTATTAATATTTTTATTAATATTTTTTTTTTTTTGGGAGGGATGCCTAAATTGATTACATATTATCAAATTGAATAATTCAATGTATACGACAGTGCCATAGCTAAATGTGTTAGGTGACGTCTAAAGGTGTGTTTTGCTCCGCTCACCGGTCCCTCACAGCGGGCACCGTGCTGATCTCTCTCTCTCACGTCCGGTTATACTTCACTCGCGTTTATGTCAAAAACAATTGGAAAAAAGGTTTACATTTTTTTTTTTACCCAATTTTTGTATAGGATATGTACATTTCGGTTAACCGGTTAACCGTTTTCTGGGGGGTCGAATATTCGAATATACATTTGCTTTCAAATTCCCATCCCTAGACCTGCCTGCTCTGCCTGTTCCCTGATCCTGCCTGTCCTTGGACTTTCCTGCCTTGCCTGCTGTCTGACCCTGCCTGTACCTACGTTGACCGCCTCGCCTGCTCCCTGACCCTCTGTCCGCTTTCCTCTGGTTCGTTTGCCTGCACATCATCCGGCTGATACTGTTCTACTGGTATCCCTCTGCTCTGGTATTATTACCAATAAAGTACATTACCAATACTCCTTGGTTTCTCGAGTGCTGCATTTGGGTCCTTCATAAGATTGTGACAGTCTATAATATACATACGGAAAGTGTAATAGGTGTTCTACTGCACATATATAATTCTCTTCCAAAATATGTGTATATTAAAACGAATTATATAAATGTAAGGTGAGCTGAAAAGTTCATGACCGAAAGAACGAGATCGCGGATACAAGCGGCCGAGATGGGTTTTCTCCGCAGGGTGGCTGGTGTCTCCCTTAGGGTTAAGGTGAGAAGTTCGGTCATCAGGGAGGGACTCGGAGTTGAGCCGCTCCTCCTTCGCGTCGAAAGGAGCCAGTTGAGGTGGTTCGGGCACCTAGTTAGGATGCCACCTGGGTGCCTCCCTAGGGAGGTGTTCCAGGCACGTCCAGCTGGGAAGAGACCAAGGGGTAGACCTAGGACCAGGTGGAGGGATTATATCTCTTCGCTGGCCTGGGAGCGCCTTGGGATCCCCCAGTCAGAGCTGGTTGATGTCGCCAGGGAAAAGAAAGTTTGGGGCTCTCTGCTGGAACTGCTACCCCGCGACCCGACCACGGATAAGCGGGAGAAGATGGATGGATGGATGGATGAGCTGAAAAGTATCTTTGAATATTTGTATTTGTACTGTATATCCAGGTGTCTTATATTATGATTACCTAGTTGCTTTTTGTTAAAGCAGTTGAGAGGAGCTGATTTGATTGGCGGGTATTGAAGTCCCGCCTCGATTTTCTGACATTCATCCTGCTCCAGCCTCTGCAAAGTTTGCCCGGAGAAATCCCTGGGCCTGTATTTATCAAGCTGAAGGGAACCTTAGACTTGAAACACTCCTTTCTCAGATTAGGACCTAAGAGTGATTAATAAAACTCACTTTCAGGAAGTAGAAAGATTACTCCTAAAAAGTGCGTTGCCGCTTTTTTAACGACGCTCTCTGCAGCAAAGTAGAATCATAAATCACTTTTCTAACAGTCACAGTTTGGAGTGTCAAACTTATGATGCGAGAATAAATAGTTTAAATTGATTTTTGAAGAGTTTACGTGTCTGAAAAACAATGGTTGTTAACAAGTGGACTACAGAAGTTGTCGAGGACGTTGTACGTCATTACACCGAACACGTAAACACTTCCGCTAAGTTTGTTTTCCCTGTTTTGATTGAAAGCAAGTACCTGCACTCTAAAAACAAATACGCCGGCTCTACTTAAATAAATCGAGGTAACAATTTGCGTTAATCTTTTTTAATCGATTATTAAATTAATCCGAGTACCCATTTATAATCTAATTAACTCAATTAGTTCAGTACTACAAACATAATTTGCTTTCACCTTTAAAAACTAAATTTAACCAACTTAATTTTAATTGTAAAGATGGAGTGATATTAAGTTGCATTTTGTTTAATTGAAGCTATTGTAATTTATTTATTTAAGTCCATACTACTCAAAAATGTCCATGCAAATTGTTACCTTAATTTGTTTGAGTATTATAAACTAATTTATTTGAGTAAAAAATAACATAGGCTACACATTTAAGTTCCACTTGTTAACAGTTTATTTTATTTATTTTTATGTCCGTTACACAATGACCTTTTTATAACAAATGTTCTCAAATATGAAATAAAAGTAAATACAAAAATGTAAATAAAGGCATGAACCTGCTTCCAATGTTTTTAACATCTCTTTTGGGTAGTTTAGGTTAAGTGCGTATATTAGCCCCATTAGCATCGCACAGGCTCTTGTCGCATCTGAGATCTGAAGGACTTCTGTTCCTTCAATCCCTATTCTTGCATCCGCAGCCCTGGTCAAGACAATCTTCAGCACCTCATTTCTATCTTCCACTTCACCATCCTGGAATAAGTAGAAGAGAAAATACATTTCAGTGTTTTGGTGCAATCAGATTTGAAAACATTGCATTGTGTTTCAGGTTAAAACAAGTTAAAGTATGATTTAAGCATCGTCTTTACTTACTTAAGTTTTCCTTGAAGAAATCCTTCTTTTCACGAAGACACACCACCAAGCATCGGATAGCAACCTCTTTTATTCTTTCCACCAAATCATCCTTAAAAGGAGAACATTTTAATGTTGAGAAAGAAAAACAAAGGCTTGTTTGCAAAAACTGAACATGCCGAGCATTGTCAGTTGCTGTTCATATTTATTTTAAATGAGTTTTTATCAAATGTAACGTTAATTCTAACAACAACAAAAAAATATATATACATACTGCAAATAATGTATTGCAAATAATGAACTTTGACTGCAACTGTGAAACAAAGGATACAGGAGGATACAAACAGCTAGCTAATCAGTATGCTACAGTAGCTTAAAAGTAGCTAATGACTACTTACAGCTTGTGTTACACTGTATATGCAGTAAGCAGCTGTTGTAAATTAAACTGGACAAAAATGGCTCCTTACCAAGTAACTTGATAGATTATTAGGTTAAAATCCTATTGTTCCACTGCTACCAAGTGTTCCGCTTCCAGGATGAACGCAGATTGCTCCAACTCAACATGCGGTTTAGCAAAGTCCGGGCGTGTGTTCAGTTCTCATTCATAACACTCCGTTCGATGTCTCACTATGGGATTCGCCTCATCGCGGAGCAAACAGAAGCATCAATCTCATTACGCCAATCCTGATTGGCCGGTGATTATTGACGTCAACGTCAGGGGAAATCACCCCCTATAAGTAGCCTGCGCCACGACGCATGCGTCATTCAAACACCTCTTCTCGCTTCAGAGCACATCTCGAACGGTAGCCGGGCTAGCTTAACAGTCCACAGACTGAACCCAAAGCTAATTTACGGTCGACGGGCGTTAGCCGGCTACCCGATTCTCTCACAGAAGAGTATTATAGTCAACCTCGCCGTTCTTCCTCTGGAGTAAGGTAAGGTTTTGACTTCAAGTTAGCAACACACCAGTTGCTAACTTGTGTTTTTTCCCTCCCTACCGACACCACGGTAGCGAGGACACTTTTTTTTTTTTCTTCTCTCTTCCACGGAGGAGAAAATGATTACAGGAATATTACCATACCAGGTAATATCCTTGAGAGAAAAAGACCCACGCTGTCCTTTTTTCCCCCGGAGAAAAGACAGATCGGTAAACATTTTTTTTCTCGAACGTACCTGTCATGAGCGGACCCTCTCCACGCCTCACGGCGAACGAGATGGATGCCTCTCCCCCTCACACCAGAGGAGTCAGGAACTCGGAGGCTCGGCGCTGCGGTTGCGGGTTGAAAGTGTCAGGCACAGACTCACACCAGATCTGTTCGTCCTGCCTCGGGCTGGAACACGCCCAGGAGGCCATCGACAACCCCGGCTCGTGCAGACATTGTGCCCGCCTCACAGTGAAGAGCCTCCACCGAAGGTTAGCGCAACAAGTTAACCTGTCGGGACGGGACCCCCTCATGTCCACTGATCCGCCGACCGGCAATCAAGACACGGGGACGTCTGCCGCAGAGATGGAGCCCCTCACTGCGGTCTGGGGCTCACCGACAGCGGCACCCGCAGAACCGGAATCCCGCGCCATATCAGGCCGAGATCCGGTGGCGGCAAGAAACGCGGGAACGGGGCCCCACGCTATACCAAGCTGGGGCTCCCGACTGGACCTCACCATGGTTTCACCCGCCGAAGATGTCCTGGAGTTAGACTACATGGAGGACGAAGAGTACACCTCTGAGTTCCTCCTGTCTGACTCGGATGAGCAAGAAGACGACGTCTTCGTGTCACCAGCTCAGGCTGCAAAGCCGGGAGCGATGGCTTCTCTCTTGGCGATAGCACACCAGCTTCGCCCTGTCTCAGTATGGACCTACAAGCCGTGTGTCAGCGCACTGCGGCCAAACTAGACAAGTTGGCCGAGAAAATCTCCGGTTCCGGCTGCAGCTCAGGCTCAGCCAACCCAGACTTTCGGCCAGCAGTCGAGGAAGAAGAAGCGAGCGGCGTGACAGCCCCTCCTTCTCCCCTCCGTGAATGTGTTCCAGCCGCCTCGAGAGATGCCTAAACGCCATCCTCAAGTCCGCACAAACACATGTCACACGTTGGTTGATTCCTCTGTCATTAAACATTTGCCGCTGACGCATCCAGGCCGAGGGCGCAGCTCAGGAAGATGAATAGAAAATCAATAAAACCAATTTTCTCCCCTTTTGAGAGCAGCAACGGCATCTCTCAAAAGGCGGATTATTGACGGGTCTGTGAAGGCACCACCGCCACGCGCAGTGCCGGCTGGAGCTGTAAGCGTGACATCTCAGCTGGCTCTAAGGAGCATGCAGCAGGAGATACTCACGACACCCAAGCTGCCTCGAACTCTGCTCGGTTTAAAACACCGAAGACGCAGAGGTCGAAGCCCATCCCGAGTCCCCAGCCCAGGCTGGAGACGAGGGCAAGTTGGCCGAGAAAATCTCCGGTTCCGGCTGCAGCTCAGGCTCAGCCAACCCAGAATTTCGGCCAGCAGTCGAGGAAGAAGAAGCGAGCGGCGTGACAGCCCCTCCTTCTCCCCTCCGTGAATGTGTTCCCGCCGCCGAGAGATGCCTCAACGTCATCCTCAAGTCCGCATAAAACACATGTCACATCTTTCACGATGTGACACGTGCATATGCAGTGCCGGCTAGAGCTGTAAAGAACGGCCCGTCAATCCTTCCCCTTTCAAGAGCAGCTACGGCATCTCTCAAAGGACGGATTATTGACGGATCCGTGAAGCCACCGCCACACACATGCGCAGTGCCGGCCGGGGCTTTAAGGGCACCACCGGCACGCGCAGGCGCAGTGCCGACTGGAGCCGTGAGGGCACCTCCGTCACGCACATGCGCAGTGCCGGTCGGAGCCATAAGAGTGACATCCCAGCTGGCTCTAAGGAGCATACAGCAGGAGATACTCACGATGTCTGCCTGGGCTTCTCAAAACAGTTATAATTTATCTGTTTTCACAAACCCAGAGAGAGTCAACCCACATTCTGGAGAGAAAGGTTCTCTCTCTCCTAGAAAGAAGGGTTTTATCTATAAAGCCCACCGAGCGGAGTCAGATTACGGAGGAAAATGTCCTCGTAAAGCACCCGCTCAACATGGGCCTCATAATAAAACTAAACCCCGAATGCCACGGCTTACGGAGAGTTTTGGTGATTATGAAATGCGTAGTGGCACTACACCCGACTTTTCCAGTGCGGGACGCGCCTACGGGTGCAGTCCTTTCACGGAAGGTGGTCACCACGGACACAGGTCAGACGGGCTGACAGGGGACTTACGAGGGTCGCCCGGTGAGAGGTCTCTAGAACAGAGACTTCCAGCGGGCACGCGTAAATTACCCGGAGCTTTTAGCAGTGTTCCCCACCCAAAAATGCTTCCTGCCTTCTCTCAGAGGACTTCATGTCCCCGTGAGGATAGACAACACGATATCGTGTATGAACCGCCAGGGGAGATTGCGTTGTCTCCAGTCACACACACTGGCACACAAACTGATCCCTTGGAGCGGCAGACGTCTCCTCTCTCTGAGAACGACACAAGTACCGGGTGTTATGCACCTAGGGACAGCATTACTGTCAAAAGGTGCACCACTCTATGCAGACGGGACTCCTCATCCAAGGATCGGGAGTCCGCTGTGGGTGCGTTATGGCGGAGCCGCGTTAAATCTGTTCGCAAGGGGAGAAAATGCTCAATGACAGCTGTTCTCTTTAATGCACGATTTAAACGCACCGTTAGGCACGTTCCCACCCCTGGTTCTGTTCCCCTTAACTCCGGCCAGAGTGAAAGAGCAACGCCACACACTTACTCTGATGTTTCCACCCTAGCCCGCAATATACGGGCTGGCGGGGATATATCAGCTGTTGTGCGGGCAGCCGTGCCAGCCCCCACCACGCAGGGACAGATTGTCTCAGGCGGGGAGGGCGATCCTTCACCCACGCCCAGAGCACGGGGCACTATGGGCCTGACCCGTGAGTGGTACAATCTGAATACAGTGGGACTCCCTCAGAAGGTGATAAACACTATTCAGAGTGTGAGAGCTTCCTCCACCAGGTCTCTTTATGACTGTAAGTGGAGGGTGTTTGAGGAGTGGTGCCTTCAAGAAGGGCACATCTCTTTTCAATGTCCTGTCGGGGTGATTTTATCATTCCTAAAGAACTTGATCGATAAACACAGAGCTTTTTCCACGATCAAGGTGTACCTGGCTGCTATTGCTGCATGCCATGTGGGCTTTGAGGGTAAGACGGCTAGCCAACATCCTTTGGTTTGCCGTTTTATGAAGGAAGCGCGCAGGCTCCTCCCTGTCTCCAGGTCGCTGGTGCCCTTATGGGACCTGGCAGTGGTTTTAAATGGGCTCAAAATGACCTCATTTGAACCCCTGGAAGGATCTGACATGAAACATCTGTCACTCAAGACAGTGCTGTTACTGGCCCTGGCATCCGCTAAACGGGTCAGTGATATCCATGCACTGTCTGTACATCCCTCATGCACTCAGTTCGCCCCAGGGCAAACGAGAGTGTTGTTGAAACCCAACCCTGCCTTTACACCAAAGGTGGTTGGTTCGTGTACCCCGATTGACATTGAGGCATTTCCTCCGCAGCTGGTTTCCTCCGGGGAGCAGCAGCAGGATCTATTGTGTCCAGTCCGGGCTTTGCACACATATATGGACAGATCAAAAGAGCTTCGTCTTAATGACCAACTCTTCGTGTCCTGGGCTAAACCTCACAAGGGTAAGCCTGTTACTAAGCAACGACTATCCCACTGGATCGTGGAGGCGATTGCTTTGGCCTATACGAGTCAGAATCTGCAAGCACCTTTGGGTCTGCGGGCTCACTCGACTCGGGGCCTGGCTACATCCTGGGCTTTGTTCAAGGGTGTTTCCATCTGTGCGGCGGCAAGCTGGTCTTCGCCACTCACTTTTGTCCGCTTTTACAGGCTGGACGTCTCCGCTCCAAGCGTGGCCCGAGCAGTGCTGGGCACCTTGTTGAGTCGGGACTCCACCTGTTAAATTCTGGTTGATCGTGATCTTCGAGATAAGCTCGTCTGGCAATACGGGAGCTACAATATCCCATAGTGAGACATCGAACGGAGTGTTATGAATGAGAACTATAGGTTACTTACGTAACCCCAGGCCTCAGAGTAACATGAAGTGAGATGTCTCACCAGACGGCCCTCCTTGCTATGGTGAAGCGAGAAGAGGTGCTTATTTTGAATGACGCATGCGTCGTGGCGCAGGCTACTTATAGGGGGTGATTTCCCCTGACGTTGACGTCAAGAATCACCGGCCAATCAGGATTGGCGTAATGAGATTGTTCTGTTTGCTCCGCGATGAGGCGCATCCCATAGTGAGACATCTCACTTCATGTTACTCCGAGACTGGGGTTACGTAAGTAACCTATAGTTTTGAAACTCAATAGATATGAGTTACTCTAACTTACTATATCCCTATAGTTGAGTGAACGCAGAAATATTTTTTCAAAATCATTACATTTGTAAGTAACATTTTTTTTGTTCTTTTTCAGTTTGACCAATTTATTAAAATGAGTTGTAAACTAACTAAACTAATAAGTTGAGGTAAAAAACGAAATGTTCTATGTTGAAAACGTTTTTTTTTTAAGTGGAATATACTAACCCCATGAATAGTTTTTTAGAGCCTGCGCTCTTGCAAACTGTTAAAACAAAAGCTTCAACTTGTACAATTTTGAATCTGTATTTTTGAATATTGATCTTAAGTTGGCGTGACGTTGGCGTGACGTTGGCGTGCGACTCTGCTGTAGTTCGTTTATAGCATAACGTCATTTTGCTTCTGGCGATTAGATTTATGATTAGAAAATTAATTATAATTAAGTAGGGTAGACATGTGGATATTATCCGGCTGAACAAAACGTGCATTTATCAAACAGGTTTGTTTTCCACAGACCTTATTTCGAGCTATTTTCCAAAATCCTATGGAGAAATCCCATTGCTTTTTCGTCGAGGGAACCCATGCGCAGCTTATTTCTGATGTTATCTTATAAATGATGGATATATATCACTTTACAGCTTGCATTTACCGTGCACTATTTCACATTCAGTGATATTGTACACTCCACTTCATGTTAACGTGAATCCCATTAAACCCAGGGAAAAATAATTCTCTGTAATTTAGCCCATGTATTATAAAAAAAACATTAACAACATGTCCATACAGATTGTTTTCTGATTACCTATAAACGAATGAATCTCCATATTATCTATGGATAAGTAGGCTACAAGTAGTCAAAGCGCACTGAATTTGTTATCTGGGAAAGACCCAAACTGCAACTTTTGCAAAGCTACATTTTCTTTGTCGATGTAAAGTAAAAATGTAAAGATGGATGAGATACTTTATTTTTTCTGCGGAGAGAGAATGTGCTTTCTTTTGCATCCTGTAAAAGTTCAGTGAAAAATTGGACAGGGACAAATTTGACCACTGTCTCAAAGCATTGATTAGTCCCTATTTTTTTTGTACATAGACACATACTTTGAAAACTGGAATAAATGCAGGGAGTGCAGCCTAGAAGTTCAATTGTTCCCACTGCAGGAACATTTTAGTTGTTATGGATGGATCGAAGGTGTATCTCTCCTTTGTAAAAGTACTCATGAAAATGAAATGGGAACCAGCAGTATTTATTTATTAAAATATCAGCGAGAGGCATTAACTTAGTAACATATTATTTTCTCTTCTCCCAGTGCCCCCCTCCCCTCGACAGGCGGCATTAGTATGTGTGCTGACAGCAGAGGTTACCTTGAGCAGGCCGCTGGACCTGGGGGCTGTATGTCTTCATTTACCCTAGTATCTGCAGATGCCAGGGAAAAGGGAAAGTTATTTTCTGTGTCTGGCCCGTGGGGAAAACTGAGGCTAACGATCTTGGCCATGTTGATTGTTACCTTGCTCCTAGAATAGCACTTTACTTTTAGGAGCAAGCAGGAAGGATGAGAAAGGATGGGTTGCTTGTGTGTGTGAGTAGGGCATCGCTTTGAACCCAGGCACCCAGAAAAGTCAGGTGTGTGATGTGATTATATTGAACATCTGTGTCGACCCATTAATCATCTGGGTTATTTAGGTCAAACACCTCCAATGGAGGTACTACACAGTGCCCTGCAATATGAAATCAATACTGTAGGTTAGTATGGCATTAGGGTGCCAAGTGTAAGCAAGTTTAATAATACTTAGGTATGGTTAAGATTGTGTTAATTTAGCCACATATAATAAACCTTGCAATGGCGTACCGTTTACCCTACGTATAGCTTGGTGTTGACAAGATCATCGTAGCAGCATTACAACTGTATGTTAAATGGAATGTGTGTGTGTTGTCATTGGCCTAAAAGAAACGTTGCTAAAAATCACACTTGTTTTCCCTCTTTTTATATCACTTGTTTTCTTTTTTTATAGTTATCAAATACAGTCTATGGTTATCATGCTTATTTCAATATAAATGTATTATTGTTATTTTCATAATACATAGACATCTTTGACAATGAAAGTTCAGTTTAAATCCAACATCCTGGCCATGTTTAATACATTAGCAACTGTGAGTGAAAGTGTTAGTTAAAGTGTGTGTGTATCTACTCTAATGCTGCAATCAACACAAGCTAACTAGCTTACAACCTACTGTAATTAAGTATTACTTTCAAAGCCAAGGAACAAATTATCAATTTGTGGGCTTACAATGTTAGCTTTAAAGTCTTCAACTATCAAACCCACTTTCTAAACTACTGTAAGGCTGTTTAATAAGCAAATAGCTGGAAACAACATTTCCTAGCAACAGTTGTCATCAAGCACATTTTGAAATTAAAGACCCCTTGTTTCAAAGGTTTCAACATTTGTAAGTATTAACAAAGGGGTCTTAGTGGGCCAGTTAGCTTAGCAGGGAGAAGACAGTTTAGTAGTTTACTAGTAGTTTACTAGTAGTTGCATGCTTGAGAGCGAGAGAGAGAGATGGATGGATAATTCAACCCAGTCTCACGGCATTTCGTGTTCACCAACACGATTCTTAATCTATTGATTCGTGTTCACCATCACGATTTGCCCCTTTTTTTCGTGTTGCACAGCACGATTTTAAAAGCAATGTATTTCTACTGGTAACGTGTTTCGTGCCTGCAGGCTGCAGCACGTCTTTTTCACTGGTCGGGTCGTGGGAGACCGGAAGCTGTGTGGTTCATAAAAACATGTTCTTATTCAATATCAAGCCACAATTATTGCTTTTATTTTAAATCGTATAATTTCGGACTTTTGTTGCCGTCTGTGAGGAAAATAAATGGGGCTCAGACAATAAATGGGGCTCAGAGGCTCAGAATACGGAAATCTGTATTTTTAAATACCTTCTACTTCGTTATTCTTTTCAAAATAACACACTGTTATTTACTCACCAATAACACACAATTATCCTTGCTTTTATTTATTGGTTTAATTCCATAATCTCGAGCTTTTTTGGCGTCCGTCAGGAACTGAATTTCAAAATAAAAATAACCGGAAACAGACGTAGGCCTGGGACATTTCGAGCATCATTGCGATTGTCAACATTTCTGAGTTTAGGATGGCCGAAGACACTACACTACCCATAATCCCCAGCTATCGTTTAGGACTACAGTCCCCGTAAAGTTACGCAGAGCGTCAAACAGCTGTGTGAAATGGAACGAAACCACGCCAGACTATCCAAAACTGGAATCGAACGCCCCCCCAGAACTACACATGCTGGCTATTGTGTTTCGCAAAATGTTCTATGGGACGTCTCTACTGAACGTTTTCGTTTTTCCCACAATTAGAAGTTGCCAGTATTAAACACATTGGTGTTATCAAATGTAAAACATATAATTAATAAATGGGTGAAAATCGCTTGTGTCCATAATGCGCAGCATTAATATATACCCACATGCCAGCTCATTGTTACTTTGTAATTCTACTCCACGACAATTCAGAGGTTAACCTGGTATTTTTACTCCACTGCATTTATTTGAGTTACTTTGCAGATTCTGATTAATTATGTGAAATATAAACAACCCTTAAATCAGACTTTAGTTACACGTGACCTGAGTAAAATTCAGGTAAGGTGATTGTCAAGTGCCAACAATCAGGAGAGATATTTGATAGTTGGTGCTTGAGAAGACTAAACATGTATCTGCAATTGACTTATTCAATCTACATACATAAGAGTATAATTCATATGTATAATATCAGTTAAAATAAGTGCTTCAACATAGTTAACATTGCAGGAAAGCAATATATTAGACGTTAAGTACTTTGTCAGGCTTAATATTTATCTGTAGATAGATACCCCCAAAGTTTTTTTCTTATTTAAAAGAAGACCTTAATCTGTTATTTAATGTTTAAATAAAGGTTAATTCGTTTTTCTGTTTTGTACCTCCTCCTATTAATATCTTTGTACATCCTGCACTAAACTGTTTTATTGTAGAGATCACTTATAGTATCTTCTTGATTTTTTATATTCTATATTTCTATCACAGACCTTCTACTTTCCCCCTATGAAAGTATGTACTCTTCATATTTTTATTCAAATATTCAAATAATATTTGATGAAAAAAATATTAAGAGTACATTATTGTTTTTATGTGTTATATTATAACACATAAAAACAATAATCCAATAACGTGCTTTAACCACTAGGCGGTGCACACAAGGTACACACAGCCATAATAACTTTGTATTATTAGTGTAGGACATGTTTTATTCATGCTTTCACATAATTTTACAGCATATTGCTACACTATTTCAGACTCAGTATTTACATTCTTACATTAAAAAAAAATCAGTAATATCTTTAAAAACTACAGTCCTTTTATATCAGCTGTGCACCGTTATGGTGTAAATATATCTGTGAATTAGATCAAATGTAAAAGTCAGCCGAATTAGTGTTGATACTGCAAGGAGACGTATTGAAGATGTTGTTTAATTGTTGAATATATTTATGATCCACGTCAAGAATTCAGTTTCGGCGGCATTTTCTCAGTTTTTCCAAAGGTCTTCTCATCAGGACTCTATAAATAAAGAACTACGGCAGATCTGTAATATACAATGCAGCCGAACCGTGTATTACAATGCCGTTATGTGATGACTTTCAAAGAGAAAAGCAAGAACACTCGGAATTAAGTATTATTTAATTTAAATTACATTTATTTTTTTGTGTATGTAAATGGAGTGTGTGTCTGTGTGTGGACTTTGCCACAGTCCTTACATGTTTATCACCCGACTAACACTTATAGGAAGGTTTACTTACACAATAAAAATTAGGAAACATAGGATAAATTTGTCTCCAACAGGAGCAGATTTATTTAAAAAATAACACTAAAAAACCGAAATAACACCACAAGCATTTTTTTTGTAAACACTGGCAAAAAAGAAAAAATGTCCACAACCTGAATGTGTTTAGTGTTTTTGAATTGAGGCACCAGGCACTTAGTGCAGTAGATAGGTCTTCACCGTTGTGAGCACCTCCTGAGCGTGGTGGCATCTTCCCCATAATACTTGGGAATGCATATGAGGGGGAGAGGTGGTGCTGCTGCTGCAGGGACTTCACCCCTCGTGTCTGCAGCAAACTGCTCCCTGAAGGACTTCTGGGTGTGTGGCTTCATCCTGCCGGGGTCACCCCTCATCTTGTGCAGCTCCTTGTGGAGAAGGAAGCTGTTCACCACTGCAGTGTCCAGAAAATGGTAAAAACAAGTCTTGTACCATTTCATGGTTTTGTGGTCAACGCTGTAGTACCCAATCAAAGCATCGGACACATCCGCGCAGCCCATGCTTCTGTTGTAGTCCACCACAGCGTCAGGAACGGCAACAATCTTAGTCTGCCACACACTAGCCCGTTTCACTTTCCTTCTGACAGTCTGTCCACTGAATCAGAAGATGCAGAGGGAGGCTGAGTTAGTACTGGTGCAGACGTCCGGCGGCGTAGCTTGGATGTTGATGGCTCTGGGGCAACTGTATGCTGATCTGATGCACGTCGTAGCTCGGCTGAGGCAGATGTTGATGGCTGTGATCCAGAAGCCATTTGATACTCGTCCTCATCACTGTGAAAACAAAATGTGGAAAAAACAATTACTTTGATTACTTCACTGGCTTATTCTTTCAAAAATGTAACTCAAATCAGAAATAATTCCTCCATTTAGCGTGTGTGAAATAACAGTATATATATATATATATATATAGACTGGGTTGATATACAATACAGCTTTATTTATATACTGCCGTGTTATAGTCACGAAATACAATTCATCTATTTATACGTTCACCAACATGATGTTCCCATTGTTTTAGTTTCTCACGGAACGATAACGCTACTACAACAACAAAGCGGCGTCCATGTTGTATTTTGCGAGTGTGGAATTACTATAGATTACATCAAATACACAACTAATAGATACAAACAGAGAGAGTACATACCTTTCCTGAAGTTCATAATCAAGGTCTGATTGTTGTCTGACTGTTCTGTTGCCTGCTGTTGTCTCTGTGTTCAACACACTCTCACTCCCTAAGCGTCCAATAGCGACGTTTGGTCAGTGTCCGTGGCGTCCAATTGTGACGCTCCTTGGCTCCTTCAGCGTCATAAAGGGACGCAAATAGCTTTCAACTGATTGCAATGTATTCCCATCTGCGTCGGGATTTGACGCTCATGGAAGCACGGCATTCGTTTGTGTCGGCTGCCCTTAAAGGTAATGTGAGCGTCCATTCCCAGGAGTAAAGGATGGCAGAAGACACTACACTACCCAGAATCCCCAGCTATCGTTTGGACTACGCCATGTGCTCTGTTTGACAAACCCCGTGATAGTCCTCAAGCTCTGTGATTGGAGAGTGTGCTCCGAGGGTTAAGCCGATTCTCGAACAGCACTTGAAATGGGATGGAACCACGGCAGACTGTCCAAAACTGGATTTGAACGGGTCCACCGCGTCCCCCCTCCCCCACCCCGTCCCCAGAACTACACATGCTGGCTATTCTGTTTCGCAACATGTTCTCTATGGCACGTCTCTACTGGGAGTTGTAGTTTTAAAAGACTTTTTCGTATTTCCCATAATAAGAAGTTGCCAGTATTAAACTGTGTACATCCCTGGAGGTTTAGGGGACAGGAAACACTCACATTTAAAACATATAATTAATAAATGGGTGAAAATTGATTGTGCCCATTATGGGCAGTATTAATATATATACCCACATGCCAGCTAAGGTCAGAAGAGATTTATTTAACAGCTGGTCTTATGTGTGTGACCCCTGTGATAACATTACATTACATTAATTGATAAGCCTGAAACATGCACTTGTCAAGGTTCAGAGGCACATTTTGCAAATATGGCAGTAGCCATCGATCAGCTTAAGATAAGATATACTTTATTGATCCCAAGTTGGAACATTTGCGTTACATCAGCATGTGTAACAGTTAAATATGCAGTTGTGTTTATTTGAAAATCATTTAGTATAATATATACACAAATTCTGTGTTTTATATTCAACAATTCTGTGTTCTTTATTTATTGATTGTTCAATACCTGACAAGGCAGGAGATGAAATATCTACATACATCTTAGAAGAGTATAATACATTATGTATAATATCAGTTAAAATAAGTGCTTCAACATAGTTAACATTGCTGGAGGTATGCACAAATATTGATAGATGTCTTGTAATGCACTATTGAGGAACCTGCAACCCAAGTTTTTTATTCAGTGCAGAACTACACCACAGTTGTGTAGGCCTATATGATATGTCAATAAACCTTAGAAAATCTTGAAATCTTGAAAGGGATGTGCAAAATAGTCATTACATACAGTCTTTAATTAACTATTAGTAGAGAATAACGAGTAATGAATATACTTTATAGGGATCGTATTAATATCTAATAATAAAAATAATTAAATTCAATAACATGCTTTAACCACCAGGTGTCCCTTTATATCAGCTGTGCACCTTTATGGTGTAAATACAGCCTATCTACCAATTGGATCAAATATAAAAGTGAGCCGAATTAGTGTTCATACTGCAAGGAGACGTATTGTGTGAAAAGAAACAACAAAGATGTTGTTTAATGGCTGATATATTTATGATCCACGTCACGTTTTCAGTTCCTCATGTTTGTCTTCTCATCAGGGCTCTATAAATACAGAACTACGGCAGATATGTAATATGTAATGCAGCCGTATATTACAATGCCGTTATGTGATGACTTTCAAAGAGAAAAGCAAGCACACTCGGAATAAAGTATTATTATTATTTAAAAAAAAAAAATTCGGTCTGTTTCCGGTATTTGTTAATGACGATGTGCTGTGAGACTGGAATTGCACAGGGGGAAAATAACGTAGGCTATCTTTAGATGCGGATTTTGTTAAACTAATATGTTTAGGCTGTGGACCAACACTATACGTTGACGGGGAAGGGGGTAGCAATAAAGATAACACCATTAAACAGTTACACAACATAACAGAAATAATATCGATAGCAGCGTCCCTAGCAACCACCTTGGTAACAATGAAAACGTCGTGATTTCCTGAAGTAATCTTCGTAATAACTAGCAAACTAAAGATCATGTACATCCACTGCACACATAATCTGAAATAACAACTCATATTTCTCGCATCAAATGACATCAAAACGCATTTTAAAATAGGCATTTTCCACCTAGAATAAAACGAAGTTCGGCCATGTTTTCTTTTTCTGCAGGGAGAAATTTGAAGATCATGTGACATAGACGCCAGCCATCGGAATGAATGGTGAAAAAAACGGGGTTTGTCAAACAGAGCACATGGTGTAGTCCAAACGATAGCTGGGGATTCTGGGTAGTGTAGTGTCATCCTTTACTCAGAAAAAATATTTGTTTCTCCGAATCGAAGGGGAAAAATACAAAAGCATTGCAAACAATTTAAACCAATCAATGTTGTGTAATTAACAAGGATAATCTGGTGTTTTTTAGTCGATGAGTAGTGCAGATATCACTGTAAAATCAATCGACAGTAAGAGGAATACTTACTTCCGGGTGTACAATTCTCCGTTATCCAATGGGAATGGACGCTCACATTGCCTTTTAAGGGCAGCCGACATAAACGAATGCCGTGCTTCCATGAGCGTCAAATCCCGACGCAGATGGGAATACATTGCAATCAGTTGAAAGCTATTTGCGTCCCTTTATGACGCTGAAGGAGCCTAGGAGCGTCACAATTGGACGCCACGGACACTGACCAAACGTCGCTATTGGACGCTTAGGGAGTGAGAGTGTGTTGCTGTGTTCGTCGCTGTGTTGTCGCTTTGCTGTGTTCGTTGCTGCTGAGCTGGAGCGGTTGTGCACCTGCCTCTGCTGCTAGTCTGTGCGTAAAGCAGCCGCTGCTGGCATTATTCATACTACGCAGGATCCTATCTCTGGAACCCTTTGGTCGATTTGGGTGATTGACACCTTTTTTGAAACTTTAGAGCCAATAGAATGGAGGGAGAGTTAGTAAATCCCGCTTTTAACTTACGTCAAGGAGAGAGAGGCTTGCGTAAACAACACATTAGACACCCTGAGCCCCGGGCCCTTTCTCATTTCTCTAACTCCCCTCCTCGACTCCTATCCTCGAGACTTAGTCCCGCCCACAGGAGATGCGAGCGGAGGAGTCGAGGAGGGGAGCCGAGGAGAGAGGAGGGGAAGCAGCAGGCGGTTAGAGAAATGAGAACTCCTCTCCTCTGAGCGGTCATTTTAAAGAGACGTCCATTAATGATGACAGGAGGCACAGCAGCACTCTGTCTGATGGACAGATGTGTTCATGATGACTTATATTTACTTTGATTCATTCACAGTGCGGTATAATGAGACAATAACAGGCTACAGATGCGGGGACACACACATATATATATATATATATATGTATATACTTATATAAATATATACAATTTCAGAATCAAACAGAGCACTCATAATAACGTAACACTATCAGAGACTGGATATATCCCCCCCCCTCTCTAGTCGCTACAATGAGGAAAATAAATGACGGGCCAAAAGTTTTATTTACAAGTATTACAAGTAAGCAGAGGACACCAAACCAAATGAGACCTGTCTGTCCGCTGCATCCATGCACTGTACCACACACACCTATAATCAGGCTACAGCTGTTGTGTATTTTATTATGTGAAGCACTGAATGGTTTTAGAAAAATATCGACTCTTTGTTTGTATATATCTACTAAACTAAAGCAAAGAGTAGGCGAGAGTGATATATATTATACACACTGCTCTGCTTTCTGCAAGGACCTCACAGCTGTTCTCACTGTAAACATCGCCGGGATGAAAGCAGTTTCTAAAATAATATCCAGGGGATGCATGCAGAGCTGTCATTGGCTGAGATAAGTCCGGCCGTGCGTCACGACTCTTTGAAACATCTCTGTTCCCGGAAATGCATCCGCGAAGGAGCCGTGGAGGACCCATCAGTGTATCCTCGGTTATAGCTCCTCCAGAAATCCTCCTCGATGCTCGATTCTCGGTCCTCGACGTGCATTTAGAGAAATGAGATGTCCTTCAACATGGGGCGCTAAAATTCATTTCCGGGTCACTACCGGAGGACCGAGGAGTCGAGGAGTCGAGGAGGGGGATTTGATGAAATGAGAAAGGGCCCCGGACTGCAAAATGTTATACCTACTCTGCGGCCATGAATATAATGATGGATTATCAACAACAATTCTAAAGTGACAAAGAGACATTGGATTAACCTTGAGCAGCGTTTTTATTCCCTTGAAAAACGACTTTTGATCACAAAACAGCAACGGTAAGACGGTAAGACATAATTATTGCCATATAATCACCATCTGCCCCTTATATAGACCACCCTCGGAAGCCAGCCTCTTCGACCTAGGACCAGAGATGCGGGCATGGCTACACGACACCGAGTTGGACATATAACGTTATACGAAAGAAGAAGAAGATAATTATTGTTTTGGTTTAGAACACTGTTGTTGTTTTCTTGCTCTGTTCTGGCTGATAGCTCAGTGAGTTTGTGTCCTACAGTGATGATACTTATATCAAACTAATCTGTGGTGTATCAGCTTTCAGCTGATATGTAGTTTGTGCAGAACATATTACGTTTTAAAGATCGTTTTTGCTAGTTAGCACCGGAAGTAGCATCAGCCTGTTTTCACTAAGGGCTAATGCTAACGCTTCTTGTGAGACTTGTGTTTTGTTTCGGTAAAAATGGCTCCTATCTTCAGGTTGCTGAGTTTTTTCCCGTTATTTGAGTATAAGAAATTCATAGGTTTTTAAATATTAAGAAGCCCCCAGACGCTGTCTCCTGCAGTGACGCGTTTTTCCCCCCGGTATCGGGGGGGCCGGGTTTAAGAGGTTAAAATGTTTTCCGGATTTCATATCATATAAACACCAAATCCCAGCATGCATTGCGGCTAAAACATCCAATAAGTGAGCTTAAAACCATAGCTGAGGATCTTGGGTAATTGCTCGAAATGCCTACGTCTGTTTCCGGTTATTTTTATTTTGAAATTCAGTTCCTGACAGACGCCAAAAAAGCCCGAGATTATGGAATTAAACCAATAAATAAAAGCAAGGATAATTGAGTGTTATTGGTGAGTACATAACAGTGTGTTATTTTGAAGAGAATAACAAATTAGAAGGAAAAAAAGATTGCCGTCCTCACAGACGGCAACAAAAGTCCGAAATTATACGATTTCAAATAAAAGCAATAACTGTGGCTTGATATTGAGTAAGAACATGTTTTTATGAACCACACAGCTTCCGGTCTTCCTCGACCCGACAAAAAGACGTGCTGCAGGCAGTAGAAATACATTGCTTTTAAAATCGTGCTGTGCAACACGAAAAAAAGGGGCAAATCGTGTTGGTGAACACGAATCAATAGATTAAAAATCGTGTTGGTGAACACGAAATGCCGTGAGACTGGGTTGTTATACAGTAGCTGCCCCAAAGTGGCCAAATAATCAATCAGTGCAGTTGAAACTACAACTATTTCATATTATTGTTGTCTCAGGATTCAAATCACCAAGTCGTATAATATATTTTATTCAGGATTTATATTATTAAATATCTTAATTGGTAGCCTACTAAGTGGGCTAGTTGTTAGACTATAGTGGAAGCAGTCAGATAACGCTTGTGGCTTTTGTATCTCATTTGCCAAAGATATTGGTTGGTCATGAAACTGTAACAGCCCTGAGCTAATTGTATTGACATGTGAGAATCTCTGTAGAAATGGCAAGGGGTAAACACTAGGCAATTTCATTAGATGTCCAAAGGAGCACAAATACACAAGTTGGAACACACGCATCATTCTAATGTACCCTGATTCACTGTGAGCCGGCTCAATTTATTGAATTGAGTTTAGATTTAATTTGCATCCTAATTCGACCCTCGCACCTTTGATTTAAGCTCAGGGGGTTTATATTGCTCCCACTCTGTAATCAGTCAGTTATTCATGAGTTCTCTGAATACCAATGGTCTTTCTCCTCCAGCTGCTTGGAACATTTCAGGGATTGTGAGAGTGTTCACAGGCTCTCTGTGTGTGGGTGGGGAAATTTGATACCACACTTATATTTTTCATAAACAAGCAACAACAAAAAAAGATGAAACTATGTGAGTGGTGCCACTTTGTCGTCAGATGCACTGTTATCCATCAAGTATTTTGAATGACAAAATATGATGGATGACTGGATAATAGGTTGAAAGAAGATGTCAAAGCCAAAAGTCTAGACTTGAATTTTCTCAACATATACTAAACACTGTTATGTGTGTTATCTCAACTGTGAGATTTTGAAGTTACTTTTGTGTACTTGTGTACTTCGACTGACCTACATTTTCCAGCATGCCCTTTGGCAAACCCCAGACTGTGTGCTTGAATTAATAATTTGAATTGTAGGTAGAGGAAGCAACAGTGCTGCTGGACTTTTTCCAGGCCAAAAAACAGTACTCACCCTTCCCGATCAATATGTGACTTGTCAGGATGCTTTATTGCACCCTGGTCTATGTTGGCTACTGCTGGGGGGAAACGGGTACAGTATATGTGCATTTTCCATATCAGTGTGAACTTTGTTTATAGCCATGCTTCAGCCCTGGCTCCCGGGAGAGATATTCCAGTCAATCGGTCTACCACTTTTATCCATACAGAAAAGTCTGGATATTACTGGCTGAAGACCATACGATTTGGTAAATATATTCATGGTCCAAAGAGGATACATCAAACTGAATCATAACCAAAAACAGCAGGTCAAAGGGTTCATGTGTCCTGTGAATTATATCCACATTTAAATGATTTGGGGAAAATTGATTACAAGAATACAACCTTTCTAACGTATAATCATGGTTTCTGCATTATGTAAGATACCCTAAGAGCTACCAGTAGGTTGACATATGTAAAACACAGATGGATTGCCATTACCTTCAGCACAAACATTCACTATCACATTCCATGAAGTCTCTGCTTTTCTTTTTCTTAAGATCAATAGCAATAACAATAGCAATTGTCAGCATGCTAAAAAACTGCAATGGTGAAAATGGTAAACATTTTACGGTACCACTTTACAATAAGACTACCCTTATAAAGGATTCATAATGTCACGGTCCAAACTGTGTTCCTGTTTGTTCCCCTGTGTGTGGAGAGGGTGTGTTTTCCCTTGCAGGCAGCAGCCTGATTGCTCTCACCTGGCCGTCCGACTCAGCTGTCCCTCATCATCTAATCAGGACACAGCTTATCTACTCCAGTCTCCCAGCAACTCACCGCCAGATTGTTTTCTACATCATGCAATCCCTCGGCCATCGTCCACCAGAGCTTCCAGCCAACCTGCCTGTTTCTTCCTGCATCATACCTGCCTGCCTTGTAAATCAGTCCAGCCTCTCACTGCCTACCTCCACTCCGGACCTCCATATCACCAAACCTGCCTGAGTCTCCGAAGCAATACATTATTTAAACATCTTCAGTCCTTGCCTGCGCCTGGGTCCTGTTTAAAACATAATCCTAACAGAACAATCTGGCCACCATGGACCCAGCAGGCCCTGACCCAATTCGTGAGGCTCTCTCCAACCAAGGCGTCCTCGTGGGCCGGCATGACCAGATGCTTAGAGAGGTTATGGATAACCTCGCATCACTAGCCGCCAACGTAGCACAGATGGGACATCACCTCAACCTGGTTTCCACTCATCTTGCTCCGCCTGCTCCTGAGGATCCAGCTCCCCCACAAGAGTTAGCACCGTTTCCAGCCCAGCCCGCTCTCCCTTCACGTGAGCCAAACATTCCCACTCCAGAGCGGTACGCAGGTGCCTTAGGGACATGTAAATCTTTCTTAATGCAGTGTTGTCTTGTGTTTGAGCAGCAGCCGTCTACGTATGCTAATGACAGAGCTAAGATTTGTTATATGATAGGTTTACTTACAGGTAGCGCCCTAGCCTGGGCATCAGCTGTATGGGAGAGTCAGTCCAACCTTTGTTATTCTTATCCAGAGTTTACAGAAGAAATTAAGAACGTTTTCCACCACCCCGTCAGCGGTAGGGACGCTACTAAACGCCTCCTCTCACTGCGACAGGGCTCCCGTAGTGTAGCCGAATACTCGGTGGAATTTAGGACCTTAGCTGCAGAGGCAGGGTGGAATGACACAGCGCTTCAAGGGGTTTTTCAAACCGGGCTAACTGATTCTGTTAAAGATGAGTTAGCAGTGAGGGACGAATCAGCTAACTTGGATGAGTTGGTCTCCCTAGCCATAAGACTGGATAACCGCCTTAGGGAGCGCTGTAGGGAAAGAGCCAGCCGATCTCCTGGGTCACTCCCCTCTCGCCCTGTCTCGTCTCCTCTCGCAAGATTCAGGTCGGAGACTTTCCCAAGTCCTGTTGCTCCATCTGAAGTCTTTTCTCCTCTCCTGTCTTCAGAGGAACCAATGCAGCTAGGCAGAGCCCGACTCACTCCCCAAGAACGTCTCCGGAGAATAAGAGAAGGACTTTGTGTCTACTGTGCTCACTCCGGTCATCTCGTGGACACATGCCCCCAGCGCCCAAAAGAGGGTGCTCGCCAGTAAAGGTGGGGATACTGGTGAGCAAAGCTGTTTCTTCCTCAACCCCCCAGACCCGCAAGCCACTTGAAGCCACACTGCTGTTAAATCAACAGTCTCTCTCTCTGCCTGCCCTAGTGGACTCTGGGGCTGATGAGAATTTTTTGGATGCCCAACTGGTTGCTTCAGCCGGCATCTCCACTCAACCTCTGACAGCTCCTCTCAATGCTCGAGGTCTGAATGGGAAGCTCCTAGCACGCGTTACCCATGTCACCGAACCCCTACATCTCGTCCTGTCTGGTAATCACCATGAAATGATTCAGTTCCACGTCATGTCCTCCCCTCACACACCCCTAGTTCTGGGCCAGCCATGGTTAAAACTGCACAACCCCCACATGGACTGGTCGGAGAATCAAGTAAGGAGTTGGAGTTCCTTTTGTCACTCTTCATGCCTGCGGTCTGCAATTCCCCCAGCAGAGGTCGGTATTCCCCCAGTGCAGCAGGAGCCACTCAACTTGTCCGCTGTCCCTCCGGTTTATCATAGCCTGAGAGAGGTTTTCAGCAAACAGCGAGCTCTTTCTCTGCCCCCTCATCGCCCTTACGACTGCACAATAGACCTTCTTCCTGGGGCATCTCTCCCATCCAGTCGCCTGTTTAACTTGTCCCGAACTGAGCGTGAGGCCATGGAGACATACATCAAAGACTCACTGGCTGCTGGCATCATAAGACCCTCTTCTTCCCCGGTCGGAGCAGGTTTCTTCTTTGTATCCAAGAAGGACCGCTCCCTACGCCCCTGCATTGACTACCGAGGCCTTAACAACATTACCATCAAGAACAAGTATCCACTGCCCCTCATCAATTCAGCCTTCGAACCCCTACAGAAGGCCACCATTTTCTCTAAACTCGACCTCAGGAATGCTTACCACCTGGTCCGCATACGTCAAGGAGACGAGTGGAAGACGGCGTTCAACACCCCACTAGGCCATTTCGAGTATCTAGTGATGCCCTTTGGACTTACCAATGCCCCAGCTGTCTTCCAGGCTCTTGTGAACGATGTCCTCCGTGACTTCCTGAACCGTTCAGTATTTGTGTATCTTGATGATATCCTGATATTCTCACAGACCCTGGAGGAACACACCCAACAGGTGCAGCAGGTTCTACAAAGGCTCCTCGAGAACAAGCTTTTTGTCAAAGTAGAGAAATGCAAATTTCATGTGGATTCAGTGGATTTTCTAGGCTACATCATTGAGCAAGGTCAGCTGAGAACAGACCCAGAGAAGGTAAAAGCAGTGGCCCAATGGCCCAAACCTTCCACCAGGAAGCAGCTCCAACGTTTTTTGGGCTTTGCAAATTTATATCGCCGGTTCATCAGAGACTACAGTCGTGTTGCCGGTCCTCTCAACCAACTCACCTCCCCAGCAATCCCCTTCTCGTGGACTACTCAGGCTGAGGCTGCCTTCTCTGAGCTGAAGAGACGTTTTACCTCGGCCCCTATTCTTACGAACCCTGACCCATCTCTTCAGTTCATTGTTGAGGTTGATGCATCCAACACCGGTGTGGGGGCTGTTCTATCACAACGCTCAGTCTCCGACCAAAAGCTTCACCCTTGTTTTTTTTTTCCCGACGACTGACAACCCCCGAGCGCAACTATGATGTTGGCAACAGGGAGCTGCTTGCTGTAAAGCTTGCGCTGGAAGAATGGAGGCACTGGCTGGAAGGCTCTGAACATCCATTCATTGTGTGGACAGACCACAGGAACCTGGTCTACATACAAACTGCCAAACGACTAAACTCCCGTCAGGCACGCTGGGCATTGTTTTTTGGGAGGTTAAACTTCACCCTTACACCTGACGCATTGTCCCGGCAGTTTGCAGTGGATCAGGATCCCATAGCTCCTGACACCATAATCCCCGCTACCAGAGTGGTGGGCGCTGTAACATGGGAGATTGAGAACTCAGTGAGGAAGGCACAGAGAGACCATCCAGATCCAGGAGATGGTCCAGATAACCGTTTGTTTGTACCTGACTCTGTCCGCTCACAGGTTCTCCTATGGAACCATGCTTCCCGCTTTGCCTGCCACCCGGGTGTGAGTCGTACCCTATCCCTCCTGAGACGACACTTCTGGTGGCCTTCTATGGAAGCGGACTCTCGAGCCTTTGTGCTGGCCTGCACTATTCGCGCCCGTAGCAAGTCTTCACACCAGGCTCCTATCGGTCTACTACAGCCTCTCCCAGTCCCTAGTCGTCCCTGGAGTCACATCGGCCTAGATTTTGTTACCGGCCTCCCGGTTTCACAGGGTAACACGACTATTCTCACTATTGTTGATCGCTTTTCCAAAGCGGTTCATTTTGTGCCTCTTCCTAAACTCCCCACAGCCTCTGGAACTGCTGACCTCTTAGTCAATCATGTGGTCCGGCTTCATGGCATTCCGACAGACATTGTTTCCGACCGAGGGCCACAGTTCATATCTCAGGTATGGAAAGCATTCTGTCGAGCACTTGGAGCATCTGTCAGTCTCTCCTCAGGCTATCATCCTCAGACTAACGGGCAGGCCGAAAGAGCCAATCAGGACCTTGGAGCTGCACTTCGCTGTGTCACCTTCCGGAATCCCACCTCCTGGAGCTTACATCTGCCCTGGATTGAATACGCTCATAACTCACTGTCTAGTGCTGCCACCGGTATGTCCCCATTTGAATGTTCTCTTGGATATCAACCCCCTTTGTTCCCAGCCCAAGAGGACGAGAGCGCAGTTCCGTCTGTCCAAGCCCATCTCCGTCATTGTCGGAGGATTTGGAAGGATGCCCGCTCTGCCCTTCTCCGCTCCGATGAACGCAATCGACATATTGCAAACCGCCACCGGACCGCAGCTCCCCAGTTCCAACCAGGTCAGAAAGTTTGGCTTTCTTCAAAACATATTTCTGTACAAGCTGAGTCTAAGAAGTTGAAACCACGCTTCATTGGCCCCTATGTGATCGAGCGCATAATCAATCCATCTGCTGTTAGACTCAAGCTGCCTCCCTCCATGAGAATTCACACAACCTTTCATGTGTCCCAGTTGAAACCAGTGTTGTCCACCCCTTTGGGCCCTCCAGCCATCTCCCCTCCACCCACCCTTGTTATTGATGACCACCCGGCCTACACGGTCCGACGGCTGTTGGACATTCGTCGCCGGGGCCGTGGGTACCAGTATCTGGTCGATTGGGAGGGTTATGGTCCTGAGGAGAGGAGCTGGGTGTCCCGCAAGCTCATTCTAGGTCCCTCTCTCATTCGGGACTTTCACAGAGACCACCCAGATAAGCCTGGCGGTTCGCCTGGAGGCTCCCGTTGAAGGGGGGGGTACTGTCACGGTCCAAACTGTGTTCCTGTTTGTTCCCCTGTGTGTGGAGAGGGTGTGTTTTCCCTTGCAGGCAGCAGCCTGATTGCTCTCACCTGGCCGTCCGACTCAGCTGTCCCTCATCATCTAATCAGGACACAGCTTATCTACTCCAGTCTCCCAGCAACTCACCGCCAGATTGTTTTCTACATCATGCAATCCCTCGGCCATCGTCCACCAGAGCTTCCAGCCAACCTGCCTGTTTCTTCCTGCATCATACTTGCCTGCCTTGTAAATCAGTCCAGCCTCTCACTGCCTACCTCCACTCCGGACCTCCATATCACCAAACCTGCCTGAGTCTCCGAAGCAATAAATTATTTAAACATCTTCAGTCCTTGCCTGCGCCTGGGTCCTGTTTAAAACATAATCCTAACACATAAAGGGTTTATAATTAGGTTATTAATTAGGTTGTAAACACTTTATTAATCATTAAGAAACATTTATAAACCAGTTCTAACATAGTTGACTCACTATTTGACAAGATGACTAAGCCTTATAGTGGCACTAGCTTACTTCATCTTCTACATCAGCCAGCATCCTTGGTATCTGTCGTTCACTGAGTTAATTCCCCCCTTCCATCCTGATGTTTCTTGGCATCTCTTATGACCATTTATTTATTACTAGTTACTAACATTTATAACTGCCAAAAGGGAGCCTTGTAAAGTGTAAAACACATTCCCATTTATTAATGAGTTACTACCATTTATCATTTGTTTAAGTTATATTAAGCCTTAAAGTTATACATAAATTAGGGCGTGGTCACATTGAGTGACAGGTCTGTCCAGTGACTGCTGCTGTTAGCTTCCTGTCTCTCTGCTAGCAGCTCCGTCCGTGATGCTACAGGGGCTCAGCTCATCCGGGGAACATAACTTGAACTCTGCCGTGTTTGTTGTGCTGGTGCCTTGTGGACTATTCTTCATGCTTATATCGGGCTATTGTGACTCGCTCCGCGTTTAAAACAGACGGTGCATGAATGTGGTTTTGCGGTAAGTGACATTTGAGTACTTTATTTATGTGTTTATGTTTTTAGTCAGCTAACTTTAAAGTTGGGGTAGGTAATTTTGGAGAAACCAGGGGGGGTATACTACGAAGCAGGATTTTCGTTTAGCAAGATAACTTCTGGGATTTCCGGTACTACGAAGCTGGTTCACTTTTTTAGCGGGCTAGATCTCCATGGTGACTTATCCTGGAACCTAGTCTGTGCTCCGAAGCAGGATAGGTTCCAGGATAAGAGATCAACTCAGCAAAAGCACCACGCCTGCTGACCAATCAGAGCTCAGTGTGCGGAGGAAATACAGTTTAACCTGCCGTTGCAGGAAAGACGGCCGGACAAAATCACCGACTGTGTGAACGTGCAAATGAATAGAACATCACCTCCCATCTTCAGAGCAATCTGACTATTAGGCTATGTTAAAAAAGCTTAATTAAATATCTGCCACAACATAAGTAACCGGATCAAAGTAACATTATGTAGCCTACAGCCAGCAGCACTGTGAGTGCAGATGTCGATGTGTCCCATTATCATTCATATCACATCATAATGTATCATATATTTCCTTATCTGAGTCAGCTGAGCCGTATCTGGCCGTGCAACACTCACAGTGTCACATACTGTATGCAGAAGTATTATTGTCACATTAAGTTGACGAAACACTCGAGACAAATGTAATTAAAGTCAGATCGTGTTTTAGACGGGGCAGTGATATCATAAACCTGTTAATGTACGAATTCAAACACTTTTTATTTTACCAGCTGTATTCACCTTGCAAGTGCAGCTATGTGGCTTTTATCCTGGATAAAGTGTTTAAGTCATGGATGTTTAAAGTTTAACTTCTTCATATGTCTAATATTATAGTTGACTTTTCATTCAGGAAGTATGACGCTGCGCTGTCAGTACGCTTCTCCATGTTTGTGATTGGTCGAATGCTCCAGATACCACCCCTTTTATGTGAACGCGCACCTAACACCTAGTGTTAGAGAATATTTCTGTCTTACTCCTAAGTGTCAAAGAATAATTCTTCCTTACTCCTAATATATTTAACCTTTATGCCTGTTGACACCCCTTTCATGTGAACGCGCACCTAACTAGATAGGACACGGCTGGCTTGAGCGATCCACTTGATAACCCGCGTCGTAGTACAGTTTAGCGAGAGCACTTATGTTTTGGATTAGGCCAACCGGCTAACTCAAACATATCCAGTTTAGGTTGAACCAGCTTCGTAGTACAGGCCTCAGCTCGAGTGCACTAGAATTTGAAAATACACAGAGCCCCTCTTCCAACACACACGCACATGACCAATGATGGCACGAGATTTTCATTTCATTTCAAACCTTTATTTATACAGATAAATCCCATTGAGATCATTGATCTCTTTTCCAAGGGAGACCTGCTCAAGTAGTTCCACATGAAACATAAAAACATAAATAGAACAACAAAAGGACATCATACAGCATCATTTACATAATTATCCACATAAACAGGTACCAATAGCTTCCGATTGACTAGCATCCAACCGAGCTTTAAAAACATTTAGTGGCACCAGATTGTTCAGTTTCCATTTAATTTGCAGACTATTCCAAGACAGAGGAGCTGCGCATCTAAAAGCTGTCTTCCCTAAGACAGTCCTAGCAGTTGGCACATTTAATAAAACCACAGCATTCGATCTCAGGCAGTAGCCACTTACAATTTTCCGTGAGATCAGGGAGCAGATATAAGATGGAAGTTTCCCTAACATGGCTTTGTATATAAAAATGTACCTGTGACTGAGCCTCCGTACAGTTAGTGAAAGCAAACCAGCCCTTGCATACAGGGTACAGTGATGGGTTAATGCTTTACAGTTTGTCACACATCTTAGTGCACTGTGATACTCAGCATCTAACTTGACCAGGCAATTGGCAGGTGCATTCATATACATTAAATCACCATAGTCCAGCACAGGTAAAAAGGTCACAGTGACTAGCCTTTTCCTGGCCTCAAGCGAGAAACAGGACTTGTTCCTGTAGAAGAAACCTAGCCTAACCCTCAGCTTTTTAAGCAGGTTATTGACATGAAGTTTAAAAGTGAGACAATCATCAAGCCAGATACCAAGGTATTTGTAACAGGTAACCACTTCAAGTTTTATTCCTTGCATAGTTACAATATCTAAAACAGGCTCTGGTGTATTTTTAGCTTTAGAAAAGAGCATTACCTTGGTTTTCTCAACATTTAAAAGAAGCTTTAGTTCAGAGAGCTGAGTCTGAATAATGTTAAAAACAGCCTGTAATTTAACACCAGCCTCCTTAATGGAGGGACCTGCACAGTACATCACGGTATCATCCGCATAAAAATGTAAAGTAGCTTCATCCACATTTTCACCTAAACTGTTGATTTAGATGGAGAATAAAAGTGGACCTAAAACAGAACCTTGGGGAACACCATTTGCAATGTTCAACCACTCAGAAGACAGCCCATCAAAATGAACACATTGGACCTTTCAGAGAGGTAGTTTACAAACCACCCTACTGCATGGCTGGATATGCCAATACTGAGTAGCCTCTGCTTTAAAATGTGATGATCGACGGTGTCAAACACTTTTGAAAGGTAAATAAATAGAGCTGCACAACTCTGCTTATTATCTAAAATACTCGCCACATCATTCACCACTTTCATTGTGGCAGTGATGGTGCTATGTTGCTTTCTGAAGCCTGACTGATGTTTAGACAGGATGTCATTTGTACATAAAAACACATTTACCTGTTCACTCACTAAGCATTCAAGAACCTTAGCCAGAACTGACAACTTAGAGATTGGCCTATAGTTATTTAATAAGGTAGCCTCCCCTCCTTTTAGCAAAGGCAGGACATACGCTGACTTCCACAATTTTGGAATTGTGTTAGTGCTGAGGGAGAGGTTAAAAAGAGTAGTGAGAGGTGGAGCAATAACATCTGCAGCTATCTTTAAAAAGAAAGGTTCTACGTTGTCCGGGCCAGCCGGTTTATTAGGATCTAACTTGGTTAAAGCTTCACGAACAACATCAACAGTAAAAGGGGTAAAACTAAAAGGGTTTTCCAACACACTTTTTTCAGAGTCACATACTGTAGTGTTCACAGAAGCAGAGTTAGTGACAGAATCAAATCGAGAACCACAGGACACCAAATGCTCATTAAAGCAATTTAGCATAGTAGCCCTGTCCGATATAGAGCCAGATGCTGTGGTAATGCACGGAGGTAGCTCATTACGGATATCGCCGGTGGATAACGATTTAATCCATCTTCTCCCGCTTATCCGTGGTCGGATCCATTAACGATTTAATGGCTTTCCAACATTTTCCAGGATTATTCAGATTCTTTGTGGTTACTGACAGATAGTACTTTGATTTAGCACTTTTGATTTGCGATGTGAAGCTATTCCTTAGCTGCCTAAAACGCAGCCATTCTACCTCTGAGCCTGATTTCCTAGCCTTTGTCCAGGCCTTGTTTCTCTCATGAAGGAGACTGGACAGATTAGCAGAAAACCAAGGATTGTTTTGTCCCTTTACTCTAAATGTACGCAGGGGTGCATGTCTGTCAATGATCTCCATAAAACCAAGATAAAAATAAGACCATGCGGTTTCTACATCAGCACACAGATCGATTTTACCCCAATCAAAATCAAACAGATCATGCACAAAACCCTGCTCCACAAAATGTTTTTTGTCTCTCTTAATGATAATGCGAGGTTTAAGCTTTTGGACCTTAGTGTCCCTAATTGTGGCTACAACACAGTGATCACTCAGATAATTTGCAAATACTCCCACAGATGAATATTGTCACGATTCTCATGTTATGTCACGTTTGTAGTTTTGTCTGTGTTGGTGTTTTTCTTGTCTTTGGGTTTCATTGTGTAAAGTGTTCACCCCCGTTTCCTGCCTGTCTGCTTTCTGTCTGTTTCCCTCCCTGATTACCCGATTGTGTTCACCTGTTGTCCTTGTGTTTCTCCTCCCCTGCCCAGCTGTGTCTTGTTCTGTGATTACCCTTCTGTGTATTTAGTCTAGTCTTCCCCTGTGTTCCATGTCGGTTCATTGTTTCCTCTCCATGTCATTCCACGGTCTGTGTTCCTTGTGCTGCTCGTTGGTGTTGGATATTTTGGATTCTGCCTTGTTTTGCCACAGCTTTATATATTTTAATAAAGCTCGCTTTTCGTTATTCTGCATTTGAGTCCTACCTGCTTCCCCCATTCGTAACAAATATTTATGTGGAACATTAGTTAAAATGAGATCAATTAGGGAGGATTTATTAGGGAACTTAATGTTAGGGCGAGTAGGACTGTCCACAATCTGAGTAACATTTAAAGAGATACAAGGCAAGGCAAGTTTATTTATATAGCACTTTTCAACGCAAGGCAATTCAAAGTGCTTTACAAAAAATGAAAGACATTAAGCATTAAAAAAGAAAAGCTAATAAAATAAACATTAAAAGGAAAAATACATGGATACAAGTTACAGTGCAGTCTAAAATATGAATAGTTCAATTAAACATTAAAAGAAAAAGTACATGGATAAAAGTTACAGTGCAGTTTAAGATATGAATAGTTCAATTAAAAGCATCGACAAAAAGATCGAGTCTACTGAAGATAAAGGCATGGACAAGTTTTTCCAAATCCTGCTGTGACATTAGTCTTTTAATCCTAGATATATTCTTTAGGTAGGCTGATGTTGTGACTGTTGAAACTTAGGTCAGAGTCCATGACTACACCTAGATTGCTGGCTTTATCTGTTGGTTTGAACATTGCAGACTGAATCTCAACGCTAACTTTTAAACGTTCTGCCTTTGCTCCAAAAACCATTACCTCAGTTTTATCTTTGTTTAATTGGAGAAAGTTCTGACACATCCAGTCATTGATTTGTTCAATGCACTTACTCAGTGTTTGAATTGGAGCATAGTCTCCTGGTGAAATTGTTACGTACATTTCTGTGTCATCTGCATAGCTATGGTAACTTATTTTGTTGTTCTTCATTATCTGAGCCAGTGGTAGCATGTAGATGTTAAAGAGAAGAGGCCCCAAGATGGAGCCTTGAGGAACCCCACATGTCATATTTGTCAACTCAGATGTGTATTTACCTATAGAAACAAAGTTGTTTCTATCCTTTAAGTAGGATTCAAACCAATTTAGAACTGTTTCCGAAAGTCCCATCCAGTTTTCCAGTCGGTCTAGTAATATGCTGTGGTCAACAGTGTCAAACGCAGCACTGAGATCTAATAATACTAACACTGAAGTTCTGCCACTGTCTGTGTTTAAGTGGATGTCATTAAAGACCTTTACAAGAGCAGTCTCAGTGCTGTGGTTTGGACGAAAGCCTGACTGGAACACATCGAAACAGTTATTTAAATGCAAGAAATGACTCAACTGTTGAAAAACCACTTTTTCAATGATCTTATCTAGAAATGGGAGGTTTGATATGGGCCTGTAATTGTTCATTACTGAAGCATCTAGATTATTCTTTTTTAAGAGCGGTTTAATGACTGCAGTTTTCAGGGCCTGTGGAAAAATACCTGAGTGAAGAGATTTGTTTACTATATGAAGTAGTTCTGAGGCCATGAAAGGCAAAACATCTTTGAAAAATCCTGTTGGAATAATATCAAGGCAGCAGGAGGAGGATTTCAGAAGTTGTATAATGTCCTCTAGGTTTTTATCATTAATCTGATTGAATTGTGTCATGATGTCTGAATTGATGTTAAGTTACAAAGGTTTTTAAAATCCTCTGACACTGCAGTTAACCAGTCCCAGTTAAAATCTCCAAGTAGCACTATTTCCTTGTAGTCTAGTTGTGATAAAAATATTTGCTAGTGAAGACAAGGAGTCTTTGACAGCTGAGGGGGGTCTGTAACAACTCACTACCATGACCTGTTGACCCCTTGCCACTTCTATATTTATGGCTAACAATTCAAATTGCTTACTGATCGATTTGGAAACTAATGTGGTTACACTGAACTTATTCTTAACATAAATGGCAACGCCACCACCTTTATTAGGCCGGTCGGTACGATACACATTATAACCATTTAAGGCAATGTCAGAGGCCAAAATAGACTTGTTTAGCCATGTTTCTGATAAAACAATGACGTCAGCGTCAGTTGAGCTCGCCCAGATACGGACAAAATCTAGTTTACCTAACAGACTGCGCACATTCAAGTGGATGAAACCCAGACCTAGCTTTAAAATCAGCAGGAGTAGCGATCTGACTACTACTACTGGGCGGACCAGGGTTAGGTTGTACATTTCCTGACAGTAATAACAAAAAAAAAAAACAGGCATCTTTTCCTCTTAAACGACACACATACATTGTCATCTAAATTAGAAACACCGGAAAAGTCTGCGAGAGTGTGATTTGAGCTTAAGAAGCAGTCCTGAAGAACCATCATCGCAGGAAAAACAAAAAAGACAATCATATTTTGTCGAGCAGATTGTCTGTGACAAGGCAACCGGTAATTGTTTGAGCAACACATCCGAACCTTTGCAGGGGATGCCCACTGCGGGTGGCAGAACAGACCTGAATCCAGTAGACTTCTCAGAATGACTAGAGATCTTCTCATAGTCCAAAACAGTTAACAGGCACAGCAGAATCCCGATATGGGCCATTTTCCCAGACCAGCACACAGTATCTGCGATGTTCCTGGTGCAAAATCAGCACAGTAGCAAAGGACAGGCGAAAATAGCAGTGTGGAAGCGCTCCGGTCCCTCCGTGGTATCCCCGGGGTGAAAGCAGGCCTCTGCAACAGCAGAACCAGGACAGGTGGAAAGCAGGCCCCAGCAGTGGTAAAATCCTCCTCCGTACAGCAGCACACGCCCGGTGGAAGCAGGCCAAGTCGGAAGCGTGGATCCACTCCGTCTCTCCGCAACGACTCCAGGGTAAAAACCTCTCCAGAACAGCCGTATTCTACAGGTGGGAGCAGGCCTCCGTAGATCGCAGATCGCAGGCAGCAACAGGTGGAGCCGCTCCGTCTCTTCGCGACGAGCAGGCCTCCGTAAATCGCAGATCGCATGCAGCAACAGGTGGAGCCGCTCCGTCTCTTTGCGACGTCTCCGGAGGAAAAACACCTCAGTACAGCCATACTCGACAGGTGGGAGTAGGCCTCGGCAGATCGCAGACAACTAAAACTACTACTTGTATAAGCAGGGTTGGCTAAAAGTTTGTAAGCAGGAGAGCTAGATGCTAACAGATGCCAGATGCTAACAGGTAGTGCGAGCCTGTAGAAATTGCGACTGCGAAAGGAGTGGCATTGATTTCTGCTGGATCTTTAAGTTTACGTTAAGATAAGTTTGTGCACAGATGGAAGGCTGACAGGCAGGCAAGCCATCCAGTTGTTTTAGCCGGGCCGGCTAAAATGATCGGTCGTGCTTTTTACAGCACTACGGCTTCCACAGATGACATTTTATTGTGGATTTTTTGTCAAAGCACTTAAGATATTCATTGCTATCGGGATGTTAAGAGCATTCCATGGAATATAACAAAAAGTGTATCTCGAGCCGGTTTCTCAAACTTACCTACCCCACCTTTAAAGGAATGGTATGCTCATGACACTCATTTTTAAATAATTATCATCCGATAAAACAGACCAGTCTCTGCCAGGCTTTTTTTTTTTTTTTTTAATCCGATGACATTATCAGTGATTTTAAACTGATTATATACCGAAATAACATCAACACTGTGGGCACCGCCATTTTCCGGACGTGACGTAAACCATGCGTTTGGTTTTCGAAGACACGTTGATCTCGATGTTATTTACTGTAGTTTCTCTCTTCAAATATGCCTCACTGTATCGCGAAATATTGCCACAATTCTGAATGCTCGGTTCCATCTGTTGCCAAAAGGTAAGCGTAAGAAGTACATTCGGAGGCAGTAGCTAGCGAGATGTGGCCGGCCCGAACCGAAAGATTCACAGGCTCATGTATGCAGCGAACATTTCAAATTTCCGGACGACTACTCTGAGAGTATGATGAAACATAACATGGGATTTATGGAACAACCATTACTTAATGGAGATGCAGTACCATCGGTCTTTCTGGTGTCATCACCGACCAGGACACCAGTTCGGCCAGTTGAGAAATCGCCCTCTGCAAGTGTGAAGCGACGGAGGAGCAGAAGTAGTGCTCGGAGTAAGAATAAGGTATGTTATAGCGCATTTCCATTGCAGCGGCTATCCCCGTTTTAACGTCCTTTAGCGTCCAGGCCAGGCCAGTTTTTGGTGGCCTTTCCATATAGCGTAGTACCGGCTAGTGTGTATTTCCCCCCAGTTTTTTCCGGCCCCATAACATCGTGATTCTATGGCCAGGGACAACGAAGCTGAGTATGCTAAACTAGAGATGGAATCGCTAGCAAGGGTGGTACTACATGCATACATATAGTATCTTATATCATCTTCCTATTATACACACATGCATTTCCAAACATTTGGACTACCTATGTTGCAAATGTATTATCTTTTCAATTTACACACGGCATCTATTGCACGTCTGTCCGTCCTGGGAGAGGGATCCCTCCTCTGTTGCTCTCCCTGAGGTTTCTCCCATGTTCCCTTTAAACTGAGGGTTTTCTCCGGAAGTTTTTCCTTGTACGATGTGAGGGTCTAAGGACAGAGGGTGTCGTATTGTCATACTGATATGTATGGTTGAATTCCCCCATCCAATCTCTTCACATTGGTCAAAACTTCTTCCTCTGCTGACGAGTCCAAACTCAAATACCCCGCCATGTTTCCGTGTGTTGACAAAGTGAACGCATGGATGACGTCACGACCATCACGTGACTACTGAAAATGGCAAAAATGGCGGCGGCCAGGCGGAATATACAGGTTTTGATAAAAAAGAGCTATAAAATCATTATTTACCGGGGAATATCGCAGATTTCTTCAGGGTATGATTTAAACATAATGTTTCACTAAATACTGAAGTTTGGAATAATTATCTAATGAGTGGACCATTCCTTTAATGAATGTTAAGGCTTGAGTTAGCATGTAGTAAGCAAGTGGTAGCTACATCTGTGCTAACAATGCTAATCGTAGCCTCCAAGTTAAAACGTAATAGAGAAATGTTAAGCATTAAGTGGGATAATACTGTAGAACAAACGGCTTCTGTTTGAGGTTAGTAAAATAAGGTCATTCTTGTAAGTTAGAGATATTTTATTAGGTAGTGTTGGAGCACCACCCAATGGCGGTGGTGGGAGGTTCACCTCTGCTCCGCGTGTCCCTTGATGACCGATGAGCTAGTCAAATTACAAAAGAAGGAACTCAAAGCACCAGGATAGAGGTTAAACAATAATCTGTTTTTACTGGTAGAAAATAACAATACACAATACAGAACACTCTGCAACAGTACCAAATACAGTGCTCCGGGCTCAATTCCTACCACCGTGTGATATACGTACCACGCAACCTGATCTCAACAGAATGCGTGACTCCACCACAACTCCTTAACACCGCATTGCGTGGTGGACTCACGAACTGTTACATCTACGTGTCTGCACCACGCAAACAACCCCAATGTAAAGTGAATGAGGCTCTTTTGTCGTGGTGCACACACGCATTTCTACAACGTCCTGCAGTGAGCTTTTATTCTATAAAACGTTTTTAAAATATACTTTATAGCTTGTAGTAACTCACGGGAGGCTTCTTTTATTTTATTTGTATTCATAATAATTTTTATTTTTCGTCAGATTTCAATATTACTCTAAACGTGTAATAACGTGCTTTAACCAGTAGGAGGTGCGGGTGAAAAAGCTGTCAAGTTTACAGTGTTAACAAAATAAAATATACTGCTGTTTCTGGTTTATTTACAACGGATATATTCTGTTATTGTTTTGATATTTGTAACACAAAAGCGATGGAAAAACCCCACAGCAACACAGAAAAGATGGTCTTAACATGACCCAGCGGTCTAGTAGTGAATAAAAAACAATAATATCAAAACTAATTATTACTACTAACTTTATTGTGAAATTAAAACAGAACGGTAAGAGAATAGTTTCTGGTCTATTTTGAGGCCAGATCTCTGTAGATAAATAAAGAACTACGACAGATGTGTAATATTTAATGCAGCCAAACCATTTATTACAATGCATTCATGTGATGACTTTCAAAGAGCAAGCACTGCTGAATAAAGTATGATTTATCTTTTACGAAACGTTTTTTTCATATGGAATGCAGTTGGAGGTCAACCAATCACAGAGCTTGAGGCAACGCGGAACAATAGCTGAGGATTCTGGGTAGTGTCTTCGGCCATCCTAAACTGAACAAATATTTGTTTCTCCGAATCGAAGGGGAAAATTACAAAAGCATTGTACACAACTTAAACCAATCAATGTTGTGTAATCAACAAGAATAATTTGGTGTTTTTGAGTTGATGAGTAGTGCAGATATCACTGTAAAATCAATCAACAGTAAAGAGAATACTTATTTCCGGGTGTAAAATCCTCCGTTATCCAATGGGAATGGACGCTCACATTGCTCTCCGTAATACAATAAAGGGGACATGATCAAATCAGAATATAATGTTCTTTTAAAAAACGTTAACTAAAGGGAACAATCTATTTGACACAGCTGAAGCTCTGGCCTTCCTTAAAAACTAACTAATTTAATACAAATCACAGTTGTATTACACACAATGCACTGTTTTTTGAGAACAAAAATTCGTAACTGACGAAAAATAAAAATTATTATGAATACAAATACAATAAAAGAAGCCTCCCGTAAGTTACTACAAGCTATAAAGTAGATTTTAAAAACGTTTTATAGAATAAAAGCTCACTGCAGGACGTTGTAGGAATGCGTGTGTGCACCACGACAAAAGAACCTCATTCACTTTACATTGGGGTTGTTTGCGTGGTGCAGACACGTAAATGTAACAAAGTGCGTGAGTCCACCACGCAATGCGGTGTTAAGGAGTCGTGGTGGAGTCACGCATTCTGGTGAGATCAGGTTGGTACCACGACAGCCAGTCAGGAAGAGAGCACCGAGCATAAGAATGTTACAGCTTAAATACAAATTCTGTGGGAGGAGTTGTATTTGTTGCTCCTCCCCAGCTATTTGTTATTGGCGATTTCACTTCTGGGCAAGCTAGCCAGTGAGTTGGCAGTTTTCCATTGGTCGGTTTCACTTCTGGGCGAGACCCTAGGCCAGGGGTTGGCAACCCGCGGCCCTTTAAGCCCTCTGCTCTGGCTCCCTTGAGCTTAGACAAAAATAAGAAGGAAATAAAATAAAAGTATTTGTAGGACTATTTATATTTTATTGCATGGTTGAAAATGTTTCGTATGTTGTATTTTGAGGTGATACTGTGACACATAAATAAAAAACAAAACGGTTTTAATTGGGTCAACTAAAATATACGTCACATCCTGCGCCGGTCCCGCGCGAGCGCCTTTTCTTGGAGGCGAATAACCTGACCCCCGGCTCGTTGAGCGAACTATGGATAAATCAAAGAAAAGTACCGGAGGAACACAGGATTTAATTCTGCGTGGACAGAGTTGTATGCTTTCACAGCAAACGATGCTGGTTTACCGGTATGTTTGATATGTAGAGAGAAGTTGTCAACGGTGGTGCAGCCTTTACGAGGGAGAGGAAGACAGCTGACGATCGTCAGTCATAATTCAATGGGGTATGTTATTTATTTCAGAAAACACTTTTTGTTATATTCCATGGAATGCTCTTAACGTCACGATAGCAATGAATATATTAAATGCTTTGACAATAAATACATACAAAAATTAATCTCTGGAAGCCGTAGCGCTGTAAAAAGCACGACCAATCATCTGAGCCGGCCCGGCTAAAATAACTGGATGGCCTACCTGCCTGTCAGCCTTCCATCTGGGCACAAACTTATATTGTGCCCTCATTGGTCATGTGTGCGTTCGTGTGTGTTGGAGGAGGGGCTCTGTAAGGAAGTCTGAAGGAAGAGGCATATTTTTTCCGGTTGTGTACTTTCAAATTCTAGCGCACTCGAGCTGGTTTCTCCATTCTTACCTTTAACTCTTTTTAGGGTGCAGATATATGTTTTATTTACTTCAAAGTGGGCCAATTTAATAATATTTTGTTCCCCTTCAAATGTGCAGAGGACTCCCCAAGTGCTGTGTTTAATTTATTTTAAAGTAGGCCTGTGTATTATTTTTAATTCTCCTTATAAAAGTTATTTGTTTCTTATTAGAGGTTAACAGTTTTATATCATGTAATAAATAGCCTAATAAATGCAAAAAAACTGTAGTTTTTGTCTGATATAACAATAAAAAACTATGAAATATGTTTTACGGCTCCAGACAAAACATTTTTTGGGAAAAAGGAGCGAAATGGCTCTTTTGGTCAAAAAGGTTGCAGACCCCTGCCCTAGGCAATGAGTCAGCAGTTTGTTGATTCCATCTCCTTACTGTGTGTGTGTGTGTGTGTGTGTGTGTGTGTGTGTGTGTGTGTGTGTGTGTGTGTGTGTGTGTGTGTGTGTGTGTGTGTGTGTGTGTGTGTGTGTGTGTGTGTGTGTGTGTGTGTGTGTGTGTGTGTGTGTGTGTGTGTGTGTGTGTTGTGTGTGTGTGTGTGTGTGTGTGTGTGTGTGTGTGTGTGTGTGTGTGTGTGTGTGTCTCTGCCCTCAGGCAGATCCCACAGTCATGCTTTGGAGTAGTAGAATTTTACAGACAGAGGACTCTTTAACAGAACGCACACATCTTATCATGTAGCTTATCACACACATGTCACATGTTTTCCCTTCTGAAAGCTATGCTTGTATAGATTTAACCTTCATCATCTCATGACATCTTTAGGATTAGTTAACTAACAAAGGTTAACTGTCCTCATACCCTCAGGCCTTCTTTGAACTTCCTTCCACCCGAAGTCAGCTCACTTAGAATCAGAAGTACCATTGTCTCTCTAACGTGTGTGTGACCCAATTCAGTAACACACATGTCACAGTCATATCTGAAGAACGAACCCAAACCTTGTTCTTTTTATTAATTATATTACCAAATTGGTATAAAATAAATAGTAAGCATTGGTACCCAGTTCCTATGTTCGGCAGTTATAGACTGGGCTTTCGTGTACAAGAGAATAAACTTTCTTTTTTTTTAAATCAATATGGACCATTGCTGTATAATTATCCTTAAATGATGTTATACAAACCTAATAAACAAGTATGGCATTTTGAAATATGATATGCAACCATTTCTACTGTAATTTGCAGAGGTGGGACCAAGTCATTGTTTTACAAGTCCGAGTCAAGTCTCAAGTCTTTGCGCTCAAGTCCGAGTCAAGTCTCAAGTCCAAGTCAAGTCCCAAGTCAGGTTGGGCAAGTTCAAGTCAAGTCCAAGTCCTAAACTTTGACAAAACGAGTCATAAACAAGTCATTATGTGTTTTTCACCAAATGTAATGACATTGATCAACAGAATAATACTTAATAATCAAATTTCTCTCTGCTGGTAAAGTAACGTGTTTTTTTCTATTTTAAGAGGGAGCAATAAGGTAAGGCTACCGTGACGGTTTGATTCAGAAGGAGTTTAATGTATAAGATCCCTGATGTTGAGGTGACCAGAATGTTTATTTCCGCTGTGTACAACATGTTGTAAGGGACCCACAATCTATCTTTATGCAAGGGATAATGTGCAGCCAGGCGGTCTCTATGGGGAAGAGAACACCTGCATCTAGATCCCTCTGCAGGTGGTACTTTAACTATATGTTGATGCTAATACTTTTGTACTTTTACTTGTAACATTTTTAATGCATAACTTTTTATTGTAACCGAGTATTCCATTCTGGTACTTTTGTACTCAAGTACAAGATCTGAACTTCTCCCACCTCTGACAGTAAATCCTGAGTGGTTACCAAAATAAAGGTAACCAAAAAAGGTTATTTTCATTTTACAAATCATGCACTCAGCTTTGCTTTCTCCAATATCATTGAAAAGCAGCCAGATGATGCTTCTTTTTTCGGTTTTCGCTAATTTCTTGACTTTTTCCGACGCACTTGCATTAAAATCCGTCTCCCCGTCGCTCTGTGCAGCTGGCCTGTACCACTACACCTGCTGTGCCCCCCACCCTTCTTTCACATAATGGTATGATCCTAGTGTGTCCTCGCATATGATTGGCTGCATGGTGGCCCAGCTAAATAAAATCCCGCCCCTGCCTGCAAGGATTCTCAGCAAGAGTAGGAGCGGCTGAAGATTTTGCTCTCCCCGACGGGAGTCTGCTCTTCTAGCACCAGCTCGCGATCGGCGTGTTGGAGACCTCTGAATTAAATGATCAAGTCACCTCAAGTCAGAAGGCTCAAGTCAAGTCCAAGTCAAGTACCGAGTCCAAGTCAAGTCCCGAGTCATTGATGTTCAATTCCAAGTCGAGTCGCAAGTGTTTTGTGATTTTGTCAAGTCGAGTCTCAAGTCATCAAATTGGTGACTCGAGTCTACACCTCTGGTAATTTGTGTGCATTTTGTTGTTAACTAAGATGATGTTATGATTTTTGTTTTGTTAGTATGCACATGGACGCTTTGGAAATACCTGGAGAAGGAAGAAATGGGTATTCGGAATGATGGTTAAAGACAAAAGGTGGAGACTAGTGTTGAAACTAGTGGAGAAACGATCAAGATGCCACCTTGTCCCTCTGATTAAACGGCATGGTTAAGTCCGGAAGTAGCATTATTGGTGATGAGTGGAGGGCATACAGGAGAGTGCTGAGTAACATGGGGTACAACCACTACACCATAAACCACAGCAGGTGGTTGGTGAACCTCCAGACTGGCAGTCATACCCAACATAATGAAAGAGCTTGGTCGACCGTCAAAGGACATGTCCGTAGACTGAGAGGAAACCGTACAGAGAGTTTGTTGGAGGAACACCTCAAGGTTCTTGAATGATCATCTTGGCTTGGCTCTGCTCACCCTGATGGACTGCTTGGACGCTTGTTCAAGGATATACAAAAAGCCTTTCCAGTCTGAATACCATTTACCAAGTCTTTCATTTATGTCTGAGAAAATCTTTTATGTTTAAATATGTGTATCAGTCATACTAAACAGTCATTAAGGCTCCCTTTTACCAATTATAAATGGTAGTAACTAGGGGTGTAACGGTACACGTGTGTACCGAACGAATATAACGTTAAACGTAAAACATTGAGAACGTGAACAACTTCTTGGAAGTAATCTCAGGTGCTGCGTCGCAGCATTCAGAGTAATTTGCTCCCATTGTGTTCAACGCGTCAGAGCGAGCAAGTCATTTCATTGGACGAGCTGCTCAGAGGGATGCGTTCACATGTAGTCAGTAATTTGAGGAACTGTCGAAATGGCGAACGCAGATAAAGTTGAGCTCGAAAATCCTCCAGCATCATTGAAGTCTCCGGTTTGGGAACATTTTGGTTTCGCAGTTACGTACAAGGACGACGGACAAAGACAGGTGGACCGAACCAAAGCTGTTTGTCGGCATTTTTCAACTAAAATTGGTTACGCGGCTGGCAATACATCAAACTTGCACATGCACTCATTTGAAAAGGCATCACCCGAACGTGAATATCACCGGTACCAAAAGACTGAAGTGCAAACCCAACTCCCACTAGCATTTAAGCCTCCACCACTCGCAAAAACTTCAAAAACGCCAAATATCCTTATGTTGCCATGTTAGCAAAGCGCTACCTGGCTGTATCTGCTACTACCTCTGTCACTAGCGAGAGGGTGTTCTCCACAGCAGGAGACATTGCTCGTGCCAGCAGATCTGCCCTTTCGGCAAGCAATGTGGACAAGTTCATCTTTCTTTAAAAAAACATGAAAATACAATGACAAGCAAGTAATAATGTCAAACTGGCACAGTTCAAATACAGATTATTTCAGTTCATCGAAAAGCTGCACCTTAATGTTTATTTTATTATATTTATTTGAGTGAATATTCATTGTTTAATAATAATTAAAAACCCAAAACTAATAGTTTTGTTTTGTGAGTACTAGTACAGTAAAGTTCAAATACAGATTATTTCAGTTCATCGAAATGCTGCACCTTAATGTTTATTGTATTATATTTTGTATTTATTTGAGTGAATACATTATTCACAGTTTAATAATAAGTAAAACAAATATGTTATGTTTTGTGATAATTTTTTCTGCTGTACCGAAAACGTACCGAACCGAACCGTGACCTAAAAACCGAGGTACGTAACGAACCGTTACACCCCGAGTAGTAACTCGGAGATGATGCCAAGAAACATCAAGATGGAAGGGGGAGAATCAACTCAGTGAGCAACAGATACCAAGGATGCTGGCTGATGAAGAAGACGAAGGAAGCCAAGTAGCCAATATAAGGCTTAGTAGTAGAAGGCTAGCAACCGGTCACGTTTGCTCTGTTGATCTCATGTCTTATAAAAGCTTATTAATGATTTATAAAGTGTTCACAACCTAATTAATAAATAAATTACAAACTATTCGTAAACCCTTTATAAGGGTAGTCTTATTGTAAAGTGGTACCCATTTTACATACATTTTGCTCAGCTTCACAGAGCCACTAGTGTGACTGTAGACTTTTATCTGCGTTATTTCTGAGAGACAAACCAACCCTGGCGTTTGATTTGCTTCAAAAGACATTCACCACTTGAGTCTGGATGTTAACGTCAGTCTAACTTTTTGCCTGTCCTTCTGCCTTCTCGACCAAACATGTGGTCCATTGCAATGGTATCTCTAATAACAATTATTTGTATGATCATGTTTTCTGAACGATGCTGATGTTTATAGTGACCTTCTGACCTTAACTCTAAAAATACACTTGAGCTTAAAAACTCAAAATGAAATGGGTAGCAGAGCTTACCATGGATTGCTAATTCTTTCACACAAACCTAAATATTTGTATTTACTTTGTCCATAACTCCATGTATTATGAATCATTTTCAGAAAATGGATACTAGTGATCTTGCAGCCCAACATGCTTAAGTCGAGCAAGCTACACACCTATAGGTTACTTACGTAACCCCAGTGTTCAGAGTAACATGAAGTGAGATGTCTCACTATGGGATGCGCCTCATCGCGGAGCAAACAGAAGCATCAATTTCATTACGCCAATGCTGATTGGCTGGTGATCTTGACGTCAGCGTCAGGGAATTCACCCCCTGTAAGTAGCTTGCGCCACAACGCATGCGTCATTCAAAATAAGCACCTCTTCTCGCTTCACCATAGCAAGGAGGGCCGTCTGGTGAGACATCTCACTTTATGTTACTCTGAGGCCTGGGGTTACCTAAGTAACCTATAGTTCTCATTCATAACACTCCGTTTGATGTCTCACTATGGAAAATTGTAGCTCCCGTATTGCCAGGCGAGCTTATCTCGAAAATCACCGATCAACCAGAACTTAACAGGTAGAGTCCCGACTCAACAAGGTGCCCAGCACTGCTCGGGCCACGCTTGGAGCGGAGACGTCTAGCCTGTAAAAGCGGACAAAAGTGAGCGGCGAGGACCAGCACGCCGCTGCACAGATGTCTTGGATGGAAACACCCTTGAACAAAGCCTAGGATGTAGCCAGGCCCCGAGTCGAGTGAGCCCGCAGACACGAAGGTGCTTGCAAACTCTGACTCGTATAGGCCAAAGCAATTGCCTCCACAATCCAGTGGGAGAGCCGTTGCTTAGTAACAGGCTTGCCCTTGTGAGGGTTAGCCCAGGACACAAAGAGTTGGTCATTAAGACAAAGCTCCTTTGATCTGTCCATATATGTGTGTAAAGCACGGACTGGACACAACAGATCCTGCTGCTGCTCCCTGGAGGAAACCAGCGGCGGAGGAAATGCTTCAATGTCAATTGGGGTACACGAACCAACCACCTTTGGTGTAAAGGCAGGGTTGGGCTTCAACAACACTCTCGTTTGCCCTGGGGCGAACTGAGTGCATGAAGGATGTACAGACAGTGCATGAATATCACTGACCCGCTTGGCGGATGCCAGGGCCAGTAACAGCACTGTCTTGAGTGACAGATGTTTCATGTCAGCTCCTTCCAGGGGTTCAAATGGGGTCATTCTGAGCCCATTTAAAACCACTGCCAAGTCCCATAAGGGCACCAGTGAGCTGGAGACAGGGAGGATCCTGCGAGCTCCCTTCATAAAACGGCAGACCAAAGGATGTTGGCTAGCCGTCTTACCCTCAAAACCCACATGGCATGCAGCAATAGCAGCCAGGTGCACCTTGATCGTGGAGAAAGCTCTGTGTTTATCGATCAAGTCCTGTAGAAATGATAAAATCACCCCGACAGGACATTGAAAAGAGATGTGTCCTTCTTGAAGGCACCACTCCTCAAACACCCTCCACAGTCGTAAAGAGACCTGGTGGAGGAAGCTCTCGCACTCTGAATAGTGTTTATCACCTTCTGAGGGAGTCCCAATGTATTCAGATTGTACCACTCACGGGTCAAGCCCATAGTGCCCTGCGCTCTGGGCGTGGGTGAAGGATCGCCCCCCCCGCCTGAGACAATCTGTCCCTGCGTGGTGGGGGCTGCCATGGCTGCCCGCACAACAGCTGATATATCTCCGCCAGCCCGTACGTTGCGGGCTAGGGCGGAGCCATCAGGATAAGTGTGTGGCGTTGCTCCTTCACTCTGGCCAGAGTTGGGGGTATCAGAGCCAGGGGTGGGAACGCGTACAGAAGACCTGGAGGTCAATCGTGTACGAGTGCGTCCCCGCCTAACGGTGCGTTTAAATCGTGCATTAAAGAGAACAGCTGTCAGAGCATTTTTTTTTTCTTTATGCGAACAGATTTAACGCGGCTCTGCCGTAACGCACCCACAGCGGACTCACGATCCTTGGATGTGGAGTTCAGTCTGCATAGAGTGGTGCACCTCTGGACAGTAGTTCTGTCCCGAGGTGCATCACTCCCGGTACATGTGTCGCTCTCAGAGAGAGGAGACGTCTGCCGCTCCAAGGGATCAGTTTGTGTGCCAGTGTGTGTGACTGGAGACAACGCAACCTCCCTTGGTGGTTCATACACGATATCGTGTTATCTGTCCTCACGAGGACATGGTGTCCTCTGAGAGAAGGCAGGAAGCGTTTTAGGGTGGGGAATACCGCTAAAAGCTCCGGGTGATTTACGTGCGCCCGCTGGAGGTCTCTGCTCCAGAGACCCCTCACCGGGCGACCTTCGTAAATACCCCATCAGCCTGTCTGACATGCGTCCGTGGTGACCACCTTCCGCGAAAGGACAGCACCCGTAGGCGCGTCCCGTACTAGAAAAGTCGGGTGTAGTGCCACTACGCATTACATAATAACCAATACTCTCCGCACGCCGTGGCGCGCAGGGTTTAGTTTTATTATGAGACCCATGTTGAGCAGGTGCTTTACGAGGACATTTGTCTGCGTAATCTGACTCTGCTCGGCAGGCATTATAGATAAAACCCTCCTTTCTAGGAGAGAGAGAACCTCTCTCTCCAGAATATGGGTCGACTCTCTCCGGGCTTGTGAAAACAGATAATGTGTAACTGTTTTGAGAAGCCCAGGCCTAGATGTTGTGAGTATCTCTTGCTGTATGCTCCTTAGAGCCAGCTGAGATGTCACGCTTACGGCTCCATCCGGCACTGCGCATGCGCGTGACGGTGGTGCCTATACAGCTCCAGCCGGCACTGCGCATGCGCGTGACGGTGGTGCCTTCACAGCTCCAGCCGGCACTGCGCATGCGCGTGACGGTGGTGCCTTCACAGCTCCAGCCGGCACTGCGCATGCGCGTGACGGTGGTGCCTTCACAGCCCCAGCCGGCACTGCGCATGCGCGTGATGGTGGTGCCTTCACAGCCCCAGCCGGCACTGCGCATGCGCGTGACGGTGGTTCCCTTAAAGCCCCAGCCGGCACTGCGCGTGCGCATGGCGGTGGTGCCTTCACAGACCCGTCAGTAATCCGCCTTTTGAGAGATGCGGTAGCTGCTCTCAAAAGGGGAACAATTGACGGGCTGTTTATTGGTTTTATTGATTTTTTTTTCATTTTTTTGAGCTGCACCCTCGGCCTGAAGCCTGGATGCGTCAGCGGTAAATGTTTTATAACAAAAGAATCAATCAACGTTTGACATGTGTTTGTGCAGACTTGAGGATGGTGTTGAGGCATCTCTCGAGGTGGCGGGAACACATTCAGAGCCGGGGAATGAACTTCCAGCTCTGTCACAGAGGGGAGAAGGAGGGGCTGTCACGCCGCTCGCTTCTTCTTCCTCGACTGCTGGCCGAAATTCTGGGTTAGCTGAGCCTGAGCTGCAGCCGGAACCGAAGATGTTCTAGGCCAGCTTGCCCTTGTCTCCAGCGTGGGCTGGGGACTCGGGGTGGGCTGCGACCTCTGCTTGTCCGGTGCTTTAAACCGAGCAGAGTTCGAGGCAGCTTGGGTGAAGTGCCTCGTCCTCCTTCTTCTTCGTCTCACATCTCCTTTGCATGGAGGCGAGAGCGGAGCCAAAGATTCCCTCGGGAACGATGGGCATATCCAGCACATCCTCCTTTGCCCGGTCAGGGAGGTTGGTGAGGTTGAGCCATCTCGCTCTTTCCTGCACCACCATGATCCCCATTACCTTGCCCGTGGCCTGGACGGCGCAGCGTTGGACACGGAGGCAAATGTCCGTGACCGCTGCCATCTCGTCGAGAGTGGCTCAGCTTGGTAAGCGGTTAGCAGCGAGGACACGTTCAGGGCTCTGGCGGACAACGCTGCAGCTTTGTAGGACTTTTCAGTCATTGTAGACTGAAAGCGGTCCGACTTTGCTGGCAGCGTGGGGTTCCTGCTCGGTGACGGGCCCACCTTCGGTAGGAGGTGGGCCGCTACCAGTGGTTCCATGGGCGGTATGCGGAGCAGGCCGAGCTTCTCCATTCCGTTGCAGTCTAGGGAGGAGGCACCCTGGATTGGGACCTTGTTGCTGAAGGGCCGGTCTCTCCACGAGACCGACACCTCATCCAACATCTCCGGGAAGACCGGAAGGAGTTCCCTCTTTTTGCCCGCTGCTTGGGGAAGATGTTTTCCCTCGTAGCGGGACCTGGAGATCTCCTTGGCCATTTCAGGCCACGGAACGTTGAGTCTGGCCGCAGCACGTTTGCACACAGCCTGCAGGTCCATGCTCAGACCGGGCGAAGCTGGTGTGCTATCGCCCGGGAGAGCAGCCCTCGCTCCAGGCTTTGCAGCCTGGGCCGATGACATGAAGGTGTCCTCTTCTTGTTCATCCGACTCGGACAGGAGGAACGCCAGGGTGTCCTCTTCGTCCTCCTCGTAGTCCATCTCGAGGACATCCTCCGAGGGTGAGACCATGGTGAGGTCTAACCGGGAGCCCCAGCTTGATAAAGCGCGGGAATACATTCCCGTGTGTCTTGTCGTTACCGGGTCCCGGCCTGCCAGGGCGCGGGATTCCGGTTCTGTGGCCATCGCAGATAATGAGCCCCAGACCGACACGGAGAGGGGTTCACTCTCTGTGGCGGACGCCCCCGTGTCTTGACTGCCGGCAGGCGGGTCCGTGGACATGGGGGGTCCTGTTCCGACAGGCTAGCTTGTCGTGCTAACCTTCGGCGGAGGCTCTTAACGGTGAAGCGGACACAATGTCCGCATGAACCGGGGTTGTCGATAGCGCCTCGGGCGTGTTCCAGCCCGAGGCAGGACGAACAGACCTGGTGTATGTCTGTGCCCGAGATCTTCAACCCGCAGCCACAGAGTCGAGCCACCGAGTCCCTGGCTCCTCTGGTGTGAGGGAGAGGGGCGTCCATCTTGTTCGCCTCGTGGCCTGGAGAGGGCCCGCTCTCGACAGGTGGGATGGGAGAAAAGATATTACCACCTTGTCCTTAATCCGGAGAAAAGGACGGTGTGGGTCTTTTATTCCCGGAGAATACTGACTGGTGTGGCAGTATGCTCCTTTAATCCTTTCTTCCTCCGTGGAGAAGAGAAAAGAAAAAACGTCCTCGCTACCGTGGTGTCGGTAGAGAGGGAGCGAGCTAGCAACAGGTGTGCTGCTAGCTTGAAAAATCGGACCTACCTTACTTTCTCGAGTAAGAGAAGGGCGAGGTCGATTTTAAATACTAACAGCGTTAGTATTACATTACCGTCTTCCTGCAAAGCAGAAGGAGTAGCCGGCGAGCGCCTGTCGACCGAAATGGGTATTTGGGTTCAGTCTGTGGACAGTGAAGCTTGTCCGGCTACCAGTGGCGGCCGGCCCATAGGGGCACTAGGGGCGCCGCCCCACCTCTTGCCAGATACAAAACAAAATATTTAATTTTTTTTTTTTTTTTTTAAATATATATTTTATATTTTAATTTTAATGAACAAGGTAAATATCATACAATTGGTATCACAAAAATGTATAATCTACAATACAATCTCGTTTAAAATTGTGTTACGATGTCTAACGTTACTGATAAGTCACATGTTTCCTGCCTGGCCTTGCCCATGGCATTAGTTTATCATTACCGGGCGGAGCCCCCGAGCCAAACAGCAGCAACCAGCACGTTGCAAAAGTCTCAATAGTAAACTGTGCCACCGAAACATAATTTCAGCCAATCAGCGCCGTCAAATATTTTGGTCACATGGGCGCTCACGTTGGCGCCCATGTTGCTTACGTGCGTTGACGTGAGTTGTTTTTTAGACTCGTGAGTGACCAAGGTGACGCAGTATTTGGATGAGAATGGTGTGCAGGTGGAGTCGCCGGAACCTCGGTCCGCAGTGCTCCGCACCCAATTCCGTGCAAGAGCTACTCTCCAATCCTTTTGAAAGGAGAAGTTTGGGAGATAAATTGATACTTAAAGACCTTGGACCGGACCAACCCGATGTATATATCACAGCAAGCTCGTGAAAAAGACAAATCGTATCAACAAGGCTTCTCACATGGCTAGCTGGATGCAAACAGGTAAATGCTATCTTTTGTTTCCCATGCTTGCTCTTCAAACGAGATGGGTCTGTCTGCAGACCGCAGCAAGGAGGCGTTTCCTATAGGGGCGTTTCCTATAGGGGCGTTTCCTAACTTTTTTTATCCAGCTGCTTTTATAAATCCTCGCAGAAGAAGTCATTGTTCTCGTGATGGGAATTCCGGCTCTTCTTGCTGAGCCGGATCATTTGGCTCACCAAGAAGAGCCGGCTCTTTCGGCTCCCAAAGGGCTCTTCAGTTTACCACATATTATACCTTTTAATTAAATCAAATGTAGCGCTGTTTTGACTAATTATTTATGTGTGTACACATATATCACTTAAATTATTCAAGACATCCTTTGTACTAAAGTATTCAAAAGTAAAAATGACATGTTTAATATAAATTATTTGCTGTGGCCAATTGTTTTCATTGCATTTACAGACCCGTGTAACTCTCTGATACCACCCAATTAATGCATTGACTTGCTTGTAGAACCACGCTACACAAAACAGATGGCAACACCTATAAAAACTATTTAAAAAAAGGGGCTACTGTATCAACCTATATAAAGTATATAAATATAGTTTTTCTCCCTGCAGGAGAGGGGAGCGTGCTTTGAGATCAACTGCTAGGCTGCAGCAGGGAGAAGAGGGGGACAAAAAGTAGGAAGAGAAGTAATGGGTCAGAAACCCTCCTTTTTACGCAGCGGTCCAGACATAGACATCATAGCTACGGCGACATAGTTGCCAGTTACTTTTGGCATTAGGGCAGGGATATCTTTCAAGGTTTGACATAATGAATTGTGCTACTTTTAAAGCAAGCAACGATGTTTTCAAATCTGTAATCAAAAAGCTCCTCAAAAACACTATAGAAGCAGTTCCTGCCGTTGTTACGTTAGTTCAAACAGTAACAACGGACTACTTTTCTTAGCGGATGCATGTCAATTTAAATCAATACAAAAAACTATTTTTAAATCAATAAAATCTTTTTCTAAATCCATAAAAGCATTTCAATTATTATTGGGAGTCATGTCGTTACTTTGTTGAGAATGTGGCCGTGTGTAATAAGCGGGATAATGTCCACATTGCACATTGCATAATGTGCCTTCATGCCGATCTAGATCCCTCCGCAAAAACAAAACAAAAAACGTCTCGTTCGCGGGCGAGAGCCGGCTCCCGTCGTTCACTATAGGAAACGCCCCTATAGGAAACGCCCCTATAGGAAACGCCTCCTTGCTGCGGTCTGCAGACAGACTCTATTGCTTCAAACAGCCGGGGACAGATATGATCTGTTCAGAAACTAGACAAAAGTTACACAAATACAAACCACAGACTGTCTGTGTCATGGAGAATACAGTCGCTGGTTTATTTATGTCTGTATAGGCCGTTGTTGTGAGTGTGGACGGTCGGAGCATATATAACGTTAGCTTAGCCAAGCTCCATTCAGAAAACAAGCATTCTAAAAAGTTTTTCGCCTGCCGTCTGTCTGCAGACTTGTCAAAGCATTAATTCATGGTTTTTACTAACCGGTATCAGTATGTTGTTAATTCGGCATCATTTTGAAACGTGTATTACAATTAAATCACAGTAAAAATATGTTCATGTTGTTGTAGTTGTAGCTCCCGAGCCAGCACGTCTTGTTTGAATGATGCGAGTAAACACAGCTGGCAGCTGCGGTGAAACTCGAGCGACTAGAGCGATGCGATAGGAGCGTTTAGAGCGAAGCGAATATTCGCATCGCCTCCGGTCTGAACGCAGCATAGCGAGCTCCGCGCTGCACTGGAAACGCGCCATTACATCACCAGAAGTCCTAATTTAAGGGGTAATTTCTCCCAAAAAAAAACGTTTTACTCACTCTATCAACAGCCCCACCAAAAATATTTTCCACCAGCCGCCACTGCCGGCTACTATAGAGATGTGCTCTGAAGTTGTGGCGCAAGCTACTTATAGGGGGTGAATTCCCTGACGCTGACGTCAAGATCACCAGCCAATCAGGATTGGCGTAATGAGATTGATGCTTCTGTTTGCTCCGCGATGAGGAAATATGTTCTCCCATAGTGAGACATCGAACGGATTGTTATGAATGAGAACTTAGATTTTGTAGCCTTATTCTTAAGTAAACAATAGCTCCTGGAAATATTGTGATGCATCACCATTGTTTCTCAATTTATTAACAGGTATATTGCATAATCTATAGTGTTTTCTAACATTGCTCAAATCATTTGGGGGGATTTTTCTTTTTGTTCATTTTACAGTCAGCTGAGCATGAACTAGATGTGTGAGTGTTTCATTGTAAGGCTGACTGCAGAAGCCCCACAGCTGCATGTTTCCCTGCAGTAAAAATAAACACTGTTAATCTTCACACAAATTCCATTCCACCTTTTTTTACATTTTAGGACTAGCTTTATCTGTTCTAAAGCTTTAGGCAGTGGGGATGAAATAGCATGCCTTTAACTTGTCGACCATATGAAAAACCCTTGGCTTGGTGCAGATGGTGGCTTCTGGAGGACAATGTGTGTTTCAGGACATGTTTGCTTACATATGAGGGCAGGCATTCAGTGTCATGATAACACACTCCTGAATAGCTGTCTACATCCCTGTCTGGCTTTACTGACCAACCAGAAAGCCCACAGGACGGTCCCTTCTGCTAACGGCCCCTTCACCCCTGGCCTTTTTTGAGATGTTGTTCTCATTTCCTGTCCATGCCTCCCTCTCTGGATCTCCATCGGTCCCATAGGCAGTGGCAGGTGCACTTTGCCAGGAGGGTCTTTGCCAGGAGCTTGAATGAAGCCTTTATAGACCCAGTTTCAATGTCCCCCCTGTTTCCTCACGTGCCATCATAGGAAAATCACTATCTTCCCTGTTATGATCTACAGCCCTCCGATCGTGGCTTCTCCCCGCCCGGCAAGGGGCTTTCAAAAAAGACCTCCCAGGGGTTTGTGATGCTCCATTTCAATCATGCTCTTGAATCAGAGCACCCACCTCCTGCCTCACATGCACACACTCACCGCAGAGACAGAAACTGCATGTATCTTCAAGGCAGACAGGCTACAGTGACAGAGAACAAGATAGACACAGGAGTCTGACACCCCAGCTTTCAGAGGAATTACTGTAGAATTAAGCTGGTGAAGTGAGAGGAGAAATGAGTCAGCACAGCCTGTCATTGTCACAAGTCTCGCCTAACACATGGGCCTCAGTAAAGTCAGAGATGCAGTTACTTTAGCTCTTTAAAACATCTGCAACATTTCATCTAAAGAAACATGTTATGCAACCACCGCTGATTGCTATGCAACAGTGAGCCAACCTATTTTCAGCTCATAGAGGTTTTTACATTTACTGTTCTGAACTCCCTGTGTTTTCACTGGAAAATAATGATGTGGATGAACAGGATGTATTGCATTCAATAATATAAGGTGTGTATGATTACTGCAGGAAATGAATAGTTAGCATAAGCAGGTAAAGTCACCATGCAAGACAAAGAAAGGAATACCGGGTTACTACCCAGTATCCCAAGATGTGTTTCTTCCGAGATCTACAATCTGAAAACACAGTACTTTTTTATTCAATGTTTGCTCTCCCTAGAGATAGAAACAACCTGCCCACCAAACAAACAATGAATGACTGACAGAATATTGGATGATTCTGGTTGTTTTCAGACATGATGGTAGCTGTTTTAGTGTTTCAATGTCAGTCTCTCAGGCGGTCATTCCAACACTTCCAGACAATTTTTGTAAGCTTATTTTTGGATAATAAATCACTAAACTCTTGACTGTCTGTGTTACGTGCCAGGCAGGCTGTACATTTGTGGTTTTCTTTCCCTCCTGTGTTTCTCTCTTCTCCCTGTCTTCTGCACAGCTAATCAGCAGCTGATCGGTATCTGCCTGTGCACCTGAGTCTGATGGCTGATTGGATCCTCTCACCCTCAGCTGGCCTATCAGCAACCAGGGCCGACCATAAAGGAGGCACCCAGGAAGTCCTCTCTCTCTCTCACTCTGGGCCTGTTGCTGAGGAAGGAACACGGCTGTGTTTAGCAAACTAAAGCTATTTGAATAATCTGAACTTTGTTAATGTGTGTGTGTGTTGAGAGGTGGAGGAGTTAGGTAAGTATGGGGTACCCTGTACATTTCTCACCACCGAGCTAACTATTGTTTAGACACACTATGTAAGCGGATTGTTGCCACCCCTGTATATTGTTTTGTCAAATTCTTTGTAGTTAGTTAGTGAGGGTTTTTGTTTGAGTTTGGTTTCAAAGGATAGTTGTAGAGATAGGCCTGGTTTTGTTATGCTTGTTTCTTTTGTTTGGCACAATCCTTTGACTCCTCCTCCTCACAGAGTGTTTCTGTTTAATTGTATTATATGATAGGTTACAAGGAATAAACCTTTTGTCAACCTTTACTCTGACTCTCTCATAATTATTGGTTGTACGTTATTGTCTCCAGGTCCCCTAGACCTTAGTGGGGATGTAACAAATGGGGGCTCGTCCGAGAAATCTATTTTCCTGAAATAAAAACAACCAATAATTGAGAAGTCATTGTAGGTGTTGTACATTGGCTGAAAAATGGGTTTTGACTTACAGGACTTTATTGAAAGTCCAAGTGTTGATACGTTGTATTCCTGTCGCAAAGATGACATGTTATGTATTGCAGCTCACTTTAACATTACAGTAGACAAGTATAAAGTAAAAAAAGAGATAAGAGAGAAAATCCTGCAAAAACTAGAGGAGTTAAAGATTCTTGTAATCCCAAGCATGTCAACTCAGCCTAGGGCTGAGTTGTCTATTGAAGATGATAGGGAAAGAGTATTAGCTACACCTAGAGTTGACAAGTTTAGTCCTCAAGCTCCTCCTGCAACGCTTCCTAGGTTTGAGGCTTTCTCTCCGGGTAGCTTAGGTGCAAGTAGTGATGCCAAACTAAAAGTTTGTCTTGTCCGTCTTCAGATGGAGGGCCAGGAAAAGGAGCGTAGAGCGGACTATGAACACAGGCTGCAGATTCGCAAGTTAGAGATAGAAGCTGAGAAATAAATCACGTTAAAGCGGCTTGAAGTTGATGCCCTGATAATCTCTTCAGAGCAGACATTTGAGAGGTCAAGACCTTCACATACAGTCTCTCATACAAAGATTTTTGAGGTTAGTAAAAATATTGCTTTAGTGCCAACTTTTAGAGAGTCAGAGGTTGACTCATATTTTTGTGCTTTTGAGAGAATTGCTACCGCACTGGTCTGGCCTAAAGACATGTGGCCAATCCTACTTCAGTGCAAATTAGTAGGTAAGGCTCAGGAAGTGGTATCTTCACTTTCTTTGGAAGAAAGCTTGCAGTACGAAGTGCTTAAAGAGTCGATATTGCGTGCTTATGAGCTTGTGCCGGAGGCCTACAGACAAAAGTTCAGAAACCATAAAAAGTCTGCTACGCAGACATTTGTTGAGTTTGCGCGAGAGAAGGGCATTCTCTTTGATAAATGGTGTGCGGCTAATGAAGTGAAGGATCATTTTGAGAGTCTTCGTCAGTTACTTCTCTTGGAAGATTTTAAGAATTCTTTGCCTGAAAGGATGGTGATATTCTTAAATGAACAGAAGGTTACTTCACTGGCTAAGGCAGCTGTTTTAGCGGATACATTTATGCTCACTCATAAGACTGTTTTCTTCACCCTTGCGCCCAGATAGTGCTTCAATATCACTAACCGGAAGACCTGATCTTGGCCCAACAACTTTTGAAAGGTCTAGAGGACCACCATCACCTCCACGGGGGCACCGTGAGTGTAACTACTGCCATAAAACAGGACACCTTATTTCAGGGTGTCATTTCTTAAAGCGTAAACAACAATTTTCGCAACGCTTTCAAACGCCAAAAGGCATGGGACTCATTAAAGGAGTTTCCCTATCAGACATAGAAATGTCCCAGGAAGATGATGTACCTGATCCCTGTTTCAAACCCTTTATTTCCAAGGGCTTTGTTTCTTTAACAGGGGATCCTAAAGACCAGCTGCCAGTACAGGTACTTAGGGACACAGGAGGTTCTCAGTCCATTATTAGGGAAGGCATCTTACCTTTAACCTCCAGATCATCATGTGGATCAAGTGCTGTTGTTCAAGGGGTAGGCATGACACTAGTTGCGGCTCCTTTGCACAATGTTTATATTCACTCATCTCTTGTCAAAGGATTCTTTAAAGTAGCTGTCCTCCCTGCCTTGCCCAGCAAAGGTGTTGATTTCATCCTCAGTAATGACTTGGCTGGGGGCAAAGTTAAGCCAGTACCTGAGGTCATTGATTCTCCTGATCTAAGTTTAGACGCAGAGAAATCAGCTGAAGTACCTCCCGAAATCTTTCCTGCTTGTGTTGTTACAAGGGCACAGTCAAATAAATACGGAGAGGACTTGTCTGATTCTTTTCTTGCTACAGGGCAGTTTCTTGAAGACATGACAGTGTCGGACCGACTGCCAGAGGAGGCCCGGTCTGCTGGTGCTGGATCACCCAGTAACAGCTCAGAGCTTGTACAACCGCCTGCCACTCGGCAAGAATTCATGGCAGCCCAGTTAAGTGATGAAACACTTTCTAAATGTCTCTCTTCTGTTATCAGTCACGAAGAGGCCAAGTCAAAGAAGATGGCCTACATTATGGAAAATCACCTATTAATGCGCCGCTGGATTAGTGATGCCTGTGAGGAGTCAGACTCCTTAGCAATTTATCAAGTTGTCGTGCCAACAACCTATCGTTCTCAGGTGATGTCCTTGGCTCATGATCATCCATGGTCAGGTCACATGGGGGTAACAAAAACATATCAAAGAGTTTTAAAACACTTCTTTTGGCCAGGACTTAAGTCTGATGTAGTTCTTTATTGTCGAACATGTCATGTGTGCCAAGTTGTTGGTAAACCGAATCAGGTGATTCACCCTGCTCCTCTCATTCCTATTCCGGTAATGGGAGAACCATTTGAAAGGGTGATTGTGGATTGTGTGGGACCCTTACCTAAAGCTAAAACTGGAAACCAGTTTCTCTTAACTGTCATGTGTGCTTCCACTAGGTTCCCAGAAGCCATCCCACTACGGAAAATTACTGCCCCGGTCATCACCAAGGCACTTCTGAAGTTTTTCTCCATGTTTGGTCTACCGAAGGTAGTTCAAACAGACCAAGGTACCAACTTCATGTCTAAAGTGTTTGCCCGGGTACTTGACACCTTAGGTATCAAGCATGTGACATCCATCCCATATCATCCTGAAAGTCAGGGGGCATTAGAGAGGTTTCACCAGACTATGAAATGCATGTTAATAAAACATTGCCATGAGTCTCATAAAGATTGGGATGACGGTGTTCCTTTAGTGTTATTTGCTGCCCGTGAAGCTGTTCAGGAGTCTCTAGGTTTTAGTCCTGCTGAGCTAGTGTTTGGACATGAGGTCAGAGGTCCTTTAAGGGTTCTTAAAGAGCATTTGATCATGCCCACGAAAACAGTTTGCAGTATCCCGGAGTATGTCGCCAAACTTAAGGATCGTCTAAATCGTGCTTGCTCCTTGGCTAGGGAAGCTTTGACCTCTACCCAGGGGAACATGAAGAAACGCTACGACCAGAAGGCGGTAGCACGCTTGTTTCAGCCAGGTGACAAGGTGTTTGTTCTATTGCCTGTACCTGGTTCTGCTCTGTCTACTAAATTTGCTGGTCCTTATGTTGTAGATAAGAAGCTCGGTGAAACAAACTACGTCATTCAAACACCTGACCGCAGACGTCCTACCAGAGTGTGTCATATCAACATGCTAAAGAAGTACTGCACCAGGGAAGACCAAAGTGAGTCTTCTAAAGCTCACCAGGTGGAGACAACCGTCTCTCCTATGGCTTCAGTTTCAAAGGTGAGCTCAAATGAGGATGAGGATGAGTTGGTGATGCGCAGTGCAACACCACAGGGGGCAAGACTAAGCAATACTGAGGTATTAGTTGATTTGCCCAATTACTTGTCTCATCTTCTTGATATCCAGAAACTGATATTTGACTTTGCATGTATTTTTAATGACACTCCATCACAAACTTCTGTCCTAGCTCATGATGTGGTTTTGACCAACCCCTCGCCCATCAAACAGCGGGCGTACAGAGTTAACCCAGTTAAGAGAGAGGTTATGAAAAGGGAAGTTGAATATCTACTTAAAAACGGATTTGCAAGGCCTAGTTCCAGTCCCTGGAGTTCCCCTTGTGTGCTAGACACAAAGTCAGATGGCAGTCCCAGATTCTGCACTGACTTTCGCAAGGTTAATGCTGTCACTGTCCCCGATGCACACCCATTACCGCTCATTGATGACTGCATCGATGAAATTGGTCCTGCACAATTTGTCAGTAAACTGGACATGTTAAAGGGATACTGGCAAGTTCCTTTAACACAGCGTGCTTCTGACATCTCGGCCTTTGTGACACCTTACAGTTTCCTTCAGTATACTGTGATGCCTTTCGGTATGTGTAACGCACCTGCCACCTTTCAGAGGCTTGTAAATCTTGTATTAGGACATGTTCCAGACTGTAAGGCATATCTGGACGACATTGTCTATTCTAAGGACTGGTCTAGCCACATGTCTACCTTAAGAGAAGTTTTTAAGTGCTTGTCGGCCGCATCCCTAACGCTTAACCTTGCCAAATGTGAGTTTGGAAAAGGTACCGTTCTCTACCTTGGTCAGCAGGTTGGTCGGGGGAAGGTGTGCCCTGCTGATGCAAAGATCAGGGCAATTGCCTCCCTCCCAGTGCCATCCACCAGGAGGGAACTTCGCCGCTTCCTAGGAATGGCAGGGTACTATCGCTGTTTCTGCAGAAACTTCTCATCGGTGGCGGCCCCACTCACTACGTTGACCAGTCCCTCAAAGTCTTTCGTTTGGTCCGGTGAGTGTCAGCAGTCATTTGAGAGCCTAAAAGGTATTCTGTGTTGTACTCCTGTTCTTTCTGCACCAGACTTTTCGAAGCCATTCAAGCTCGAGGTCGATGCCAGTGGAGTTGGGACAGGGGCTGTTCTTCTACAAGAAGATGCACAGGCTATCGATCACCCCGTGAGCTACTTCTCCCGAAAGTTCAACAAACATCAGTTGAAGTACTCTACTATTGAGAAAGAAGCTTTAGCTCTATTGTTTGCCTTGCAGCACTTTGAGGTGTATCTTGGCTCCAGTGTGAAACCTATTAAGGTATACACTGATCACAATCCGCTGGTTTTTCTTTCAAGGATGAACAACCACAATCAACGCCTTATGCGTTGGTCGTTGATTGTCCAGAACTACAACCTTGACATAAGCCATAAAAAGGGGTCCGATAATGTTCTTGCCGATGCACTATCTCGTGCTATGTAAATAGAATGTTCATTGTAAGGGCCAAACATACTATTTGGATTTATATGTGTGGGGGTGTTACGTGCCAGGCAGGCTGTACATGTGTGGTTTTCTTTCCCTCCTGTGTTTCTCTCTTCTCCCTGTCTTCTGCACAGCTAATCAGCAGCTGATCGGTATCTGCCTGTGCACCTGAGTCTGATGGCTGATTGGATCCTCTCACCCTCAGCTGGCCTATCAGCAACCAGGGCCGACCATAAAGGAGGCACCCAGGAAGTCTTCTCTCTCTCACTCTGGGCCTGTTGCTGAGGAAGGAACACGGCTGTCTTTAGCAAACTAAAGCTATTTGAATAATCTGAACTTTGTTAATGTGTGTGTGTTGAGAGGTGGAGGAGTTAGGTAAGTCTGGGGTACCCTGTACATTTCTCACCACCGAGCTAACTATTGTTTAGACACACTAGGTAAGCGGATTGTTGCCACCCCTGTATATTGTTTTGTCAAATTCTTTGTAGTTAGTTAGTGAGGGTTTTTGTTTGAGTTTGGTTTCAAAGGATAGTTGTAGAGAGAGGCCTGGTTTTGTTATGCTTGTTTCTTTTGTTTGGCACAATCCTTTGACTCCTCCTCACAAAGAGAGTGTTTCTGTTTAATTGTATTATATGATAGGTTACAAGGAATAAACCTTTTGTCAACCTTTACTCTGACTCTCTCATAATTATTGGTTGTACGTTATTGTCTCCAGGTCCCCTAGACCTTAGTGGGGACGTAACAGTCTGGATTTTAGCATTCAACATAACACTCAATGACATCATAAAATGCACTCAGTTGCTAATGCATTCTTAAAAACAGCCAACCTCCATGAAGGTTGACATGTACAGTTTTTGTTTAACTATTATAGACTAATCTGGTGTAAACTGGGGGACACCACAGAACCTTGCTGTTTTTTTTGTAAAAACACAACTTTTAAATACCTCAAATGTAGCCATTTAAAAAATAATAAAATGTTACATGTCAAAATATCTTTTTTTTTTTTCACGACACTGTGTCTCAGGGCATCTTAATATTTAAAAACTATTAATGTGTTATACCAGATTAACGAGAAGAATCTCAGCTAACTGACAATATGAACCATTTTTACAGAAACAAAACACAAGTCTCACAAGAAGCGTTAGCATTAGCCCTTAGCTAAAACGGGCAGATGCTACTTCCGGTGCTAACTAACAAAAACGATCTTTAAAACTTAATATTTTCTGCACAAACTACATATCATCTGAAAGCTGATACTCCACAGATTATTTGGTTATAAGTATCATCACTGTAGGATACAAATTTACTGAGCTAGCAGCCAGAACAGAGTAGAAAAAAAACAACAGTTTTCAAAACCATAACAATAATGTCTTACCGTTGCTGTTTTGTGATCAAAGCTCATGTTCAAGGGAATAAAAACGCTGCTTAAGGTTAATCCAATGTCTCTTAGTCACTTTAGAATTGTTCCTGATAATCTATCATTACATTCATGGCAGCAGAGTAGGTATAACGTTTTGCAGTCCCGAGCTAACGCTGTCTCACGTGCTGTTTACGCAAATCTCTCTACTTGACGTAAGTGTTTAGCGGGACTTACTAACTGTCACTCGATTCTATTGGTTCTAACAGTTCAGAAAAGGTGTCAATCACTCAAATCGACCAATGGGTTCCAAAGATATGATCCTGCGTAGTATAAACTAAGCCCGCTCCATTACGCATTACGCAGCCAGAAGGGAGAGCTTCACCACAGAGCAGGTGCTAGAGATGCTAGCTGACGATAGCTATGATCATACCAGATGACTCTTCGTCGGATGATGAAGATCTCCTCCAGCCAGACCTGGATCCGGACAGTAGTGACTCGGATGTTGAACTTCCACCACGGGAAAGGTATGTAATCTCTCTGTTTTTATATATTACTTGTGTGTTTGGTGAAACTGCGTCACAGTGCTAGCTTAGCCAAGAAGCTACAGGAATGATTATGCAACATGCTAAATAGTGTTACTTGTCTTTTTGGAGTTACATTTTCTAAATGAATGGCCAGTGAATGAATATATATATGTGTTTACTTATTTATTTGGTGTAATATTATTCATTTATTGTCCAATATTATCCTTTTTATATATTACTTTTGTGTTTGGTGGAACTGCATCACAGTGTTAGCTTAGCCAATAGGAATGATTAGCCAAAATGCTAAATAGTGTTACTTGTCTTTTTGGAGTTACCTTTTCTAAATGAATGGCCAGTGAATGAATATACATGTGTTTACTTATTTATTTGGTGTAATATTATTCATTTATAGTCCAATTTTATCCTATAAGTATAAGCCAGTGAATTAATCTAATCTCTTTGTTTTTCCACATTTGTTAGATGAGGTGTGACCCCAGCAGGACAAAGCCACACACCCAGAAGACTTTCAGGGAGCAGCTTGCTGCAGAATTGTTGGAGTTTGCTGAAGGCCCTCCTGAAGGCCCTGCACCTCCACCACCCCCTCCTCCACCACCCACATGCATGCCCGAGTATTATGGGGAAGATGCCACCAAGGTCAGGAAGAACTGCGGGAGGTGCCTAGATGCTGGACTCAAAAGGGTGAAGACACCTGTGTACTGCAGGAAGTGCCAAGTCCCTCTGTGCTTCACTGTCAAAAGGAACTGTTTCAGGGAGTGGCACGACCTAAATACTGGAACATTCAGGTAGGTATAAAGTTCAGGTAGGTATAACATTTTGCGAGTGTTTATTTAAAAAAAAATACTTGTTTTTATATACCTAGTGTGATTTTATTGTATAGTGTGTTGGTAAAATATTTGTTGTTTTTACAAACCTACAATGTGGTTTTATTGTATAGTACATTGGTAAAATGTTTGTTTTTACATGCCTATAGTGTGTTGGTAAAATGTTTGAAATAAATCTGCCCCAGTTGGAGTCAAATGTTACCTATGTTTCCGTTTTTTTTTATTGTGCAAGTACACCTACACACAATGACCTACAGTGTAGTTTTATTGTATAGTGCATTGGTACAGTTACATACACACACAGCTACACTTACACATACACACCTACACGTACCCACACAGTTACACGTGCATACCCACACAGCTACACTTACACCTACACACACAAAAAAATATTTTTAACATTTTTTAATTTTTTTAAGAAATATATATATTTTTTTTTTTGGGTGGAATGAATACCTATAGTGATGATTCAATATAATACAATAATTGTTATAGTCTGGTACCCGAAAAAGGTCAAATGGCACTGATGGAACCAAATGTGCCCAAATGTGCCCAAAGCTTATTCCGCCTGGACTTTATTTACATAAACCTCTCTAAAAAGGTCAAATGTCACTTGTTTTGCCTCAATCTTGATACAGGGTACTTATTATGTTATACTTTGGATTCCTAAAGCTTTTAGGCTACTAACCCATCATTCAAGGTTGGTCTTCACTATAAGTAATGGGTTTTCTTTAGGCGGAGACAGGAATTTACATTTTTTTGCTATGTTCCATCTAAATTTACTCTGACACATACAAATCTATATTGATTCTGACACTTCTACATCCAACTCACAGATGTAACCTTGCTTTGACAACAACAATTATTCATATACACCTTTTAGAAGTGAAGTTATAGTCATTTGTTCTGGGAATGTCATTTTCGAGCCTGAAACCTGAAAAACAGGCTCAGGGTTTAACAGGTTAATAAAAAAAAAAAATCAGTAACACTTAAATCAATACCATTATGTTGGTAAACAATCGAAATATAACACAAATAAAAAATAAAAAAAGATTTGGATTTTGAACTTTGTTTTTAGACATAAAGTAAATAAATACTACTACTACCCCCCCCCCCCCCCCCCCCCCACACTGAATAATAATACATTGAACATAGCTATTTCTTAATGCACACTACAAATATAATCCCAACCTAAGATGTCCATGTTTGCTTATATCTAAGCAAACTAAATTCTTTGACCAGTTTGTCCTTAGAGTTATGAAGAGAAGTGCTGATTATTGACTATTGAACCGCCCTTTTTATTTCGACATTACAGAAAATCATCACAATAAAATGGGTAAGTGTTATGGCGATATGTTTGTGTTCCAGAAATGCCATGTGTCTTTCAGACTACAGTTTAGTCGTCATGGTCAGCTGGTTCAACATGTACTCATGCACCCGAGTGCTCAGCTGCCCTTATGAGTTGGGGTCATCTATTGATTATTACAACCAATGAGAAACTACTGGAGATAAATCAGATAATTAATTGTGTCTTTGTTTTGTCTGTAATGCAAAATGTTTGATGCATCATTAACAATAATTTCAATGGGTTTTTGTTGAGCCACTTTTGTCTTGAGAGAAGCGACACATGCACAATGTTCAGTTCAATTTGTTATGATCTGGTGTGCCGATAACTTTTAAATGTTTTCCAATAAAGATAGAGCTTTACCTATGTGTTCTGTTTCCACATACTTGCAAAGCTCTCTATACGGGCATAACGTACAATGAGCAAGATAATGAGGTACATCTAGCTAACATGAATGCAGTCATAAAAATATTGTTGGAAAGGAAAAATTAACGGAGCGGTAATTCAATGGATTCAACCAGCAGACTCATGCCACAAAATCCTACACACTGGTTACAAAAAACAATGAAAACATTGCCTCACATAGCGTTAGTTTTATTGAGCCATGCAGACAGTTTGAGATATATTTGTCTAGGTTTTGACATTTCTGCATCAAACAAAATACATTGGTGGTAAAGATTACATTTAGTAAACTTACAATAACCCATGAGCTTGAATTAAGCCACTTTTTCCCATTTATTTTTCTAAGGGTGATGTATAAAGTGTGCTTACATTTAAAAGTCAGACTGTATTAATGTGCTTAAACTCAGTAAACTTCACTGTCTGGAAAATGAGAATACAATAATATAACATCTACCAGTGGGTGCATAAACCTAGCTACAAATGTATTAAAGGTGGGGTAGGTAAGTTTGAGAAACCGGCTCGAGATACAATTGTTGTTATATTACATGGAATGCTCTTAACATCCCGATAGCAATGAATATCTTAAGTGCTTTGACAAAAAATCCATAAAAAAATGTCATCTGTGGAAGCCGTAGTACTGTAAAAAGTACAACCAATTATTTTAGCCGGCCCGGCTAAAATAACTGCATGGCCTACCTGCCTGTCAGCCTTCCATCGGGGCACAAACTTATCTCGTGCCCTCATTGGTCATGTGCACGTTCGTGTGTGTTGGAGGAGGGGCTCTGTAAGGAAGTGGCAGATTTTCTCCGGTTGTGTATTTTCAAATTCTAGCGATTTCGAGCCGGTTTCTGAAATTTACCTACCCCAGCTTTAAGGGAACATGGATTATAATAATAATGTTACCTACATTACAACAACAGTCTACTAGGTAAGTAATGTCCGATCCAAACCACAATGGCCGAAACCATTCCTGTTTAAAGACAGAAACTAGAGCAAGTTGGTTTTATTTAAAGGACTTGTGTCTATATCATATACTGTATACAAGTGGAAGTAGCCCCTGTTTTGTCATCCATTGGTTTGTCCCGTAATACTTTTTTATTTGACTTAAACTTCTCGGCCCATTATTTACATTATTATCGTGCTATATTGAAATAGACCCCAAACTAGTAATTGAAACCATAAAGTCATTGGAAAAAGGTTTTCTGAGGTAATTAATCAAGTGAGAAGTATGGGGTCTATTTCATAGACTTCTATTCATTTTATACTATAATTTACAAGCTGTGTAGTCAGTGCGTGCCGTCTGCTTGCGATGAAAAAGTATGCAGGTTTAAGACACTCAAAACCACCTGCTTGGGCTGTGTACTGCAAAATAGTTGCTAAAAATAGATGGACAAGACTTTCCTCATCCTTTCATTGTAAAGCCTGTTTGTTTTGACTGGCTAAAACATTTCCAAGAAATGTAAAAGTTGTTTATGCTGCAGACATAATTTCTGATTCAGTATTTGAAACAAAGATTTAGTACATTTATAAATAATGTCCTTGAATTACATACTGTAGAGATATGGAGTTAATTCTGATGTAAACAAGTGACTGTTTCACTCGATGCCCGTCCATTTGAAACCTTTCTCCTGAAACGTGCATTCCCATGATGATTTATTAACAGGCCGTAATAGCCAGAGCAGAGTAAAATGCTCATCATGTGTAGATGCCTTGAGAGCACACATACAGAGGGCCCTTCTCACTTCTCTTATTTTTAATTTCCTCGCTCCTCGGTCTCGGTCTCACCTGAAGTTGATTTGTCTGCGCCATCTTGAGTAGCGTCCCAATGGCCTTATTTTTGCCGGAGGAGCGATAATGGAGGAGCTATAACCGAGGAACCACCAGACCATCCTTCGATGAAATCCTCAGACACTCGCCCCGCTCCCTTACTGTGTATCGCTCACTGATTGGACGATGCAGCGCATGCACTGATCTGATGCTTCTTGACATGAGAGCAGTTTCCCAGCGGAGTGAAGAAAACACATGAACCTCACGAGAGTCCCTTCTCAGTTTATACCGTGTTTTGTTTCAATTAATGTATCATTTAGTTACAAATATGTGATATATCTGAACAACAAAGTGGTCAAAAATAATTTTATTCATTTATTGGAAACATTTTCATGATCACTTTTTTCGTTTTACATTTTCATTTATTGTCATTTCCATTCAGTCAGTGCTATTAAAATGTGTTAGTGTTAATGTGCTACATATCCAAACAAAGTGTGCAATCCAATGAATGTTAGTCTAACTGGGTTTTGATAGATAACATCTCTTTTTCTTCTCTCAATTATTTTATTTAATTGTGCACTCTTATCAATATTAATCTAACTATTGTTCGTTTATACATTTTAAGAATGAGTTCTTGTTTGATTTTATTTATTTGGGTCTACAACAGATGATACAAATGTTTGTGTCAGTAAATGTGTGGCGGGGGTGTTTGTGAAAATAACGGGAACAGAGCTGCTGTCAGACGATCAGCTGTGCAGCGTCATCACAAACGGACTCACATGACGCTCCGGAGGAAAGGACGTCCCATTGCTCTTAAAATTCATTTCCCTGCTTCTTGTGGTTTCCTTGCGTCTCTCCATGCTTGTCTGGTGGGAGGGACTAGTCGCAGGGAAACAACGCAAGTGAGGGACGCAAGGAATCCATTTAACCGAAGTGAGAAGGGCCCAGAGAGGGGTTAATCCTGTAAGGTGCCTCCAAAGTCACTTCCTCATTCACTTAGAAATGTTAATTCCCCTTCATCCTAGGTTGTATATTCATGAAGGTCATTTAAGCATATGCAGGGACCACTTCCCATTCCATCCTCACCGCCAATGGCATTTTAAAGAAAAAAGCCTTTGGAAGGGCAATTTGTTAATTATTAATTGACCCGTGCACTTATGCACTGTAGTGATGATGAAGAAATGCTTTCAGGAGCCTCTGCTCCCCCCCATCACATCGACAACAGGCTTTAGATCAAAAACCTTGATGGCGAAACAATGCAAGCGACAGCCAAATAGCAGAGTTGCCCTTTGCACCAACAGAGGGTGGCAAAATATATTGATTTTAACTATCTGGGAACAAATGGCCCCCACCCACCCACAGTAATTCACAATGATCTTTTTTTGAACAACGCAGCGGCATTGCCCTCTATCAAATCGGTTACCCATCAGCCATCATTCCAATCCAGGGTTTTTTAGCGTTGGCACTGGCACTCAATCAGCGGTCCCTCTTTGGATTTCCCAAATGTACTGATGCTGCCAAAGATTCCATTGCCTTATTAAAGTGCAGTCAGCGAGGCAGTGGCGTCACAGGGTAGGATGAAGCAGCTTACGGGAGGAGAATGAAGAGGTAGTGACAAGCGAATTCATCACACCACTTTTGTTGATGGTGTTGTAAAATAGAGTGTGAGATGCCGCACAAAGGTCATCCTCTCGCACGCTTTTGTTGTTGGGTAAAGCCCCTGTCACACTGTCCCGAAGTTGACACCCGATGGACACACGAATATGGAATTGTGAATTTCGCACGAAGATGGCCCCGAACCACACACGAAGGCAACATTTACATTACATGTAAGACATACAACTGCAACGAAAGTAACAAAAACAATTATGTTAAAGTACTATGATACTGTACTGATATTTTCAGACTTTGTTCTTTACTTTCTCCGTCTTTATATGTAGAAGATATTACGTTTTCTCCGTCATGTTGTTGTTTCCATAGCAACAAAAACTTCCTGTCAACTCGCCTTCAAAATAATATATTATATCCTTTTCAGTTTCACAGAACACAAATTGGGTTATTTACATAATATGTTTGCATGATTTTGTTGTGCAATAAAACAACCCGATGGACACACGATAAAGGAAATGTTCAAATTCGGCTGTGATCGTAGCAACATCGGGCCATTCGTGAGGGCATCTTAAGCCATCGTATGACCACCGGCGGAGTTTCGCAGGCTCCGGCAGCAACTTCGTGAGCAGTGGCAAAATCTTTGACATGCCAAAAAATAGCCGAAGGACCTTGCGAAGGTTCATTTTCGTGTTGAATTTGTGTATCAATTTTGCCCTTCGTAAGGCCATTGTGAGGGCATCTTGTTATCATCGGTGCCATCGGGCATTCGCCCCGATCGGAGTGAGGGCGAATGCACCGATGATAACACTAAGATGACACAACTTGACAAGATGCCCTCACGAGTGCCTTACGAAGTTGCAACTCACGAAGTTGCTGCCGGAGCCTGAGAAACTCCACCGGCGGTCATACGATGGCTTAAGATGCCCTCACGAATGGCCCGATGTTGCTACGATCACAGCCGAATTTGAACATTTCCTTTATCGTGTGTCCATCGGGTGTCAATTTCGGGACAGTGTGACAGGGGCTTTAGGATCTGAATGACTGAGTAAGTCAGGGGAGACATTTTGACCCTTTTCGTGCATCCGGCAAGCTTATTGATTTTCTCAGAGATTCCTGTTGTGTTTGAACAAGGTGGGCCATGATATGTGACGAGCACCTTGATGGATTTGTGTCTTGCAAGATTCATGAAGCAATGCCCATGTTTTGCAGCACACAATGGGATGACTGCTTAATGTTCATCTTGTTAACAAGTTATAAAACTGTGCTTTGACTTTTTATTCGAAGAATCAGTGGCAGCAGTGATGTGAAGACACTTCCTCAGCCTTGAAACAAGCACATCTTTTGTTGTCTGATGGGCACATACTGAGACGACTAAACTAATCAAACATTAGAGTTTTGCCACTATTAGAGAAACTCCCTCTGGAGGGAATGTTGAGGTTTTAGCCCATTTACATGCACAACAACCGATACTCCAGGAAAGGGAAAACCCAACAAAGCATAACAGGGCCCCTTTAAGGTGAATACTTTTTTGCAGCATCATTACCATGGCATGTCCAGCAATTATGGGCCATAGGTCTCTAACATCATTGAGATACCTTATTCGTCGAGATATACAGACTTCACAGAGATTTATTCAAAAGAAGATCTTCAAGATTATTACTAGGGCTACAGGCCTACGGCTTTGTAGAAACCACAGTATGTTTCAATATTAAATCTGCAATGGATTAAACTGCTCCGGCTGTGGCCCAAACCTCTCATCATATAACAAACAAATGTTGACATTTTGAACACACAGCAACATATAAATAACAAGGGACTCATTAACCACGTTATGATGCTTAATTGATCCCAGAGTGATGAAAAAACGATTGCTTGTTCTTCTTGTGCTTTAACTCCTTGTACATAAAGTGCAAGTGGAGCAAAATACAGTAATCGCCGGGCAGCTGCAATGCAATAAATGCTTAATTGGTCTGTGTTTGCACTGTTACATACTGTAGAAGCTCACACATGACATATTGCACAGTGGTGCCATTTTGCCAGAAGCCCAGAACACATCAAGGTGAGTTAAGGATCTAGGCTGCAATTATGGCGTGAACTTCTCACATGGGCTCTCTGCATAATTAATGAACCTTTACAGTATTGGGTCATCAAGAGGTTACAGTCTTAAATATGCTTAAGGATGAAAAGGGGCCAAGCCTAACCCGGCCACCCATGAGCTTTTGGATTCTTGACTTTAAAACTCCATAATTATGCAATCCTGTAAAGAAACTAATTTGTGAAATAAATTGGCTCCACTATGGATTCATTGTATTCCACCTTTCAGCTGATAATGCCATTTATTAACACAATTTCAGGTAGTGAATACAATTTGGGTGAATTTCTGGTACATACTGAGCTTTGCAGGATGCTCCATCTGTGTTTCACAAATATGAGGCATGGAGGGGGGGCTCGCAAATGTGAACACCCATGTGTGCCAGCTCCCTGCCGGCCAATAGTAAATGCTCAAAGCGGGCGATGCACAATGGGAGCTGACAAGTTTGTTGATGTGATGAATGTACAGAAAGTGTTTGTCATTGTTTACTATACAAATTATGATTCATGCTTTTGGTGAGTGGGCTGCAGAGGGGACCACCGAAGCAGCCTTATGTATTACAATTAATTGGGAAGTAAGTGAAATGCACTACATCAGTGTGTCAAGGCTGATATCAGGAGCTGTCCTTCCAGACAGAACACGGGATACATTCTGTATTGGTTATTCAGTCTGGAAATGAACCAAACATCTGCATAATAATATGCAACTAAGGGGATTTTCTTTGAAAATGCCAAAATATGACAAAAAACAAACAACCCCAGAGCAAAAATAGAGAGTCTGACTCTGGCATGCTGATGTTCATTAAAGAGCTAAGCAGTCATTTGTTAATGTAATATGTACTGGGATTATAATTGGAAAATAACTAATTGCATTGTAGGTTCAGGCAGTAACTCAAACTAGAGGGCTTGTATTGCTACATAAAGACACAAAATAAAGCAGCCTAATGTGAACTAATCTTCCCAGAAAACCTAAACTCATATTTGAGTTGGGATTTTGTTGTTTGCACTGCATAAAAGTTTAAAATATTGACTTCCGGATTTATTACAACAACATTTTTATGGGCTAGCTCAATAGTTGGTGATTTGAAAGCTTCCATTTAGCTATGTACAGCATCACAAGGTAACATTAAGGAATCTTCTTCACTGATCTCTAAAAATTGAGTAAATTCAGAGGTGCCAAAGGCCAACATTAAGCAGGGGCAATTCCAGAAATAGGTTGTAAAAAGTAGTCAGATTGTATAGAAGTGAAAAAACCACTTTATTACCTTATTGTCGGGATGACAATACCCAGCCTATGCTTGGGGGGTGGGGCTGCTATCTTGTTATTTAAAGGTTGCTACCAACACTGTGTGGTCTGGTTTGGGTCATGTTTTCATCCTTAAAACTTTAATCCTTTCAAGAATACAGTGTTTTTGGTTACCAACAAATGTTTGGATCAGTGTTTGGTTGTACTTAGAATCTTTCTTTCGGACCATTCCCAAATCACCCCCTACACCCCTTCCATTTGCACGTTCGCGCGGAGGGTCCGCCATATTGAGGGCTGTTCCAAACCAACGAGTGTGGAGCGGTGTGGAGGGGGAGTAGGCTATCAAACCCTCAAACAGTGAGTCTGCATCAGGTCTGAAACTGGCTTCAAAGCTATGGTGTTTACCTCCAGTCACTTCTGCACTCTGCTTCTCCTCTTTTAAATTGTATGTCTCTAATCCACTCTGTGTCATGATTCAGTCAAGCAAGATACTAAATTAGCCTGATTGACACTGATGTAGCAAACTTAATGGGCTTGAAGTAAGCACTGAACTATGCAATTAATGTTGTGAATGTCGAGAGCAGGCTTCCTCTGATTAAGAACATGTTTACTTTGAGAGGATGAGGGACCATCTGACGAGCTCTGCTCTAATCAGTTAGTCATCTTCTTTTGCACCAATTCACAGTCTAAAATGTAGCCTGAACTCTTTAGTTTAGTTATGGTTGTTAAGCTGGCCTTATATTTTAAAACTTCCAATAAGAAGCTGAGTGAGATGAATGGCACTGCTTTTGTCCACAGGGAGAAGCCAACATATGTTTTAGAGAGCAGAGAGGCATATCGACAGCCTTGACTGATCAATGCCGCCAAACATTGAACAAATGAACCAAACTTTTGATGTGATTGAAAAATGAGTTATTGGGAACTTCTTTTAACTCCACGTTGTTTACTGCATTTTCCCTCCATCTTAAAAGGAAGGGAAGGTTTCTAACTTCCCGACTGAATCAGTCAATGGAGAGATGTGGACAGACGTGTGACCTGCATGGCAGCCGATGTATCGAGCTGCCTTTCACCACTACTGAAGAGCTTCACAAGTCAGAAGTAAACCCATCAGATTCACCCTGCAGCACGAAACCAATATTTTGTTCATCATCTTGGTGGCAGTCTTTTTGACTAAGAGGACGTATTTGGATTTATTACACGGCTTAGTTGAATACTTAAATCCCATTAGTCAATTTGGATATTTCAGAGGTCGTTAATTCTCGCTAACAGACCGGTGCTAAGAAGGATCAAAGGACTATGTGCAGTCATATCAAGTCACCCAAGTCTGGTAAATGTTACGTCAACTCTGACCAACAAACAATAGTTTTCTCCATCAGTAAAAACAAAATATGGAATACTTTATTTTAATTCATTTTTATATTGAAAGAGATTATGATGGTTTCATGTCGGGATCCTGATCATTATGTTGGTGTTCTTTTTTTGGAAATGACCGCTTCGCTGCACATTATTTTATCCTTGGAGTTGGTCAGCTTGAAGCGTTAATCAGTCAAATAAAAAGAGGTCAGAATAATTTTTGTATGGCTTTTATAAAAGGATATATTTTTAGCTATGCCTCTGTCTAGTTTACATCTGTTTCCAGTGTGGAGTCATGCTCCCAGACTGACTGATTTTGAATTCCTGTAATGGAGATGCAGGATCTTGCGAAAGGGGTTTTTATAAAGTGCAAATCTCAGAGGTGGTTTGACCGCTCTGCTGAGAGTGCTGGATGACATGGCCTCATTGGAAATGATTCTTGTAGCTGAGTGATAGAAATATCTGTGGAGGGGCTGAAGAAGAAAGCTTGACCTTATTTCTCTGATTGCTATGGGAATGACCAAGGACAGAGTCTAATGACATTTTAACCCTGGAAAAGTGTTGACATTGTACCTTTAAAAACCGGATGGTAAAAGCTAGACAGAGTTGTTTGTTCTGTCCTGCCCTCTATTGTTTGATTCCCTCCTAAACAACTTTCAGAAAACTTGTGATTTATTTTCTTTTCTTCTGGTGTCAAGTGGTCCTGACCTTAGAATATTTTAACATCAGTGGATTAATGAAGTACTTTGCACTTACACAACATGTTTTACATGACTCATCCTTTATGCAAAGTTTCTGCTTACTGAAAGAGCTACTGTGCATCTATCGGCATGTTTACTGTACCTCTAAAAGAAAGTTGAAACAAATATGTGTGCAAGCAGGCTCTGAATTCTTGTTTATTTTTGTTACAATGGCTGAAATTTGCTACGCATTTTACTATTGTAGAATCTCATATACTTGTCATTCGATGCAAGAACCTTGGATTATGAGATCCGGTGTGAATGCTAATTTCATTTTGCCTTAGGTGTTACAAACAGTTGCTACAGTATGTGTGTGTTTGGCCCACAAGGACAGCCGCTTGACAGGAAGTAAATTCTGGTGGTTTAAGGGTGATGAGAATCCCTGTGTGTGGAAGAGGCTTCATCTGTCTCTTTGGTCGTGGTTGCTGAGCTTTTGGTTTCCACCTTAATAACTCATCCCCTGTGTACGGAGAACCGGACCTCCCTGACAGGGATCAGCTCCAGGGAGTGGAGATGGGGAGGGCAGGGATAAGAGAAATCATGGAGTGGTAAAAAACACAGAATAACTAGAGGGACGTGGCTATAGTTGTGAATTGGATTGTCAAAGCGAACAGACAGCAGTAGCAGCAAGAAAACAAGGAGTAAAAGACTGAAAGAGAGTTGTCGCAAGTCAAGAAGGATGACCTGTACCCATTGAAACTGCAGAAGACAATATGAGACACCGGCCAACATCACAGTATCATTAGCAGAAAAACATGAATAGCCTTGGATCCTGTTGTGTTAATTTATTAATGTGTGTTGCTGCAGAAAAGCAACTATAAAAAAAAGGTTAGCATGCTCACAATACATTGTATTTGTGCTTCTGTGACATGTCTCCATGCTTTAATGATCAAAAAGCTCTTTATTTTTCTCATACTGCCTGTGCTGCAGCACCTCTTTTCTCCCTCTGTCTGAAACCAGAGCCTAGTCTGCTCTGATTGGTTAGCCGGCCGGCTCTGTTGTGATTGGTCAATAATTGTGAAACGTCTGGTTTTGGAGTCAGGTGTTGCTTAAAGTAAAACCATTATCGATCAATATTTTTCACTAAATGTTGGTGATAACTAAAGGAGGGTCACTCAAATATTTAGGAATCATCTTTTGAGGACTATGGATTAGGGATGCTCGATTATGGCAAACACATTATTCTGGTCAATAATAAAAGCACGGTTCATGTTTTTTTCCCCATCCGAACTAAACATTTTGTACACGTTTAAAAAGTTAAATGTTTCAATTTGTAGCACTCATGGTAGCAAACTTAGTAGTATTTATGAAGATTTCTCTTGATAACCTAGGAAAAAGCCAATTCAACAATGCATGGTAAACCAGAGGTGGCCAGTTTAGAAAGCCGGGGCTTTGATCCCCACAGGGAGAGAAGGCACAGCGAGCACCAAGATCACAGCCACATGAAGCTGGGCGAGGGATTATGTAAACCACCTTCACCCCACCACACAGCCCTTAGGAGGACGTTTAAGCTATGTGTCACATATTTAGTTCTTAACCCTTTCTTGTTTGGACCCGAATGAGAGTTAAAGGAATGGTCCACTCATTAGATAATTAATCAAAACTTCAGTATTTAGTGAAACGTTATGTTTAAACCATACCCTGAAGAAATCAGCGATATTCCCCGGTAAATAATGATTTTATAGCTCTTTTTTATCAAGACCTGTATATTCCGTCTGGCCGCCGCCATGTTTGCCATTTTCAGTAGTCACGTGATGGTCGTGACGTCATCCATGCGTTCACTTTGTCAACACACGGAAACATGGTGGAGTATTTCAGTTCGGACTCGTCAGCAGAGGAACAAGTTTTGACCAATGTCAAGAGATTGGATGGGGGAATTCAGCAATACATATCAGTATGACAATACGACACCCTCTGTCCTTAGTCCCTCACATCGTACAAGGAAAAACTTCCGAAGAAAACCCAGTTTAAAGGGAACATGGGAGAAACCTCAGGGAGAGCAGCAGAGGAGGGATCCCTCTCCCAGGACGGACAGACGTGCAATAGATGCCGTGTGTAAATTGAAAAGATAATACATTTGCAACATAGGTAGTCCAAATGTTTGGAAATGCATGTGTGTATAATGGGAAGATGATATAAGATACTATATGTATGCATGTAGTACCACCCTTGCCAGCGATTCCCTCTCTAGTTTAGCATACTCAGCTTCGTTGTCCCTGGCCATAGAATCACGATTTTATGGGGCTGGAAAAAACTGGGGTAAAATACACACTAGCCGGTACTACGCTATATGGAAAGGCCACCAAAAACTGTCCTGGCCTGGACGCTAAAGAACGTTAAAACGGGGCTAGCCGCTGCAATGGAAATGCGCTATAACATACCTTATTCTTACTCCGAGCACTTCTGCTCCTCCGTCGCTTCACACTTGCAGAGGGCGATTTCTCAACTGGCCGAACTGGTGTCCTGGTCGGTGATGACACCAGAAAGACCGATGGTACTGCATCTCCATTAAGTAATGGTTGTTCCATAAATCCCATGTTATGTTTTATCATACTCTCAGAGTAGTCGTCCGGAAATTTGAAATGTTCGCTGCATACATGAGCCTGTGAATCTCTCGGTTCGGGCCGGCCACATTTCGCTAGCCACTGCCTCCGAATGTACTTCTTACGCTTACCTTTTGGCAACAGATGGAACCGAGCATTCCGTGGATTGTTCCTATCAGAATTGTGGCAATATTTCACGATACAGTGAGGCATATTTGAAGAGAGAAACTACAGTAAATAACATGGAGATCAACGTGTCTTCGAAAACCAAACGCATGGTTTACGTCACGTCCGGAAGATGGCGGCGCCCACAGTGTTGATGTTATTTCGGTATATAATCAGTTTAAAATCACTGATAATGTCATCGGATTAAAAAAAAAAAAAGAGAGACTGGCAGAGACTGGTCTGTTTTATCGGATGATAATTATTTAAAAATGAGTGTCATGAGCATACCATTCCTTTACAGAGGGGCCCTAAAACATGTTCAAGGGATATCAGACATATGATTAGGCTTGTTTTGGGCCCAGGTGCTTTCGACAAATACTGACTGATCAATGTATAAAAGATAAAAAACAGTCTTTATATATATTGCACATTCCATGTAAATGGAAACATAAATGTATGCACCACTCAGGGTACTGCTGGGTTTAGAAATCTGTAGTGTTGACATCTTCACCCTAGCATTTCAGCGGGACTGCTCTGGGCTGAAAAAAAATGATGACAGTAGAGTCAAAACAAATTGATGCGCTACTAAACTGCATATTGATTGGGAACTTCATCAGGCATCCCTAATGAGCGCACACAGGGAAAAAATACTTTGAAGATGAGATTGGTGATTATGATGAAGTTGCCATTTAGAATCTTACGTGGCTCTCCAAATCAAAGTCCCCATGCATTTAAATATAATCAATTATGATGTTTCTCCTTCAGATCTACAAGACGGACTGCTCTCAGCAGATAATTACAAGGTGGATGAAGCTGATTTAAATGATAACAACCTCATGTCATGTTTAAAATGCTTTAATTAAAATACATCAGTTGAGGGTTGTTTTTACATTTCAGTCAGACAACTCACGTGTTTCTTAATATGTTTATTAGAAGCAGCATATAGTTTGAGTTTGGCATCTAGGCTGGGGCCTCATCACTCCACAGATGTACATAGAACATTGAGTGATGATTAGATAACTATCCCCCGAGCCTACAGATGGATGCTGGAATGGAAGCTGGGGTGGTGGTGGGGCAGGCAAGCAGCAGCAACATGAAACACAACAGCAGGAACATGAACATGACTTGCAGCAGCAGCAGCAGCAGCAGCAGCAGCAGCAAGTGAACACAGTAGTGGCAGCAGCATAAGCGAGGCAGAGGCAGGCAGATCTGGCAGCTTAAATAGGATAATATGTTTGGTTGGTTTGTAAGAGGGACGAGGTGCGTGGCATGTTGATGTATCATTGGTGCTCGAGTTGACTGCCTGAACTAGCACGCAGGCTTCGCCCCATTTGTGGCCTAATCAAGTATTCCAATTCCTTTGTATGAATGCATCAAATATAATCATTTTATTTAACAGTACTATGGTATCTTTTCAACAAGTCCCCCAACTCATACGACCAAATGGGCCGATTGTTCAGGCCCTTATTACGACCAAATATGTCGTTTGTTCAAGCGCTTAATACGTCCTATAATTACGTTTTAAAGTTTTCGCCCTCTAGTGCTCCCGTTGAATGCTAACGTTATAGATGGTCGTTTATTCACAAATAACCCTCTCTGTAAAATCCTAAATTGTAGGATAGTTTGGCCATTAAAATGCTTTTTGATTAGATTTCTAGCAAGAAGTGTATATTGTACTTTTAGAATCCACGTCCAGTCGATCAATCAATCAATGTTTATTTATATAGCCCAATATCACAAACGTTACATTTGTCTCAGTGGTCTTCACAGTGTGTACAGAATATCAGTATGACAATACGACACCCTCTGTCCTTAGACCCTCACATCGTACAAGGAAAAACTTCCGGAGAAAACCCACAGTTTAAAGGGAAAAATGGGAGAAACCTCAGGGAGAGCAACAGAGGAGGGATCCCTCTCCCAGGACGGACATACGTGCAATAGATGCCGTGTGTAAATTGAAAAGATAATACATTTGCAACATAGGTAGTCAAAATGTTTGGAAATGCATGTGTGTATAATAGGAAGATGAATCCACGAGGATATCCATCCAGGACCAATGATCCAGGACCACAGCCACGACTCGCGATCCAGGGCTCGCGATCCAGGACACAGGACCGCAGGATCATCCATGACTCCGGATCCCGGCGTATATAGACACCAAAAAGAAAGACATTTGGGGAAGCTGGGTTAATCGGAACATGAGAGTACACAGGTATAGACAGAGAGAAGGAAGAAGTAAGATGTCCCCCGACAAACTAAGCCTATATCAGCAAAACTAGGGGCTGAATCTAATCAGCCCTAACTATAAGCTTTATCAAAAAGGAAGGTCTTAAGCGCACTCTTAAAAACGGATAGGGTGTCTGCCGCCCGAACACAAACTGGAAGCTGATTCCACAAATGTGGAGCTTGATAAGAAAAGGCTCTGGCTCCCATTGTACTTTTAGAGACTCTAGGAACAACCAACAACCCTGCATTCTTGGAACGCAATGCCCTAGTAGGACAGTAGGGTATAATGAGTTCTTGAAGGTAAGATGGTGCCTGCCCATTAAGGGCTTTGTAGGCGAGAAGAAGAATTTTAAATTCTATCCCGTGTTCTATAGGGAGCCAGTGTAAGGCAGCCAGAACAGGAGTAATGTGGTCCCTTTTCCTAACTCTGGTTAGTACACGAGCTGCAGCATTTTGAATCAGCTGAAGCGACATGACTGACTCCTTGGTACTCCCTGATAATAAAGAGTTACAATAATCCAGCCTAGAAGTAACAAATGCATGGACTAGTTTCTCTGCATCGTTTTAAGGCAAGATATGCCTGATTTTTGCAATGTTACGTATATGGAAGTAGGCGGTCCTTGAAATTGATTTTATGTGGGCGTTAAAGGATAAATCCTGATTCCTTACAGTCTCACTGGAGGCTAAATTAATGCCATCCATAGTTAGTATATCTTTAGATAATTTGTTTCGTAGATTCTTCGGGCCAAGTACAATAACTTCAGTTTTGGTCGTGTTTAACATCAAAAAGTTTATGGTCATCCACGTTTTTAAGTCCTTAAGGCAGTCTTGAATTGTATTTAGATGATGAATTTCATCAGGCTTGATGGATAAATATAGTTGAGTATCATCCGCATACCAATGAAAGTTAACAGAATGATTCCTTATAATATTGCCTAACGGAAGCATATATAATGCGTACAGAATAGGTCCGAGCACTGAACCCTGTGGCACTCCATGGCTAACTTTGGTTTGGGTGCAAGATTCATCGTTAACACGTACAAACTGAGAGCATTCAGATAGATAGGACCTAAACCAGCCGAAAGCAGTTCCCTGTATGCCAACTAAGTGCTCTAGTCTTTGCAATAGGATATCATGGTCGATAGTATCAAATGCAGCACTGAGATCGAGCAAAACAAGAATAGAGACAAGTCCCTTGTCTGAGGCTATTAGAATGTCATTTGTGACTTTAACCAGAGCTGTCTCTGTGCTATGATGTGTTCTAAAGCCAGACAGAAAATCTTCAAATAAATCATTGTTTTCTAAGTAATCACACAGCTGTTTTGCGACCGCTTTCTAAAGAATCTTTGAGAGGAACGGAAGATTAGAAATAGGTCTATAGTTGGCTAAAACCTCTGGATCGAGGTTGTGCTTTTTAAGAAGCGGTTTTATCACCGCTACTTTGAATGATTGTGGAACATAGCCTGATAATAAAGACATATTCATAATATTTAATAAAGAAGTGCTAATTAATGGAAAAACATCCTTCAGCAGCTTAGTTGGAATTGGGTCTAACATGCACGTTGATGGTTTAGAAGAAATAATCATTAAATTTAATTGTTCAAGATTAATGGCTGAAAAGCATTCTAGTTTACTATCTAGTGTAATATTAGAACTTACGTTTCCGGGAGCTGTTGATAACACTCTAATAATAATAATAATAATAACTGGGATTTCTATAGCGCCTTTCAAGGGACCCAAGGCTCTACTGGTCAAAGGCAAGAGGTCATTAATTTTGTTTCTAAGAGTAACAATTTTATCGTTAAAAAAGCACATAACATCATTACTACTGAGTGCTATGGGAATAGAATGCTCAATCGAGCTGTGGCTCTCTGTCAGCCTGGCTACAGTGCTGAAAAGAAATCTTGCATTATTCTTATTCTCATCTATTAATGAAGAGTAGTAGGCTGCTCTCGCTTTACGCAGTGCTTTCTTATATTCATTGAGAGTAATATGCCAAATTAAACGAGATTCTTCAAGTTTAGTGGAACGCCATATCCTTTGAAGTTGTCTCAACTTTTGCTTTATTTTGCGGGTTTTGGCATTATGCCATGGAGCTAATCTATGTGGTTTTATTTTCTTCTTTTTCAAAGGAGCAACAGAGTCTAATTTTATTCGCAGCGCATCTGTAGCACTATCAACAACATGATCAATTTGGGGTGGTGTACATTTTGTATAAGTTTCCTCCCTTACATGCAGACATGCTATGGAGTTAAGTATTGGTGGAATCTCTTCCTTAAATTTGGCTATAGCACTAACAGATAGGTTTCTGCTGCAAGAGCTTTGACTAATGCTTTGTAGTCTAGTAACAGTACTTCAAAAGTTACTAAGAAATGGTCGGATAAAGCAGGATTATGCGGTTCGACTAATAGTTGCTCAATTTCAATACCATAAGTCAGAACAAGGTCGAGAGTGTGATTATAGCAGTGGGTTGGTTTATTTACACTCTGACAGAAACCAACATAATCTTATATAGAGTTAAATGCAACAGTAAGGCTATTTTTATCATTTTCAACATGAATATTATAGTCACCTACGATAATTACTTTATCTGTTCTAAGTACCAAAGCTGATAAAAACTGAGATAATTCTGATAAGAATTCTGAATAAGGACCTGGTGCACGATACACTGTAACACATAAGATTGGCTGCAAAGTTTTCCAGGTTGGATGCGTAAGACTAAAAACGAGGCTTTCAAAGGAGGTATAATTTAATTTTGGATTAGTATTGATAAGTAAACTTGAGTCAAATATTGCTGTAACTCCACCTCCTCGGCCTGTGCCTCGAGCAATATGAGTGTTGATATGGCTGGGTGGAGTGGCCTCATTTATGCTGACATATTCTTCATGTCTCAACCAAGTTTCAGTGAGACAGCATATATCAATATTATAATCTGATATTAAATCATTTACCAATATTGCTTTAGATGCTAGAGATCTTATGTTTAAGAGACCACATTTAATCTTCCTGTTTTGTTGCACTGTAGTACTTGTTACCTCTATTTTTTTTTTAAATATTGAAGTTAAAACCATAAATCTGGTGCACTTTGAGAGCAACATTAAGAGATCTATGGATCTATGTGCTCTTTGCTTGATCATGCCTTCCCAGTCCCTTATCACGTAGCCTATAAGAACATAGCACCAGTTGTTGTAGCCAGTTGTGGTGAAGGCATCTGACTTACTTGAACCTACATGTCTACATGCATAGCAGAAGATGGCATCTTTTTTACATGAATATTCCAGCCAATCTCTGTTTTGAAACCATGAGCTGCAAAATGAGCGCCTTACCCCACTGTAGGCGAGTTGGGTACTTTTTTAAATATACCTGGGCAGGCTCTGTTTTGCCGAGGTCCTCTGGCACTTGCGGGCTGCTGAGGGGTGGCGGTGTTTGGGGTAACGAAGACGGCTGTGGCTGCTCTGCCTCTGTGGGCGAGGCGGGCAAAGCCGGCAAGTCGGGCAGGAGGACATTAGTGTCCACGACAGTGGCCGCGGGTAACGTAATGTCCCCATGATCTGAACTGTTATTACCTGCAGTAGATGCAGTGTATGCTGGCGATAAGGGCTGGTTGTTTTAACCATTTTCTGATCCATCATTGACTGCTGTGTAAGCACCTTGCAGATGATGAATGTGCAGCGGCACAGGTCACGCGCACCAGACATAATAACGTTACTTACCGTTTAAAGGTGGCCTACCTGCCTACCTGCCTGTCAGCCTTCCATCGGGGCACAAACTTATCTCGTGCCCTCATTGGTCATGTGCGCATTAGTGTGTGTTGGAGGAGGGGCTCTATAAGGAAGTGGCAGATTTTCTCCGGTTGTGTATTTTCAAATTCTAGCGATCTCGAGCCGGTTTCTCAAATGTACCTACCCCACCTTTAAATTGATCAAATAAATGCAGCAGAAAATGCTATTCAACCACAATTACAATTTATTTCAACTATATTCTTCTTCTTCTTCTTCTTCTTCTTCTTCTTCTTCTTCTTACTATTGTTAGTAATAGTAGGCAAAATGTAATATTTTTCACTTTTAATTTTTTTCACTTTTAATTTTTTTTTTTTTACTTTTAATTTTTCAAATGAGGGTGCATTACGACTCAACTGAGGGTGCAATGCACCCTTATGCACCCCCGTAGAACCGGGCCTGCATTTGGCAAGGCCCGGCTTTCTAAGACCTCCCAGTCGTTCACAACAGCATAGCCTGCTAAGTGTACTGTGTCAGACGGCCTGCTCGCAGACCCGTCTGTGTATAGAATAATATCTGAATTAGGGATAGGAGTTTGCAACATATCAGTTCTGGGGGAAGAAGACATGTCAATCGTTGTGACGCAGTCATGTGTTATTTCAAAATCTGGAATTGGCACCAGCGTAGCTGGGTTTAGGGGGGGGGAGCGTTTAAGTGTGATGTGTGGGCTTGAAAGAATTATCGCTTCATAACCAGATCGCCTTGCTGCCGTCATATGCTGAGTAGCAGAGGTGTTCAGAATAGGCAAAACTGCATGTGGAACATGTACTACACAGTCACTGGCCAGTACAATAGGAGAGGATTGTTTGATAACAATTGCAACTGCGGCCACTGCCTGCAGGCATGAAGGCATACCGAGCACCACAGGGGAGAGTCGAGATGAGTAGTATGCAACAGGCCGGAAATTAGAGCCATGCTTCTGTACGAAGATGCCCGTTGCAAAGCCCCCCTTTTCATGGATGTGTAGATGAGAAGGTTGATGGTAATCAGGGAGCCCCAGGGCAGGAGCTGATGTCAGGGCTCGCTTTAAGTCCTGAAAAGCTGTGTGCATGTCCTCAGACCATTGAACAATGTTAGGGGCAGCCTGCAGAGTGGCAGCACGCAGGACAGAGTCCATAGCAGCGTACTCGTATATCCAATGTCTGCAGTAGTTTGCCATGCCCAAGAAGGAAAGCATCTCCTTCTTTGTGCGAGGTGGTGGCACTTTGTTCAAAAGACAAATCCTTGCTGGCGAGAGGAGGCGGTGTCCATCCCTCAGAATGTGACCCAAATACGTGACCTCAGTCTGGCAGTACTGCAACTTAGCCAGGGATGCTCTGTGTCCGCATTCAGAAAGTCTTTTCATGAGCAGAATGGAGTCGATGCGACAGGCGTCCATGTTGGGAGAAGCTAACAACAGGTCATCTGCGTACTGAAGCAAGGTACTACCTCCTATAAGGACCAAAGTGTCCAGATCTCTCTTAACCGCTGCTGCGTACACAGTAGGCGATTCAACACACCCCTGTGGGAGGCGCGTGTATGTGATTTGTTTACCTTTAAAAGTAAATGCAAACAGATACTGGCTGTCTGGATGCAGAGGAACACGCTGAACACAAATCAATCACTGTGTAGTACTTGGAATCTGGGGGCAGAGAAGCAAGGATCTAATTAGTGTCAGGCACTATAAGAGCTGTCGGAATGACAATAGCGTTAATAGCTTGCACATCTTGTCTGTTGTTTGTGTTTGTTTTTAGTGTCAGGATGGAACCCTTGTATTTTTCTCTGCAAACAGAATCTACCTACGGGTACAAATAAATAACCTGAACCTGAACCTGATCTTGGACAAAACGCCACTCATCACGCCCTGATCGAGCAGAGTAAATCTCTGCCCATTAGATTAATAGGACTTCCATCTGAAATAATGAAAGAGTGTTGCACATTTGACCCATCGATTGAAACATTAGTACTCTCTGAAATGGGCTCAGACATAGGAATGCCAGAAACGCCCATTGTTGTAACAAAATTATGAGTTGCTTCACACACTTTCTCCTTAGTCCGTACTGCAGACAATGTGGCTCCACTGTCAATTAAAATATCTACAGCCGTACCACTAAAATCAACGGGCATAATCGGATCTTCACGCGGGTTATTGGAAAGGCGAATTGTTGCTGCTTGAATGGGGAAATGCTGTGAATCTGATCCTATTTCTCCATGGTACCCCTATTTTCTATTAAATTCACTCTGCTGACCATTTTGCCCCTGTTGAGCCTGTCTGTCATAGTGACTGGTAAGGGGGGGCGGTAATAATGCAGGATGCCTGGGGGGCTGGGGGAGAGCAGGCAAATATTGTGTATTCTGCTGAGTTCCCCACCTCTTTTCACACTGCCCCGCCCAGTGGTCCGTCGCACCGCAAACATGACATGGCGTCAACTTTTTGGAATATTTGTTCTGCTGCTGTCTGCTCTTGTCTTGATAACCCGGTGATCTTCCCCGATTTTGATACTGCTGTGTGCGGTTTTGTCCCTGAAACTGCTGGGAGTTATCCGCAGCTGGGCAATTATGGGTGTCTGAAATATCTGGCTCCTATGCAGGGCACGCATTGTGGCTATCGTGATTTTCCAGGGTTTAAATTGCCAGTCAGGAGGCCATGTAGGCTTGAGCTGTCTCAGGGATTAAATTATGTAACAAACCATGTATGGCGAACAAATCATTGCCCTCCCTTTTAATGCCCGCATTATTATCCCACACTGTCATGAAACGCTGGAGAAATTCTGGGACAGTTTCTGTTGGGTTCTGTACGAAAGCCATCACTTGGGAAAAATCTGTGTGAGTCTTAGCGCATGCTCTAATAGCCGAAGCAGCGGCGGTTTGAATCCACAAATCACGCGTCTGTGTCGGAGGCCAGTCACCTGCAGGCGTATACTCAGGAAATGTAAACTCGTCTCTGCACGTAGGCCAATCTGCCTTGTATGTTAGGATTATCAGCTGTTTAACATCATGAACCAAACAGTTATAAACTGAGCAGACATTAGTCAACCACGACAGATAGTCATCTGGGCTTTTAGTGGGACTGGGAGCGTGATTAGTGACATCCATGACCTCAGCGGGTGTCCAAGGCTTATAAACTGGAACTTCTCCTATTAGTATTTTCAGGGCGGTCAAAGTTCAGCAGAATTATTATTCTGAGATGTTTGCAGTCTCGTGATAATTCTATGCGGGACAGGCTTTCTAAAACTGCTGCCATACGGCGTGTCTGGATTGTATAATGTTTTTGGTGGAAGACGAGCAACGGGGGTTTGTAACGGGCTGCTGTCTGAAACATCCCCTCCACTGTCCGCTGCACTGTGTTCCTGCTGCTCAATATCTTGTTCTCTATACTGTCCTGACTGATATCTCAACCCATTTTCATTCATGATAGCTGCAGCTGTCATTAACAGATCATCATCCGAGTTTCTCGCAACAGGATTTGAGAGTTCTATCGCGGGAATTATTTTTGTACAGACAGCTACAGCCTGCTTTTCCTCCAGCAGCCCAGCGTCTGTTAAGATGCAAATTAGCTGAGAGGGGCTGGGAGCTTTCCCTTGTCTTTTCAGCCAATCGTACATAACTGATTTCGCAATGGCGGCAACGTCCTTTCCGTGTCTTTCCTTAATTCTGGACATGTTCTCTGATTTAACATCAAAAGCAGCCTCTAGGCTAAGCAAATGACAACTCGCCGCACATTTAGAAACCCTATCAATCAACGCTTTGAGCTCAATGGAGCCTCGCTCGGTGCCAACTGATTTTTCATTTTTCTGCTCATCATAACCTCTTTTTTCTGCAATAGCCATCCAAGCTTTAACACATTCTTTCATGTATCCTATTTCCCAGGAGCAATTCACCTCATTTTCAATCAATTTGAACGCCTGCCACAACACGGCCATGTCAAAAGTACCAGTTAAAGGCCAATCAAATTAAATTTTCCCTTTCTGACTATTCTGTTGTGAGTGTTCACAAAGTAACGAGGTAAACGGCATAACTTTAGACCAATCCAAGCTTCTTCCGACAATTCCAGATGGCATATTAGGGGAAAACATGTGCGTGTAATGGCTGTCTGTAATAGGATTTTTTGGAAGTGTCTTGGTGCGTGAATTATTTTTCCTCTTACCAACTGAATCGTTTGTGGAGACAGTATTACCCATGTTTAACGGTTAGTACAATAAAACAAACACTGCAATTTAGACAAACAAACATAAACTCGTAACAAACATCAGCGTGACAGAAAGTTCCTCCAACTTAATGTAATCCGAATTAGGGAGATTTTCAGAGGGGGTAGAGAAATATCTGTTTAATATGAGTGCCTTCTTACTCATAAACCTTGTACAAGTGCTAAGAACGGAATCTGTTGAAGAGCAATAACTAATTTATTCTCGATCAACAACCACTGTTGCTAATTCAGCAGTGCTATGCTCGTCCGTCCGGGGGAGCATATACTTTAATTTATCCATACCCTTCCTTCCAAAACAACAGCCAAATTCAGCAACTCATCAGCTATGAGAACACAGCGCGATGTCACATTCTCATACCACCCTTCCCATTAATAATCGCTTTCTTTAGTTCGAAAATCGGCAATGGTGTGGAACAAATGTGACACTGTGCTCCTTCCTCTCTGTCCGCGGCTCTCCACAGGGGGGGGGGAGAATCGGCGGGCAGATTGGAAGCGATGCCTGCTGTCGATTTAATCAGTTAACCTCTGAAATCTCCAGAATTCGGCGATTTGTTTCAATACAAATCTATCACATTGCTCCTAATGCAGAAGCTCCACTTTACTGATGCTCTCTTTTAAGGTCTCTCCGAATATTTGCTGTGTGTAATTGTCCGGTAATTTAATTCCGAGAAACACACACACACAGGAAATCAGTCAAAGTCGATATCCTAGGTTATTTATTAGCCCCAAATATTCTCATTGTTTTTTACATGAGCTGTGCTTGCTCTGTAGGCACGTGCCCAGTAGCAACCACAGGGAAAATTGTCCAGGACAACGTCCCCTTTTGACACCAATTTCCCAGGTTATCATTAATCCTCAAATGTAAACGAGTAGAGAAACCAAAAAAAAAATACAGCCGCTCAGTTTCACAGGTAATTTTATGATACCGTCAATCACAGATTCTGGTAAGGCAATGTCCAAATATAGATTTGAAATTACACTTACCAGTCTCTGAAGATCCTTTGGTATCTTGTTCGTGACACCAATTTGTGAAGAAAACTTCTGATGAAGCAATGTAGAACCAATGTTCAGGACAGGATGGAAGCTGGAACGTCTTTAGTCAATACACTGATATTTATTGAGAGACAAAACGGCCGGAGAGTTCACAAGATATTCACAACTTTCATCATGGGATCCCAAGCCAACTCTGACAAGACAAAGGGACAGGAATCACATCTATACATTTAGAAGAGGAGGGAACTAAGAGCCCACGTTTTCTCTAATTAGTACCAGACTTTTTGGAACAAAGACTGGTTTGTTATTACCAACTTGCATGGTCCAAACTTCCCCCACAGGAAGACACAGGACCTCTTGACCTTTGTCCTCCTCAAGTTACAGACAGGGCACATGCAGGAAAGACTGAGAATCTCTAAAATACACAGATCGGATTAAAATATTCTCTGACAGTTACATTTACTTTTATTAGGTTATTATGTATGACACCTCTATTAGGTTTTACCTTAAATTGTCCTTGGGCAGACACACACACCGTTAATATTGGGTATTGTATTGGGTTCGGGGTTCCTATGGATGACTGCCTAGGAGAGAGCACAGAGAAGCGTGTAAGACTGCGACTCCGCCTCCTGGTCCCAACTCCAGTTTGTCATGGATTAAGTCCACAAAGCCCTGAAATGTTTGCCGAAATGAGATCTGCACCTTCCAAAGTAGGATGAATGCCGTCTCTCTTAATCAGACCAGGTTTTCCCCAGAAGGCTGTCCAATTATTTACGAAGCCCACATTGTTTGCTGGGCACCACCAAGACAACCAGCACTGAAATGATGACATGTCATCATTGATCAGATTGGGGAGGGGACCAGAGAAGATTACGGTGTCCGACATTGTTTTAGCATAACTACACACCGACTCCACATTAAGTTTGGTGCATTCTAATTGGCGTAAACGAACATCATTACCACCGACGTGAATAACAATCCTACTGTATTTACGTTTATTTTTAAACAATATGTAGGATCTATAATTTGATAGATATTACGAAGACGATTTGAGGTATGCGGCAGCCTCCATGTAAAGTTACGGGTTGAAAACAGTATTTCCGGTCTCAACGTTTTCATAATAAAACCAATGATCAAATGATTTAACAGTGATATCTGCAGTACTCATCAACTAAAAAACATCAGTTTATCCTTGTTAATTATACAACATTTATTGGTTTAAATTGTGTACAACGCTTTTGTGTTTTTCCCATAGTTTTTTCTCTTTCGATTCTCAGAGACACCTTTCTTTTTTCAGAGGTTTTGATAGGCTAAAACATCGATTGTTTTAGCCGCAATGCACGTCGGTGTTTATGCAACATGATAAACATTTACGATTACATAATACTTTATTCCCAGTGTTCTTGCTTTTCTCTTTGGAAGTCATCACATAACGGCATTGTAATACACGGTTCGGCTGCATTAAATATGACATATCTGCCGTAGATATTTATTTATAGAGCCCTGATGAGAAGACTTCTAGACAAACAGGAAGAAATGCCGCCAAAACTGAATACGTGACGTGGATCATAAATATATTAGCAATTAAACAACATCTTCCATTTATTTTCACACAATACGTCTCCTTGCAGTATCAACACTAATTTGACTGACTTTTATATTTGATCCAATTGGTAGATAGGTTATATTTACACCATAACGGTGCACAGCTGATAGAAAGGGATTTTTTTGTATTTTGTATTATTTACTGAACTACCTTTCCAACTCCTCATGCAGTTGACTGTTACAGGTCTATACAGGTTCATGGTACAATGCATAAGCTTAAAATCGAGAGATTGAACATATATTTTCCTTTACCGTTCTGTTTTAATTTCACAATAAAGTTAATAGTCATATTAGGTTTGATATTATTATGTTTTATTAACTTCACCACTGGTTTTTTAACCCGCACCACCTAGTGGTTAAAGCACGTTATTTTTGTTTTTGTGTTTTACCTTTATTTATACAGATAAAATCCCATTGAGATCATTGATCTCTTTTCCAAGGGAGACCTGTTCAAGTAGTTCCACATGAAACATAAAACATAAACAGAACAACAAAAGGACATCATACAGCATCATTTACATAATTATCCACATAAACAGGTACCAATAGCTTCTGATTGACTAGCATCCAACCGAGCTTTAAAAACATTTAGTGGCACCAGATTGTTCAGTTTCCATTTAATTTGCAGACTATTCCAAGACAGAGGAGCTGTTATTGAATGTTGTTGTTGAATAAGTTTTATTTTATGAAAACATTTAAATATTAAGAGTAGCCTACATACAACATTGGGGGAAAGTAGAAGGCATGATAGAAATATAGAATAGAAAATATCAAGAAGATACTGTAGTGATCTCTACAATAAAACAGTTTAGTGCAGGACGTCCAAAGATATTAACAGGAGGATGTTCAAAACAGACAAACTAATAAGGCTTTATTCAAACATTAAATAATACTTTAAGTTAAGGTCTTCTTTTGAATAAGAAAAAAACGTTGGGGTTATCCACAGATAAATATGAAGTCTGACAAAGTACTTAACGTCCAATATATTGCATAATTTATTTTGGCACTTGACAATCACCTTCCCTGAATTTGACTCAGGTGTAACTAAAGTCTGATTTAAGGGCTGTTTATATTTCACATCATTAATCAGAATCTGCAAAGTAACTCAAATAAATGTAGTGGAGTAAAAATACCAGGTTAACCTCTGAATTGTAGTGGAGTAGAACAAAGTAGTCTACTGCCGGGGCTGGACCCGTCCAATTCCAGTTTTGGATAGTCTGTCGTGGTTCCATTCCATTTCATAGAGCTGTTTGACGCTCAGCGTAAACTTGTTGCACTGCCACTACAACATCCAATCACAGGGCTTGATGGCTAATCACAGGGTTTGTAAAGCAAGGCGGATGTTGTAGTCCCAGACGATAGCTGGCGATTCTGGGTACTGTAGTGTCTGAACTCCGAAAAAAAGCACACCTTCTACAATGAGACACTAACAATGTGTAAACAGTGTGGTTATACTATTATATACAGTCAGGCCTGTAATAGCACAACGATAGACATGTGTAAAAGAGGTGGACATTACCTCTGTGTCTGGAAAAAAGCGATAGATAGCCAACAAATATGTCCCTTAAACCATAATTATTTATATTTGACAGCAGGGGTTCGTGGCTTGTTTTTTTAATGCTAAAAAAAGATTAATAATAATAATAATAATAATGCATTTTATTTATGGGCGCCTTTCAAAACTCTCAAGGACACCTTACAGAGCATAATTAAAGAAGAGCACACAGTAATACAAGACTTAAACAATTAAAAACAACAATCAGTTTAGCAGAGATTAAGAAATGGAATATGCCAGTTTAAAAAGGTGTGTTTTCAGGCTGGATTTGAAGGTTGGGAGTGAGTCGATATTGCGGATGTCTTGTGGGAGAGAGTTCCAGAGACGGGGGGCAGAGAGGCTGAAGGCTCGTGACCCCATGGTGATCAGGCGGGCAGAAGGTACAATGAGTTGGAAGGCAGAGGAGGATCGGAGAGTACGAGAGGGAGTGTAGATGTGAAGGAGCTCAGAGAGATATGGAGGTGCGAGAGTGTGAAGGGCCTTGAAGGTGAGGAGCAGCACTTTGAAGTCTATGCGCTGCTTAACGGGGAGCCAATGGAGTTGTTGGAGAACCGGAGTGATATGATTAATGAAAGGAGTTCTGGTGATGATACGGGCGGCTGAGTTTTGGACCTGTTGGAGCTTACGTAGGGATTTCTGAGGAAGACCAGAGAGGATGGAGTTGCAATAATCGATACGGGATGTAACAAGGGCGTGGACGAGGATGGCGGTGCTCTTGGGTGTGAGTGACGGGCGGAGGCGGTTAATATTGCGGAGGTGGAAGTAGGCAGATCGAGTGATGTTGTTGATGTGAGCTTCAAATGATAAGGTGCTGTCAAGGATGACACCCAGACTCTTAACTTGGGGGGAGGGTGAGACTGTGGAATTGTCAATAGTGAGGAAGAATTTGTCAGTTTTAGCCAGAGTGGACTTGGAGCCAACTAGGAGAAACTCGGTTTTATCACTGTTGAGTTTTAAGAAGTTGGATGAGAACCAGGATTTGATTTCCAGTAAGCAGTCGGAAAGGGCAGTGGGGGGGGAGAGTGGAGGTGGGTTTGGTGGAAAAATAGAGCTGGGTGTCATCCGCGTAGCAGTGAAATTGGATTGCGTATTTTCTGAAGATATGGCCGAGAGGTAGGAGGTAGATGATAAATAGGAGGGGGCCTAAGACAGAACCCTGAGGAACACCAGTGAAGACTGGATGGGACTGTGATTTGAAGTGTTTGAGTTGGACAAAGTGAGTACGGCCGGAGAGGAAAGATCTAAACCAGGTGTGGGATGTGCCAGTGATACCAATGGAAGATAATCTGTCAAGGAGGATTTGGTGTGAGATGGTGTCAAAGGCTGCAGTCAGGTCAAGGAGGATGAGTATGGATAAGAGCCCAGAGTCAGCTGCTACTAGGAGGTCGTTTGTGATTTTAACCATGGCCGTCTCTGTACTGTGTGAGGAGCGGAAGCCAGACTGAAATTCTTCAAAAAGATTATTGTTGTTCAGATGAGTATGGACTTGGGCTGCAACTGTTTTTTCGAGTATCTTGGAGACAAATGGTAAATTTGAAATTGGGCGGAAATTATTCATGTTGTTGGGGTCCGCACCAGGTTTCTTGAGAATAGGGGTTATTGCACCTGTTTTGAGGGATGAGGGGATGAGACCAGAGGTAAGGGAGGAGTGAATTATGTCGGTAATTAAAGCGGAGAGAGAATGTAGACATGCTTTAACTAGGTGGGTAGGAAGGGGGTCAAGCTGGCAGGTGGATGATTTTGATTTCCGAATGAGATTTTATATTTCAGCGACAGTGGGAATTTCGAAGCTGGATAGTGGGGAGGAGAGGGGAGCATACGGAGTTGAGTGAAGTGATGTATAGCTGGAGGAGGTCAGTTGCTGGTGAATATTTTTGATTTTGGCATTGAAAAAGGTCATGAAGGTGTTACATTGAGAGGTTGAGTACAGGTGGGGTGCAAGAGAGGCCGGTGGCTGCAGAATGCTGTTGACTGTAGAGAACAGAGTTCTGGTGTTTCCTTCACCTAACCTAATTAATTTGGCATAGTATGCTGATTTAGCAGAGGAAAGAGCATCCTTGTAGGCGAGTATGTGGCTGTTGTACATGTCCTTATGGACTACAAGGCCAGTTTTGGTGTACAGGCGTACCTTTAGCTTTGAGCTGGCGTAGCTCAGGTGTATACCAGGGGGCAGAGCGGGTGAAAGAGACAGACCGGGTTTTCAGAGGTGCATGTATGTTTAAAAGGTTCTGGCGTCCGTCATTGTAATGGGAGACCAGCTCATCTGTGGTTGATAGGCAGTCTTTGCAGGGGAGGTTGTTAATTCCATTAGAAAAAGCAGACGTGTTAATATTCTTGATATTACGGAATGAGATGGAACGTGACATATTTGCTTTGGGTAATGTTAACTTGACATTGAAGGTTACAAACTTGTGATCAGAAATGGGCAAATCGAATGCAGAGCAGTTCAGAGGAGTTACACCAGAACAGCAGATCAGATCAAGTATATGTCCTTTGGAGTGTGTGGGAAAGTCAATATATTGCTGTAGTCCAAAACTGTCCAGGCATGATGTAAAGTCCTTTGTGAGACTATTGTTGACATTGTCCATGTGAATATTAAAATCACCTATCACTATTATATTAGGGGAGAGAGAAGATAGGGAAGTAAAAAAAACAGATACTTCATTTAAAAAGTCCTTATTGGCCTTGGGTGGACGATAGACAGTGGCAAGACTTATTGGAATTGGCCCATTGATTTGCAGAGCAATGGACTCAAAGGAAGTATTCACAGGAACTGTCAGTACAGATACTTTCCACTTCTCGTTGTAAAGTATCGCGAGACCACCGCCCCTGCCAGAGGGACGGGATTTGCTGGTGTAAACAAAACCAGGTGGGATAGTTTGATTAAGCTGTGTAAAGTCATTGGGCTGTTGCCACGTCTCAGTCAGACATATAAAATCAAACTTATGATCTTCCAGTAGATCATGAAGTAGAAGTCCCTTGTTGTTGAGCGAGCGGATATTGAATAGTCCGATGGCGAGATCATATCTGTCAGGTTTGACGCCAGCACTAGCACACCTGGCCAGGTTTGCTAGCGAGCTGTGGTCAATAGACCGTCCGGTGGATCTTCTTGCGGGACGAGGATTTGAGGAACAGAAGGATGGAATTGGTTTTGTGTCATCAAAGTTGAAGCTCCGACGGGATCCGCGGTGGATGTATTTCCGACGAGCATGATGAGCGATGTCCAGGTGATGCAATGTCGGTGGGGGCTCTGACAGGTGGAATCGCAGTTGGAAAAGTTTGACTGCTGAGTATTGAAGTATCGGTGTTACTGGATGGACTATGAAGGATATAATCCATGCGAGGATACTCCATACCAGCAGCCTGTTGATCCACATCGTTACCTGGATGGTGAAGCTACCAGATACAGGTCCCGGTATGATAGCAGCGGCGGCTAGGCGAGGCAGGGGAGCTAGCCAGGTAGGAAGCCGGTAAATCGGTAGTCCAAAACACACACGATTGCAAGTTAAAACAAGGGATCAAGTCACTGATATTGTCGGGAACGTAGGCTGCTGTTCTAATTGCTGAGAAAACAGTAAAAATAGTGACAAAGAAACGACATAATTGGAGTAATACTCCGTAGTTCCAGAGAGCAGCGGCAGCCAGTCGTGCCAGCGTTCACTCCCTGTTACTTCTATGAAAAAAAAAAGACAAAAGATTGTTTGTCTTTTTATTTATGTAAAACTTGTTATGCTCCACACTTGTCGAGGATAAACTATAAACTAGATTCTGAATCTCAATGGGAATATTCTTGGGAATAAGTGGTTAAAGTAAGTAAAAAAAGAGGTGATCCCCTTTTTCACAACTATATGTCAGATTGTATAGAAGTCTATGATAAAATGACCCACTCTTCACTTGATTCATTACCTCAGGAAACATTTCCCCAATGATTTTCTTTGGCAATCACTACTTTCAAGTTCCTTCAATACACAATGATGTGTGAGTGTATAGAGGTCTATGCAAAAATGAGACACTTTTCGATGGATTAATAACATTTTCTAAATTATTTTATTGTTATTTACTTGTTACAACTTTCTTCAATACAGCATAATGTGTGAGTGTGAGGTAGCAATTTGTCTCAAACCCCAGCATAAAAAAAACTAGATGGCTACGGTCAAAATGCCCCCCTTTTGATGCGCAAGTCTACAAAAATATATGTGGACATCACCATGGCTATTTCAACTTCATAGTCTACAACACTTTGGGGACTACTATTGTCATGGCTTCCTGGTAATAAACCGTGTTACCTTTATCTTATTTTACAAATGCATAAACACTAGGTTTGTAACGGTATCCGTATTCGTCCCGTACCGTCACGGTTCGGACGTCACGGTTTGGCACATGCAGTCACACGGCGAATACGCCCTTTTTTACGAGTGGGAAAAAAGTCTGTCACTCAGGGCAGTATTACACTATATATAATTATATATTGCGCCTAAAAGCCAGCCGCCCGTAAATAACAAATGAAGAACAAGAACAAAACACAACAAAACGAACACAATATATGAAGAAGAAAAGTTAGTATATATGGCGAGTTCACACAACACACAGCTAGAAGACCCACTGCTTCTTTTAAATCAGATGTGTGGGAACATTTCGGGTTCCCTGTGGACAACAATGATGGGGTGCGAGTTGTGGATCGGACGAGGACGGTGTGTCGGCGTTGTTCAACAGCGGTGCGGTATGCTAGTGGTAACACGTCAAACATGCTCAATCACATCCGAGTCAGTCTCAGTCCCCAGCGAGAGGGTTTTCTCGACGGCAGGTGACAAAGGCCATTTCTCATTTCATCAAATCCCCCTCCTCGACTCCTCGACTCCTCAGTCCTCCGGTAGTGACCCGGAAATGAATTTTAGCGCGCCATGTTGAAGGACATCTCATTTCTCTAAATGCACTTCGAGGACCGAGCGTCGAGGAGGCTCTCTGGAGGAGCTATAACCGAGGATACACTGATGGGTCCTCCACGGTCCTCCACGGCTCCTTCGTGGATGCATTTCCGGCAATAGAGATGTTTCAAAGAGTCGTGACGCACGGTCGGACTTATCTCAGCCAATGACAGCTCTGCATGCATACCCTGGATATTATTTTATTAACTGCTTTCATCGCGACGCAATGTTTACAGTGAGAACAGCTGTGAGGTCCGTGCAGAAAGCAGAGCAGTGTGTATAATATATATCACTCAGTATAACAGGCCTACTCTCTTTATTTGCTTTAGGTTAGTAGATATCTACAAACAAAGAGTCGATATTTTTCTAAAACCATTTAGTGCTTCACAATAAAATACACAACGGCTGTAGCCTGTTTTAGGAGCTGTGTGTGTGTGTGTGGTGTAGGTGTGTGTGGTACAGTGTGTGCGTAGATGCAGCGGACAGACAGGTCTCAGTTGGTTTGGTGTCCTCTGCTTACTTTTAATACTTATAAATACAACTTTTGGCCCGTAATTTATTTTCCTCATTGTAGCGACCAGAGGGGAGAGGGGGGGGGATATATCCAGTCTCTGATAGTTACATTATTATGAGAGTGCTCTGTTTGATTCTGAAATTGTATATATTTATATAAATATATACATATATGTGTGTGTGTGTGTGTGTGTGTGTGTGTGTGTGTGTGTGTGTGTGTGTGTGTGTGTGTGTGTGTGTGTGTGTGTGTGTGTGTGTGTGTGTGTGTGTGTGTGTGTGTGTGTGTGTGTGTGTGTGTGTGTGCGTGTGCCCGCATCTGTAGCCTGTTATTGTCTCATTATACCGGACTGTGAATGAATCAAAGTAAATATACAAGTCATCATGAACACATCTGTCCATCAGACAGAGGGCTGCTGTGCCTTCTGTCATCAATAATGGACGTCTCTTTAAAATGACCGCTCAGAGGAGAGGGGTTCTCATTTCTCTAACCGCCTGCTGCTTCCCCTCCTCTCTCCTCGGTTCCCCTCCTCGGCTCCTCCGCTCGCATCTCCTGTGGGCGGGACTAAGTATCGAGGATAGGAGTCGAGGAGGGGAGTTCGAGGAATGAGAAAGGGCCATAGTTACCGCCAACAGATCTGCCCTCACTACTGACAACGTAGACAAACTCATCTTTTTGAAGAAAAACTTGAAAATAGAGTAAAGCTTGAGTACCTTTATTTAGGCATAATGGCCTCACACACTCACAAGTTAATTACACATGTTAGACATTGCTCCTAAAGGTACAGATTGTATTTAGTTTTATATTTATTATTGTATTTATTTTATATTTTGACATCAGGAGATGTTATACAGTTCTGTATTGCCTTTTATTGATTGTGATTGAAACACTTTCTTATTATTTATTTTAATATTTTCAAGACATTCTTTTTAGTTGTACAGCTTATTTAACCTTTTTTTGTTTGACATCAGCTAATATAAATAATATGGCCATGAGTGTGTGTGTTACTGTTTGTGGTTTGTTTTTAACTGTGTAATACAGTTAATGATTCAAAATGTTAGAGTTCCTTATTTTCATACCAAAACTTGCACGACTGTTAAAAATAAATAACAGCAAAAAAAAATTATGCATTTGTGACTTTTCTTTGCTTTTCCTTGTTGTACCGAAACCATACCGAACCGTGACCCCCAAACCGAGGTATGAACCGAACCGTGACTTCTGTGAACCGTTGCACCCCTAATAAACACGGTAACATGTATCAACAGACAACTTCATTATTTGTTCTGGAATTGCCTCTGACCATAATGGCATCCTTTAATTACGAACAACACACACTGTTGAACGGCTGATGACAAAGTAGTGTTGCTATCTATTGGTGTGTAATTATTTATTCAGTGAGTATTTCAGTTGCAGCTTATATATACAGTAAGCATTGTTAAGATTGAAACAAAAACAAATTACATTCCTAGCAGAAGCTAATGTGTAGTCTGTTCATTATTGGATTTGTACGGGAAGGGGCGCTCTTGGCTGCATATCTGATTACCTCCATGAAACTTTTCCAAACTGTATTTAAAATATTCCCATGCCTAATCAGTTTGGAGTTTAAGTCAAGAAAGCCTGACTGGGAGGTTTTGCTATCAGGCACTTATAAATTCCCCAAAGAAGCATACATAGTAATTGAGCCAAAACCCAAAGAGGTTTGATCATGTTTCTGAGTGCCTTGGCAGCTTGGGCATGTAAAACATTATACATTAATGTAATGTTTGCAAATGTACGGACGTTAAAATGTTCAACATCTTTAAGACGTTGAAATGTATTTGGCTCCTACGCCAGAATTTGTATAGCTTAGTATTTAGGGATTTTGATTTTCTTTCGCACATTTTAAAATTCAGAGGGAATGTTGGGTTACATTAAGATGAACCTTTGAGACTTATTATCCCTGTAGAAATGAAGGAAAAGTCAGTTTGTAAAAAAGGACAGAAGGAGCAGCTCAGGGGAAGCTGCAAATTAGATACAGACATATTTAGATTTTCTCAGTTTGCTGCACATAATGTAAGAATCAAAACTCCAAATCCTCTGTTCATGGATAGTGTGCTGATTTGTAGATTGATTTGATGGGCTTTCTGAAGAAGGCCTTTAAATGGACAAACTAAGTCAGAGTTTTCTTATCAGTGGGTGTTATCAAATAGTCTCCTGTCGGTAATAAAAAAGCCAAAGTCGATATGACAGGCATAACGTAATGTTCTGCAATGTTCCAAACAATGTTAGTTGAGACATCTAAAGCAAACATGTTGATACAGTACATACTGTTCATGTGTATACATCAGTATACAAACCCAGCACAGCAGCTGTATTGGGAGACAGTGCAGGTTAACCTTTCCTTGTTCAGTTTCCAAAAAAAGAAGATAGTGAGCTCTCACATAGGTGATACTTATTCAGCTGGAAGGACTCAAACTGGTAAGAGGTAGGCTAGTTTTGAATTCTTGTTGGCTAGCTATAACAATCCCTTAAAAGTTTCAGGTGTTTTTGAATTGCAGGTCAGCCATTTAAGTGTTTTGTAAAACAATATCCATTAACAATTGCATCCGTTTATTACATATTTGGTCTTCTTCGACTCAAGTCATTTTACTTTACATCCTTTGACGTTTTTCTTTTGCTTATTGTTCATTAGCAGTGATCCGTTCTTACAATGGTTATTTAAGTGTTATGTTGAAGTGGGTATAAAAAAGCCAGATACACATACATATTTTTCTCTGATGTGTAATATCAGCACTTTCATGTAGAACGACACACCTTCCTCATAGACATAAAAAGGAGAGAAACTGCAATGTCTGCGTTCTGTTCCCGAGGTTAGTTATCCTTATTCAAAACCAGATTTATATTTGTAATTTGCACATCCAGGCATAACTATAAACTTTATTACTGCTTTGAGTTAGACTGTATGAACATGAGACCAGACGGAGAACCACTGATGTGACAATCAATCTAATACCCCCAACGACATTGTGAGGCCATGCAGGTTGACCCCAATACAGGATAACCGCTGAGCAAATGTCCCACTGTGTTTCAATTGGTATGATAAGGTCAAGAATTGCATCATGCATCATTAGTCGGATAACCCTATACAGACACAGGCAAACTCTGAGAGTTGAGCCATTAAGATATGCAGTATTGTCAAATCAAGACCTGGACAGCATTGTGACAAACATACTACAGAACACTCAAAATGCAGGGTAAGCATATGTACTTGGAAGCCTGAGATCACGTGGCCTAAGAGTTCAGCGCTGGCGGGTCAGACAAAGCCTGCATCAAGTGGATCGCATTGGGCGGTCTTTTAGACATCGACATGCTATACGACGAAGGGTCTACAGTGTTCAGGTCCCCAATCAATTGTGGTAAGTTGACTTGTAAACTGCTCTAATGTGTAGGCTTTAAGTACATGCTTACTTTAATGTATTGTATTTCTCCCAACAGGCATTTTGACGGCAACCACAAGCTGGTTAGGTGGCGGATGGTCTTTCATGGCTGTGTTGATGGCTTTAGCAGGACTATTGTGTACCTACGGTGCTTGTCTAACAACATGGCTTCAAGTGTCTTGTTATTATTTTTAGAAGCAGTAGAGAACTTTGGTTTGCCTTTAAGGGTCAGATGTGATCATGGTATGGAAAACATACGTGTTGCCTGTTTTATGTTGGAAAGAAGAGGATTAAACAGTCGTAGTGTTATTACAGGTGTTTCAGTACACAACCAAAGGATTGAGAGACTATGGGCAGAACTAAATAGAGTTGTATGTTACGTCCCCAGCTCGCTTAGGGTAAAAGGGAAGCAACACGAAACCAGGTGTTCTTGGTAAGAGGTTGATTTTAATAATAAACTCAATAAAGATGATATAACCAAAATACAAGCTCTTAAAACCAGCTATCTGTTCAAAATAACGCTACACAAAACGAAGGCCACATATTATCACAGTCATAGCGCACTATGGGCACTTAAGGCTAAAATAGTGAGGCGTCTCGCACAAGTTTGACGCCGTCACAAATCACAGAATATACACTTAAGCACACACCCTGACTAACCACTGTAGCAGAACTAGCACAGAGCTACACAGAACATAAGGAGAGCACTGAGAGACGTCTGACACAGATTCAGACCTCTCCTGTCTAATTATTTTTGATTAAATACTCCAAATCTCCACCCTCCATAATTGCACTTGACTGACCTGCTTTGACACAGACTGCTTCTCCCAGCTTCCTCTCCTCCTGCCATGCTATGGATCAACATCTCATTCTACCAAACAGTCTTCAATCTCTGTCTATGGCTAACGGCTAGCTCTAGGCGAGAACCTGCGGCCACCGGCATGATGTCAAAGTATTCCATCCCGCAACTGCTGAGTCTCAACAACTACAAAACCCCAACGTGCATCTCAGCCATCAAACAACTTGGAATACTACGCCGACCTCGTTACATCCACAGAGGCTCTCGTAGAAAGTTTGTTTACAACCGACCGTGCCCGCCTGTATCATCCATTCCTTCCATCTGGACCACTGTCGCACGTCTGCCGCGTCATCACAGCGCTGACGCTCTTGGTGTAAATTGCATGGGAAATACCGCGAGACTGCTACACACTGAGCTGTGCGGAAAACGGGGAGTGGATCATAGTTTACTGCGGACCCTACAGAAACCCAGCATTTCATCCACAGTCAAAATAGAACTATTTAATGCACAATCCCTTACAAACAAATCGGCATTCATACAAGACCACATCATGGACAAGGGAATAGACTTTATGTGCCTCACAGAAACGTGGCAACAGCCAGAGGTTTACTGTGCCCTAAATGAAGCCTGTCCCCCTGGCTACAGCTACCTGGAAAAATCTCGCAGCACTGGTCGTGGTGGCGGATTAGCAATAATACACAGAAAATAACTGGAACTGTCCACCCTGCCTCTGCCTGTACTATCCTCATTTGAATGCCTTGGATTTAAAAGTAAACCCCCCCTCTCACTGACAATACTTCTCATCTACCGGCCACCCAAACCTACAACTTTGCCTTCATCCCAGAGATCCACGATCTTCTCAGTACACTCAGCGCTACCTCCGCCAACATTATAATACTAGGAGACATCAATATTCACGTTGACACCTCCTCCTGTCACTATGCAGCAGAGTTCCTACACCTTCTAGACTGCCTCAACATAACACAACATGTTGATGTCCCCACACACACTAGGGGACACACACTGGACCTTGTAATCACAAACTCTGCCCCCATTAGTAAACTATCAGTTTACGATCTAGGTGTGTCGGATCACAAGGCCATCTCAATGGAGCTGCCACTGCTGCTACCCCACACCAAACCCAAGCGTCAAATCCGTTTCAGAAATCTGAAAAACATCAACCCGGACACCATGACCTCGGATCTCCAGCATCTCTCCACAATAACTCCTACATCAGTAAATGAATCTGTGGATTGTTAAAATACATCTCTGAGCAGTCTCCTGGATCTCCACGCCCCTGTCAAAACTAGAACAGTCACTTTCTCACGGTCAGCCCCCTGGTACACCTGCGAGCTGAGGAAAATGAAGACAACGGGGCGTGTCCTTGAGCGGCGCTTCAAGGCTTCAGGCCTCTCTGTTCACAGACAGGCATACCGGGACCACCAAAATGCCTACGCAAAGTCCCTCAGAGACACACGGTCAACATTCTACTCCGCCATCATCAACAATAGCCCTGGCAACTCCAAGCTACTTTTTTACACCATAAATCATCTCCTCAAACCTCAGACTCCGCTACACAAAGACACCACAGAGGCGCAGTGTGATCATTTCATCACATTTTTCAGGAAAAAGGTAGAGACCATCCGCTCTCTCCTCTCAAACTCCGCTGCTCTGCTAGTCCTGACCGTCAACCCCCAGCCTGGACCGACCCAGCCTCTTTGCTGCTTCACTAACATCTCGCAGCATGAAGTTGAGGCCATCATCAAAAAGATGAAACCCTCCACCTGTGCCCTGGACCCCTTTCCCACAGCTTTGGTTAAATCTAACATTGGTGCCATAAGTCCGCTGATCACTTCAGTGATAAACCAGTCCATCCAGTCTGGTCATGTTCCACCACCATTAAAAGCTGCTGTCATCAAACCACTCCTCAAAAAACTCACTTTAGACCCTGAAGTCCTAGCCAATTACAGACCCATCTCCAACCTGCCATTCCTATCCAAGGTACTGGAGAAAGTAGTTGCCATTCAGATCCAGGAACATCTAACACTGAAACTCTTTGAAAAATTCCAGTCTGGTTTCCGCCAGGGCCACAGTACAGAAACTGCCTTAGTCAGGGTGACCAATGACCTGCTGATGACAGCTGACACCGGATCTCCATCTCTCCTCATCCTCCTGGATCTAACTGCAGCATTTTATACCGTCGACCATGACATCCTACTTCACCGTCTTCACACTACAATTGGACTCTCTGACTTAAACTGGTTCACCTCCTATCTCACCGGGAGGACTGAGCACGTCACCTTGGGAGCGGCTAAATCAAGAACTCACTCTGTGACTTGCGGTGTCCCCCAAGGATCAGTCCTTGGCCCCACCCTTTTCACCATATACATATCCCCCCTTGGTCGTGTCATCAGCCGGCATGGAATATCTTTCCATTGCTATGCTGATGACACACAGCTCTACATCAGAGCAAACCCAACCCCCTCTGCCATCATCCACAATAACCACATGCCTGGAGGAGATAAAGGTGTGGATGAAGCGCAACTTCCTCCAGCTAAACAGCTCCAAGACTGAAGCCATTCTTATTGGCACTCCACATCAGGTCCGTTCATCTGCCATCACCAGCATCACCTTCTCCGGTCAGAACATTCCACTCTCAACAACGGTTACCAACCTGGGAGTTAAAATGGATCCTCACCTGACCTTTGAGGCCCACATCAAGCAAATATGCAAGACCTCTTTCTACCACCTGAGCAATATTGCGAAACTCCGCCCCACACTCAGTCTGCCAGATGCTGAAAAGCTTGTCCACGCCTTTGTCTCCTCCAGGCTGGACTACTGTAACGCACTTCTCATTGGGATTCCTAGCAAGAACATCCAGAAGCTGCAATACATCCAAAACTAAGCTGCTAGGATCCTGATGAGAGTGTGGAAGTAAGAACACATCACACCCATCCTCAAATCACTGCACTGGCTCCCGGTCTCACTCAGGATTGACTACAAAATCACCCTCTTCACTCATCAGTGCCTATATGGAAATGCTCCCTCCTACATCAAGGAATTGCTCACCCCACAAACCTCCACGAGGAACCTACGTTCAGTAAAGGCAAACCTCCTTCTCCCACCAAGGGCAAAACTGAAGACCATGGGAGACCGAGCCTTCTGCACCGCTGCTCCGAGATTGTGGAATGCCCTCCCAAACCAGCTGAGGACACCACAGACTGTGGAGGCTTTCAAAAAAGGCCTAAAAACGCATCTTTTTAGAATAGCCTTTAACTAGATTTTTTAAATCCCCCACATTATGCCATGCGGGCATGAATGTCACAGCTTTTATTATGTTGTTTTAATTGTTTTGTATTGTTGTTTTGTTTCACCCTTTTTAATTTTTAATTTTGTAGCACTTTGAGTTTTGTTTACGCAAATGAAAAGTGCGCTTATAAATAAAATATATTATTATTATTATTATAATAGAGTCGATGATGAAGGGACCGACATACCGTGGAGTAAGTTTCTTCGACTCTGTCTTGAGTGGGAGATCTTTGGAAGAAAGCCAAACACTCTGACCTGGTAAGTAGTTGGGGGCCGGGGTCCTGTGGCGGTCTGCGATGAGGCGGTTGCGGGCCGCGGAGCGGAGCAGGGCTGCTCGGGTGTCCCTACACACCTTACGACAGCGACGAAGGTGGGCCTGAACGGAGGGAACAGCAACTTCCTCTTCCTGGGCTGGAAACAGAGGTGGTTGGAAACCCATGGCACAATGAAAGGGTGAAATACCTGTGGCTGCACTTGACAGGGAGTTGTGGGCATATTCGATCCATGGCAGATGTGGGCACCATGACGAAGGGTTCCTGAAAGCCACACAACGAAGGGCCGCCCCCAGATCCTGGTTGGCCCGTTCCGTTTGCCCATTCGTCTGAGGATGATAGCCAGATGACAGGCTCACCGATGCTCCCAGAGCCTGACAGAAGGCCTTCCAAACGTGGGAAATGAACTGGGGACCCCGGTCAGAGACGATGTCGGTGGGGATCCCATGAAGTCGAACTACATGGTTGACCAGAAAATCTGCAGTCTCTCGGGCAGTGGGAAGCTTGGAAAGAGCCACAAAGTGTACCATCTTTGAAAATCTGTCCACAATAGTTAGGATGATGGCATTTCCTTGTGAAAGTGGAAGTCCAGTAACAAAATCCAATGCCACATGCGACCAAGGGCGACTAGGTACCGGCAGCGGGCGAAGCAGGCCAGAGGGAGACTGGTGGGAGGACTTGGCGCGGGCACATACTGTACAAGCAGCAACAAAGGCCCTGATGTCTTGAGCCATGGAAGGCCACCAGAACCGTTGTCTGAGAATAAACAGTGTGCGATGGACACCAGGATGACATGAGAGACGAGAGGCGTGTGCCCACTGCAGGGCCTTGGAGCGAACAGGGGTAGGCACAAAAAGACTATTAGCTGGGCAGTTACCTGGGTTAGGCTGCGTTCGCTGAGCCTCCCTGACCAATGACTCAATCTCCCAGGTCACAGCCCCCACCACGCAGGAGGCAGGCAGGAGAGTGTCTGGACTGGCAGCTGGTCCTTCAGAAGCGAACTGGCGAGAGAGAGCGTCAGGCTTGAGGTTCCGTGACCCTGGACGGTAGGTGAGGGTGAATGAGAAGCGGCCAAAATACAGGGCCCATCGAGCCTGACGGGAGTTAAGGCGCTTGGCAGATTGGATGTACGCCAGGTTCTTGTGGTCCGTCCATACAATAAAAGGGAGTTCAGCTCCCTCCAGCCAGTGCCTCCACTCCTCTAGGGCAAGTTTGACAGCCAGCAGCTCTCTGTTACCCACGTCATAGTTCTTCTCAGCTGGGGTGAGGCGGCGAGAGAAAAATGCACACGGATGCAATTTTTAGTCTCGTTCCAAGCGCTGGGAAAGAACTGCCCCTACCCCGGTGTTGGAGGCATCGACCTCCACAACGAACTGGCGAGAGGAATCAGTGTGGATGAGCACAGGGGCAGTAGTGAAGAGTCTCTTTAGCTCTGAGAAGGCTGCATCGCACTCTGGGGTCCAGGAAAAAACAGTTGTAGGGGAAGTGAGTCTGGTTAAAGGACCCGCCACTCTGCTGTAGTCCCTGATGAAGCGCCGATAGAAATTGGCGAAACCAAGAAACCGTTGAAGATGTTTAACTGAGGTTGGTTTGGGCCACCCCGCCACCGCTTGGATCTTCTCAGGGTCGGTCCTAAGCTTTCCTTCCTCAATGATGTAGCCCAGGAATGAGATTGTGTTGACATGGAATTCGCATTTCTCCGCCTTCACAAAGAGTCTGTTTCCAGGAGTCTCTGCAGCACCTGCCTGACATGGATTATGTGCTCCTCCTTGTTACGAGAGAATATGAGGATGTCATCCAGGTAGACAAAGACTGACCGGTTGAGGAGGTCACGGAGCACATCGTTCACCATCGACTGAAAGACTGCTGGGGAATTCGTCAGTCCAAAAGGCATCACCAGATACTCGAAGTGACCGAGTGGTGTGTTAAAGGCCGTCTTCCACTCGTCCCCTTCTCGGATTCTGACGAGGTGGTAGGCATTGCGGAGGTCCAGTTTAGAAAAAAATGGTGGCTTCCTGGAGGGGTTCAAAGGCGGAGTTAATGAGGGGTAGTGGGTATTTGTTCTTTACAGTAATGTCATTGAGACCCCTGTAATCAATGCAGGGCCGCAGTGAGCGGTCCTTCTTGGAGACGAAGAAAAAACCAGCACCGACCGGGGAGGAGGATGGCCGAATGACACCGCCAGCCAGGGAGTCATGGATGTAATTCTCCATGGATTTTCTCTCAGGGCGAGACAGGTTGAACAGACGTGAGGAAGGCAGAGGGGCCCCGGGAAGGAGGTCAATGGGACAGTCGTAGGGTCGATGAGGAGGAAGAGAAAGAGCTCGCTGGTTACTGAACACCTCTCCTAGGATATGATATTCAGTGGGAACAGATGACAGGTCAAGCGGCTCGATCTTGGGTGGTGGAGAGGCGGCCTCTGCTGGCGGTAGGGCAGACTGCAGGCATGAGGATAAGCAAAAAGAACTCCAACTAATGAGTTTGCCAGTTACCCAATCAATCTGGGGGTTGTGTGTTCTTAACCAGGGATGGCCCAACACTATGGGGGCATGAGGTGAGGAAATTAGGTGAAAATGAATAAACTCACGATTCTTTCCAGACAGAATGAGGTTTACTGGCTTGGTGCGGTGAGTGATTTGGGCCAGGAACTTTCCATTTAGAGCATTAGCACTAAGAGGTGAATCTAACACTTCGCAGGAAATTACTGCCTGAGCTGCAATGTCAATGTCCAAAAAGTTCTCATCCGCCCCCGAGTCCACTAAGGCGAGCAGGGGTAGGGACTGTTGGTCGCAGCAAAGCATGGCTTCTATCTGCGTTCTGGGACGGGGGTTGAGAGAGGAGGAAGGGCTCGCCAGAATCCCCACAGCTACTGACGAGCCTGACCTTTTGGCAGATTAGGACAGGAGGAAACGAGATGACTGGTTTGGCTGCAATAAACACATTCCCCAGCCTGGATCCTTCTAGCACGCTCAGATGGTGAGAGGCGGGCCCTTCCCACTTGCATGGGCTCATCTCCAGGGGATGAGACTGAGTAAGGAGTCGGGAAAGATCTGGGTATTGGGGTAGTGGCAGTGCCAATTTGGGGATCAAGTGAGGAGTCGCTGGGATTGGAGTGACGGCTAGTCCTATCCCTACGTCTCTCTCTGAGGCGATTATCAATCTTAATGGCTGTGGCAATTAAATTATCCAAGCTACCTGGATCATCCCTAGCCGCTAGCTCGTCTTTAATTGCTTCGTTCAGCCCCTGAAGCATCCTGCAATGACTCGTTATTCCAGCGTGAGTCGGAAGCAACTGTTCTAAACTCAACTGAAAATACGGCTACACTACAGGAGCCCTGCCGGAGAGAAAGAAGGCGTCTGGAAGCGTCCATCCCCCGTACTGGGTGATCAAAAACTGTTTTCATTTCGGAAATGAAAGTATCTTATGACCAGCACATTTGTGGCTGGCTCTCCCTAACAGCTGTAGCCCAATCTAAAGCCCTCCCCCTCAACAGACTCATTACATATGCTACCCTAGCCCCATCTGTGTGATAAGTACTAGGCGGCTGCTCAAAAACTAACGTATACTGGAACAAAAAGGCTCTACAAATACCCAAATCTCCAGCGTATCGCTCCGGTGTGGGAATGACAGCCTCTCGTAGCTGATGGAGGGGTGCGGCAGGAGGGGCTGTCGGCTGTGCAGCAGGCTGCGGGGGAAAAGCATGTGAGGTGAGCAGTTCTACCTGCGTGCCGATACTTTGCACATTAGCGGAGAGGTTCCGGAGAGTCTCCACTGCCTCACGGAGAACTGTATTGTGATGCCCCACAAGAGCGCCTTGATTGGCCAGGGCTTGGCAGAGTTCGTCCGTAGTCTTGGGCTGGTAGCCGGTGTCCACTGGGTCCATACGGGCCAGATCGTTCTGTTACGGTTATCTAAGAGGACCCAAATGCAGCACACGGCAGAGTGTTACAAAGGTTTTATTTTGAGAAGAAGGAACGTGGAGAGTAATCCGGTTGCTGGCGGCTGTTGAGGTGGAGGAGCGTGGAGAGTAATCCGGTTGCTAGCGGCTGTTGAGGTGGAGGAGCGTGGAGAGTATTCCGGCTGGAGAGTAATCCTGGAGGACAAGAAGAACAGGTAAGAAGAACATTCAAGTGTAGCGGAAATAGCTAACTAATTCTAAGAAGGCTGAGAAGGCTGAGAGTTTTACCACTGGGGTTTAAACAACGATCTGGCGCTGACAGGTTGTGGAGCCTCCGCTGATATGCCATTAGTAATGGCTGATGGAAATCAGGTGTGTAGCAGAGGAGGGTGCCCAACTGATTGCAGCAGGTGGAGGTTGAGCCGGGAGCCAGGAGTGACAGCCATGCCCACACAGACAGGGGAAGGGAAAACACACACAAGGGAGGTGGCTGGAGAATACAACCACCACAAGGTGTACCTCAAGGCTCTGTGCTTGGATCCCTCCTATTCAATATATACATGCTCCCACTTGGTCAAATCATCCGCCAACATGGTCTCAGCTTTCACTCTTGTGCTGATGACACACAGCTCTATCTCTGCACCAAACCGTCCACTCAGCTCCCCCCTCAATCCCTTGTCAACTGCCTAAAGGACATAAAAAACTGGATGTCATCAAACCTGCTCAAAATCAACAGCAATAAAACAGAGCTCATGATTGTGGCTCCCAAGACGCAGCTCCAGAAGGTCGGAGACCTGCTTCTCTCCATTGACGGCTGCTCCATCTCCCCGTCCACTGAAGTCCGCAATCTGGGAGTCATCCTGGACACCACCCTCTCTTTCCAGGCGCACGTCAAATCTGTCACCAAATCCGCCTTCTACCACCTAAAAAACATTGCCAGAATCCGGGCTTCACTCTCTTACTCTGTGGCAGAAACCCTTGTACATTACATCCCGTCTGGACTATTGCAATGGAGTCCTGTCCGGGGTTCCCAGCAAAACCCTGGATAGGCTCCAATACGTCCAGAACTCTGCCGCCAGGCTTCTCACCCACACCAAGCCATGGCACCATATCACCCCCACCCTCATCCACCTACACTGGCTGCCGGTCAAGTCCCAGATTCAATACACATACACTCATCCTCACGTACAAGTCCCTCCATTCCCTCGCCCCCCAGTACTTATCGGACCTCCTCCATCCCTACACCCCTTCTCGGAGTCTGCGGTCCTCAGACACGGGCCTGCTCTCCATCCCCCGCTCTCGCCTCCGAACTGTTGGTGACAGGGCATTCAGTGTTGCGGCCCCCACCCTCTGGAATGAACTTCCTGCCGAGATCCGTAATGCTGCCTCCCTGGTCATCTTCAAATCATCACTAAAAACACACCTGTTCACCCTGGCCTTCGGGCCCTAGCCCTTTTCTGGTCCCCCGGCTTCCTTTATTTATTTATTTGGTTTGCCCGTTGATTGTCTGTTTGTTTTGTTTGTCCACCATGTACAGCGACCTTGGGTCCCTTGAAAGGCGCTATATAAATATTAGGGATGTCCCGATCACCTTTTTTTGCTCCCGATCCGATTCCGATCATTTGATTTTGACAATCTGCCGATACCGATTTTTCCCGATCCGATCTTTATGCAATGCATTAAGAGAAAAAAAAGGTAACAGATAACGGCTGGTCATCCAACGCGATGAATTCAGCTATCTTGGCTGTTATTGTGTTGGCCTTTTCACTGTTCTGGGGCAGTTTCTCTTTCCTTTTGAAAGTCTCTGAAAGTGTTGGTTGTTTCAGTGCCATTACCTGAGTGGCCGCTTTGTACTCGCCGTGTTGTTGTTGGTGTTTGTTTCTCAGGTAGCGTATTAGATTGGTCGTGTTGAACGTAGCAAACATTGCATCTGGCTGTTACACTGCCTTCGCTTTCAATTTTATAATACTTCCAAACTCCTGACATTTTCTCTCTCCCGACTCCCGAGTCACCAGCTGAACGTAGCCTCTCGTTAGCTTACTGCTACTATTAGACACTGCGCCATGCCCACTCTGTTGCCAGATTTCAGAGAAATAAGCAACCAGGTCTATGAAAACAAGCCCAAAGAAAGCAACACATACATGATGTTGTGTAATTTTAAACCAAAACTAAGTCCTCAGGATGACTTTAAGACGTGAACATGGTCATTTTTGTTTTGTAACATTAAATAAAAAAAATAATAATTATAAAAAAAAATCCCGATCCCCGATTTTTTGAAAATCACGTGATCGGCTCCGATCCCCGATCACGTGATCGGATCGGGACATCTCTAATAAATACCATTTATTATTATTATTATTATTATTATAACTACACCGTTGTGTATATGATATGTCAATAAGCCTTGAAAAATCTTGAAAGGGATGTGAAAAATAGTCATTATATACAGTCTTTAATTAACTATTAGTAGAGAATAACGAGTAATGAATATACTTTATAGAGATCCTATTAATATCTAATAATAAAAATAATGAAATTCAATAACATGCTTTAACCACTAGGTGTCCCTTGATATCAGCTGTGCACCTTTATGGTGTAAATACAGCCTATCTACCAATTGGATCAAATATAAAAGTCAGCCAAATTAGTGTTGATACTGCAAGGAGACGTATTGTAGTCCGGCAGTGAGGAGCTTGACCCCAAATTCTCTGATAAAGTTTTTTTTTCTGCTGATTATTCATATATAGGGTCTATATTAAGATATCTAGGGTGGTGTGGAGTTCTCACCCTTGGGCAATTTGAATTATTCACGATTTTGTGCAGGTACCCTTATTCGCGATATTCGTGAATCGCTGAATTAGGGGGTAGGGCTACTCTTTGACGTCTAGTGTAATGTAACATTCACATATTACAGCATATGATATACCATAGTAAAAAGGAATAACATACCTTTCCAACGGTGTGTTATACATGTCTTTGTGATTAATAATAACGTCACATGACACTGGAATGTATGTCTTGCAAGGACGATCTACGGACATTTTTATAATAGTTTCCTAAAAATAAGGGGAAATATCGATTATATGTGCGGTATCACTGGAGGTCTGCTAATATGGTGTATTGATGTGTATTATAATAACTGAATGCCTCCAGTTAAAATTATGCGTTACAATGGTCGTTTCTGTATTTTATTTCAATTTTGCCGAGTCAGCATATTTGTATTATCGCTTGTAAATCACGGTTAAGGCATTCAGGGCAACTCTGCAAATTAAAGTTTTCTGCTCATACAAAAAATGTACCAATTAGTTTTGCTTAATCTGGTATTAAGATATATGAGGGTTATTGTTGTTGTTCTCACAAGCAAGCAAGCACATGCACATATATTATTGCACTCTACTTTACTAATGTTATGACCAGTATTGATAACAAAGACAATTTTATTGCTGAAGGCAAAATAAAGAAAATTACAACAGTCAAGAACCACAGAAGTCATTTCAGCTTAACTAGCACATAAATGTTATATACTGTACGTATGTGCATATATAGTCTGCTATTGTCAGTGTTCGTTTCACATGTTTTCATCCTCGGTCTCTGCTTGGAGACATTCCCTGGTCTTTTGATTAAAACAACCATGTCCACCTTCACATTTACAGAATGATGTACATGCCATTCCGGCAAGGTAACAGCCACATCGCTTAGTTTTACAAGGTACGGCACTGTCACACCAGCATTTGATCACTTTCAGCAGCTCTTCTGGGGCGAAGGCAACATTTTCTGCTGCAATTGTTGGATACAGAGAAGAGCTACCTTCATCCTTGGACCAGCCATAATTCAGAGGGTCCATAAGTGGAGGGTTAGGCTGAATGGCTTGTCTCCATATCGCTACTTGGAGGTGACCTCTTGCCACATTTTCTCTGAATGTCTCGTTTGTTGGAGGAAGAGTTTGGAGTTTTGGAGCACGACCAATGCTGCAGGACACTTTCGTTGACCATATCTTTTGTCTGGCTTCCGTCATTGACTCGCATTCGGGGTGACCATAGCAGGAAAGTAGAAATTGTGTCGATTGTTGAATGGCTTCTTCAACAGAACAGTTGATGTCGCCAACATTGGACAGTGAGTGGACATTGGACCTCAGAACCTTCAGTGCCACTCCCTTCCCGATGCCATAATATGTTGCGACGGTATCACAGCCGGTCACGCCGTGAGCAGCTAATAAGTTGCCCATCACATCACGGTTCTTTTCAACGCTTGCGTTAATGTCAATGAAAGACCTTCCTTTCACCGGAGAAACCATCATGACATGGCCAGTGATGTCACCCTCTAACACAAAGTGGCATAGCAGAACAAAGACGTCTGTGTCGTCGGCAACAACAAGGACTTCTGAAGCTCCGACATATGCAATCTGTCGGATTATCATTGTGTCAGCCTCTTCATGTGTTATGGACATGTCCTCTCTTCTGGTGACCACACCTCGACTGATTTGAACTGGAACTGGATCATTCCCAGTGACAACCAATGATGCTGTCAACACATCTTTATGGGCTACAATGTCATCCACTATCAAATCAATCAGTTGTTTCTTGTTGCTGCTAACAGTAAGCAACACCTTTTGCGGTGGCAGTTGGGCTGTTGGGCGAAGTGTGTACATTCTACTGGCTCCCTTGTCCCGGTCACTTCTAGTAGACTCCTTAATGCTACCCTCGTTGTACCTATGAACAAAATGTTATACAGACACAGCGTGATTAGTTCTAGTTTTGTTTTATGTTATATAGAATATACAAACCTGGCATATGTTACTAATTAGTGTTAGACTACGTGTAGTTTTACAAAGTTATATAGTATATACAAACCTATCGAAGATTAGGTACACGTCACTCGTCTGTAGATGAACCTGGATGTGTCGACGAAAGTTGTCGAGGAAGTCTTGCACAGTACCACCACCGGTAGGCCAGCTTACTACCCACATAACTGCACATCCATCCAGGAATGAAGCAGTAACATCAGCATGCCTCAATGACACTTCAACTTTCAGAGCGTTTTTCAGGGTTGACTTAGTTTTGGCCTCCTTCATGTGCCCGCTGTCATCAAACATTGATGTTGGTTTTGGGGACAGTTCGTGTGACATCAGATTGTTCGTATCGAATTTTCGATGGCTGGACTGCAAAGCCATAGCTCTGGCATATATCATCTCTGTGTCAAATTGTTTCATATCACCAACTTTGATATGCTTGCGAAACGCTGCCATCGTAGTGACACATTTCTGAATTGGTGCATGGAAGCTCGCTGGCCAACCTGCTTCGAATTTTTCCATTTGCTTTGTTCCCAGCTCCACAGATTTCTCAACATTCACAGAGGGATGGTCAACTACCTTTCCTGTCACAATGTTTACTAGTCCCTCTGGGTGTTGATCATTGTTGAGTGGATCAATGCAAAGTTCTAACTTCTCTCGAAGATGTTTTCTGTCCTCTCCGTCTGATTTAATTCTCGCTTTCATCTCTTCTTTGTGATGGGTCTGTGATGGACATTTCTGTTGCTCATGGTCCCTCATCGAATCCAGATTCCCGACAACTTTGTTACATGCATGCATGCTGTAGGCCCATGTTTTCAGAGTTTCTGGCCGTAGTGTGATCCCGATGATGCCATTCTGACCATGTCCATATCTCATGAACGTTGTTTCAATGGCCATGTCGCTCCATATCCCGTTGAACAAACCTGATCTGTGATACATCGTATGCTGACCTTTCATGAAGTGTTCGCGTACTTCCTCGGGCATTTCTTCCATTGCTCGGAGATAATATAAACCATATCGGGCATAATTGAAGTGAGCAGCTGCATAGAACAGAGGCATCATCTCCTTGACTGTAGCCAGATGAAGTGGCCAGTCTGCTTCCCTTTCCGCCCGAATATATTGCATAATTGTGAAGACCGGCTTGATCAAACAATCGACCCACAGCTTAGTCGTTCTGTTTTTTTCTGCTGCATCCTCCAAGATCTTCATTAGGTCATCCATCCTCTCCAACTGATGTTTCTCAAAGACTGGTTTGAGGAGTTCCTCCACCAACATTCTCAATGCTCTTACGTTCTCAGGGAACTTCTTTCCTATCAGCATCTTCAGCACACCACCGAATGATGAACTCAGTACCTCCACTATACCACTGTCCGCCATAAGGGACCCAATGCATCCTACGTAGCTCATCAAGAGATGCATGCCCCCTAGTCGAATATAGAAGTTGCTGAAAAGAGCCTGATTCTCCCATTGCACATTTACCGCTATCCTGTACAGTTGTTGGTCAGCGGTGAATATTACATAACCTTGACCTGTTCGTTCCGTCAACGCTTTTGCTTTTAACATGGAAGTCATGATGGTTGCTGGGTCTGCAGGAGCTTCGTCGATTAGTGGTAAGTATACGACCTGTGTCTTGGGCTTTGGCGTATGTCCTTGTTCGTGGCAGATTTGTGTATTGTATCCGTTATATTCTCGACATTCTTGTATTTCATGTATGTCCTTGCAGAATTGAAAGTCTAACTCTCTAGCCCTAGCAGTGGATATGTCTTGGTATCTTGAAAAGTCAGAAGGGAGATTTGACGTGGGTACTTCTGGCATTGGAGGGTTTTTGTGACCAACATAGTGAGTGATGACTTCCTCGTTGGTGTTTATTGACACTTTCATGTCAACATGCTTCAGCCGAACAATAGTCTCTTCAGCTTTATCCTCGTCATTTGACATACCAGACGGCTGTGTCATTATCATTGCCAGTGAGTGAGTTGACAGCTTTCCATTTGGCGAATGTATATCAGCGTCAAAGTTGTCAACTACAGTTTGGACCAAACCATTTTCAGATGTGGATATTCCTTGCATAATAGGGTCTTTCATCGCTGAAACTGCTGCTGATTTCTTGAAGCAGAGCACTTCATCGTAGCTGCATGTTATGCCGAAGTCATATGTATATCCAAGGAGCATCTTGGAGTGTCTGAGTAACAGTCCTAATGCAATTTGAAGGTCTGTAGGCTGGCTTTTGAGTACACTGGTTACAATATTCCCAACCATTAAGGCTGGTAGAGTATTATGTAGCTTCGGAGATATTGAAGCTAGAAGTGTTAGTAGAGTACTGGAAACTGCCTCTTCTGCTTGCACTTTATCAATATCCAATCGATACTTTGCTTTGTCGAGACCGATGACCTTACAATCTTTGATCACCTGTTTGGCCACCTTGCCAATACTGTTATCAATGTCATCAACATCGTCTTGTTTGACAATCTTCAACAACAATGCTGCCTCATTGTGAAATGCAACAATGTTAGCGTAGCCTGGAGAAGACAGAACGAGCAGTTCACCGGCAAAGTGACAACATAGATTGTCCACCAACTCTCGGCGGTTCAGTGAATTTCCACCGTGCTCTTGATATTCATGGGACAGCTCTATCGAATTCCAAATGCGCTTCCTGTTCTCTGTTAAAGACGTTAGTACATGCTTCAAAGCTAAATCGGGCACATCCTCTCTCTGTACAGTCTGGTGAACATCTTTGTGCTGTCCTGCACGAGTTCTATTGGCAAAGAACCGGCTCATGCAGTCCCGGTGGTATCTGGCCTATGCCGCATGCAGATCAGATACAGCGCCTAATACCCGAACACTTACTTCACTTGCCCAGTCATCATGCCGAACACTACACTTTTCTGAAATATATTGTTTGTATGGTGTTCGATCATGTTCAGACACAGTCGACCGACATATGTAAGCTGGTCGCCATCTGTCTGGGTGTTTGGCGTCCTTACTTAAGTCACATAGTTCTCCACAATATAGGCAGTGAGACATAAAGTCAAATGAAGTGTGAGAGCGCCGCAGCTTCTTAGCTGGGGGGGTATGGGAAGAATGACCTTGTTCATATGGCGATGTGTTTGATTTTGAAGTGTACCTGGACACACAGTTTCTGTGGTATTGGACACTGAGCAGTTCATTCTCAACGAGTTGTTGTTCCAAATTCACATGCAAATCATCTCTGTAAGCAATGCTGGCTTTGATGATTGAATCAATCCCAGCTCGTCCTTGGGTAGATGAGCATGGTTTGGTGTCATCACATTCAGCGCCGTATCGGAACTTGAACAAACAGCTCCCTTCCATGGCTCACCTCAAAAATACAACCACCAAAGAACATCAGTTATTATGCTACACATCAATACACCATAATAGCAGACTTCCAGTGATACAGCACATATAATAATCAATATTTCCCCTTATTTTTAGGAAACTATTATAAAAATGTCCGTAGATTATTCTGCCCTTGCGTATGCATCGTGCTGCATAGCTTAACAGATAGCTAACAAAGACTCAGAAGACAGTTGAGTTGACCATTTACTGAGGCTTGAAATTGTAAAACTGCAAGAATAAACAGAAAAATACAACACAAGTTACACAATTGAAATAATACATGTGCAACATAATGCAAATAGAGTGCAGTATAATCAACAGCTTATGCTAAGAATGAGCTATGTCCGTTAGCTTAGCAGCTAGTTAGCTTAGCAGCTTGTTAGCTTAGCTTATCTTAAACATTGAAACCACACAATCAATTAAGCCACATTTTTTAAACACATAACTTGGCACACAGGTAAATGTGTATACTTACAGATCTACTCCAAGGATTAAAACAAAATTATCTGTGGCATAGAACTGAGCTAAGATGTGCTCTGCATGGCATTGCTGTGTAAACTAAAACACAAGAAGGAGAGTCGCGCTATTTGGTGCCTAAAAGCTACAGTACCGACTTTTGCCACATAGATCGTCCTTGCAAGACATACATTCCAGTGTCATGTGACGTTATTATTCATCACAAAGACATGTATAATACACCGTTGGAAAGGTATTTTATTCCTCTTTACTATGGTATATCATATGCTGTAATATGTGAATGTTACATTACACTAGACGTCAAAGAGTAGCCCTACCCCCTAATTCAGCGATTCACGAATATTGCGAAAAGGGTACCTGCACAAAATCGTGAATAATTCAAATTGCCCAAGGATGAGAACTCCACACCACCCTAGATATCTTTATATAGACCCTATATATGAATAATTAGCAGAGAAAAAAACTTTATCAGAGAATTTGGGGTTAGGGTAAAAATAGCCCTTTGACTGCCGGACTATTGTGTGAAAAGAAATGTAAGATGTTGTTTAATGGCTGATATATTTATGATCCATGTCACGTTTTCAGTGTTGGCGGCAGTTCCTCATGTTTGTCTAGAAGTCTTCTCATAACGGTTCTATAAATAGAGAACTACGGCAGATATGTAAAATGTAATGCAGCCGAACCGTGTATTACAATGCCGTTATGTGATGACTTCCAAAGAGAAAAGCAAGCACACTCGGAATAAAGTGTTTTCGTCTGTTTCCGGTATTTGTTTATGACGATGTGATGTGAGACTGGAATTGCACAGGGGAAAATAACGTATCTATGCCACAATTTTAGATGCGGATTTTGTTAAACTAATACGTTTGCGCTGTGGACCAACACTATACATTGACGGGGAAGGGGGTAGTAATAAAGATTACACCATTAAACTGTTACACAACATAACAGAAATAATATCGATAGCAGCGTCCCTAGCAACCACCTTGGTAACAATGAAAACGTTGTATCGACACAATCTCCTGAAGTAATCTTCGCAATAACTAGCAAACTAAAGATCATGTACATCCACTGCACACATAATCTGCAATAACAACTCATATTTCTCGCATCAAATGACATCAAAACGCATTTTAATGGCCAAACTAACTTTAAAATAGGCATTTTACACCGAGAATAAAAGGAAGTTCAGCCATGTTTTTTTTTTTTCTGCAGGGAGAAATGTGAAGATCACGTGACATAGACACCAGCCATTGGAAATGAATGGTGAGAAAAAACGTAGGGATCTTACAATTTCAGAGGCGTTTTTGTAGAAATACTACGTCCTACGTTGTGGACCAACGTAGTTATTACACATTTTTTTATGAGACTGGGTTGTCTATACTGGACACACACTGGGACTACAAACTTTTCACCTTAGACATTTCAATTTCTCCTGACTTCTGGTTAACTTGTCCTCTATTGCTGCGATTGGGTTTAAATTACAGTTATTTGAAAGCCTGGTGCGTCTCATACAGACGCTAAATTAAAGTCTTGTGTGACAGTTTCAAACACCACAGGCGGTGACAAAACTATTCTATCCGATGACATGACAGCAACAGCATTTTCTTCTAGCAAAGACACCAACAACATACTGCTAATTAATGCCTCCTCAGTTAAAGGAATAACCAGAAGGTATGTCCATAATTCATCTTAAATGTCATTGTGTAACCTCATTGTTTGTGCGGCTACCTTTAAAAGGAACTTAAGGAAATATGTATCTGGCTTTTTAGAAATCCCGCAGGAAGTGATGCACTTAAAGGTTACCAGATAAAACAAACGTCCATGGCCAGCAACCGCGGTGGGCACAATGTCAGGAGAGTGGAGGGTTTCTCATACAGAGATAATCTGCTCACCATGGCAACAACAGAGCTGCGTAGCTCGAGGCCGGCTTACTGATTTGGCTTCACAGTGCCAGTGTAGTGGGCAGTTATTGCTTGGGTAGAAATAACTGTCACTGCAGAATCACCACTCAATAGCTCTCTTTGCCCACACTCATTTCCTGCTATTCACATTTGTAAAGTGATGTACTGGCACTTGGCAACTGTCAATGGTATTTACATTCCATGATAGCTACATGCCAGCTCTGAAGAAATGAAGACATATCAGAATGAATCACTGTCAATATACACGATGCCCATCTACCAGATTAGGATCTATTTTTAATAGGTGTACTTTTTAAACCCATTTTCATTTAGACCCTGCTGCAAGTTTTATATTGTATGATCCCTGCCTTTGTTGATTTTTTGTGAGCATAATATAACCCTCAGGGAATGTTTGGTTATGAATCATAGCACACCCAGTGTTGTCAAAACTCAGGACTTGAGATTGTCGAGTTAAATATCCCAGATGGCTTACTCTTCATCTCAGGTGCTCCTTATTAGTTCAGTAAAGGTCAAGTGCAGCAAGTCACCTGAAGCTAAGTGTCGACATTTACTGCTTTTACAGGATTTAGATGACCTGTAGTAAACACATTCTAAAACCTTCCACAGGGAATACAACACTTTTGATTTAATGCCCATTATCTCTGTGTTTACCTGACCTGAGGAGACATTTGATTGTAATGTAAAGCAGGACTGCCAGACTATCAACATATCGAAATGAGTTTACTGTGTCTATAATCTAAACATGTCTATGGCACATTTCTTGACAACCAAATTTGGACAAAGAAATTATCTTCTGACTTCCCAGAAGCCACATTTAATTCCCCTTGTTGGCAATTATTGAAGGGATATGCGTGCATCAAGAACCCAGAGTGGGAGAAGAACAAACATATCCATGAAGCATGCAATAAATAATATGCAACCCTCATAAAAACACTAATTATAACTAGATAAAAGGTAACAACTCAACTGAGGTACAAAAAATAAGTAAACTGAATATTTTCCCATGCAAAACTATTGATATGGTGTAAATATGCTAATATTTGCATAGAACTGCTGTTTGTTAACAGTTTGTCAATAATTCAACACATATGGAGCATCATTTTCTCAAATGAATAACCACTCAGATGTTTAAAAAATCTGTTTTATTCTTTACACTCATAAGAAAAGTTAGGGTGGCACTCAGGTGTAAACGCGTAACAACAGCCCATTCGGAGAAACGTGCTGCAGCTTCAAAGATAATGTAAATATAAAAACATAAATGTGTCAAAACACAATACAAAAAAAAAGAAACACCACCAGAAACGTGTCCAGTCACTGTCACTGGAAACATACCTAAAATGTATGTTTATTGGCTTATTTTAATAATGTGATCACATGATTCATTCCGATATTATTGCAGATCTGCTGTGGGCTTGCTAGCTAACGCAGCTTACCTATTCAGTTTCGCCTAATAGAAGTGTGTTGGGTCGTTGTATCGCGACTGCTGCCGTCTGCCACAGAAGACACCCCTGTTAAAATCAGCATCAGCTAATGAATTATACACAATCACATGACTGCAATATCAGTTTTCACAATCAAAATATATTATTTGGTCCTTGTTATGAGTGCTGTCTTGGAACATTGGTTTCAACTTGACCCAAATTATATCCACTTAAAATATGAAATCAGATCTTGGCCTTAGTGTTCACGTCTGCATTCTCCATCTGCAACAGACTCAAATGTAGCTGTGGGTAAGCATACTTTAACCTAATTCAATGCGACTTTTATGCACCATATACTTTAATGGGCATTGTTTGGAGTTTCCTCTGGTGATTACTGGAAACAGTTTAAACTTTAACCACCTTCTTAGTTACTGCCACACCGCCTTTCTAATAAGGATGAATTAACACAGTCAACGAAACAGAATGAGAGTTTTCATCCGCCAGCTTTGTGACAGCTACAGTGAGCAGTGGCGGCGCCTAAAGCTGCGGGAGGGAGCGTTGAAGAAAAGGGATATTTTTCATCTCCCATTGTTATTAATAGAACCCTATTAATTACTCACTGAGATATCAAATATAGCACATACAACAGGCCTTGGCTCAGCTGGAGAGAACTGACCATGCAGCGCTGCTGTATGTGGAGCTGGCCCTGGAACAGCTGCTCAGAAACACCTGAGTCCACTACATGCCGCTCATCAGCTGTGGATTAACACTGGATTTGGCCTCTCATTCGATGTGCACGAATCAACTGCACAACCAATCTGTAAGAGTCGGAAGACCCATTAAGAGCATTCATTTGTCGCTTCTGTTCACATCGCCCTTTCATAATCTTAATGGCATATTTAGAGTATCAGCTGACTTTCTGTGGGTTTGCTTCATCAACTACAAAATGGAAAAATATAGTTTTGTTGACGTTAACTGTTTCTCATCCAGACATACTGCTTATCCTGACCATGACAATATGTTTAATGTTCCTTGGGATAATGTTGCTATCGTTTGCGACCTCAAAATACATATATTAAGATGTGTTATCTCTAAACATTATAATACATCAATCAAACTAAACATACCATTCAAGACAGAGAGCCACAATGAGCTCTTTGTCAAAAATAAGAAAAACACAATCAAAAACCTGTATTTGATCATATTTATGAACAAAGGTCTCCAGGTTAACCACCCAATGGCCTTCCTTTCATTAATAACAACAATGAAACTATTCAAACGAAACTCAGAAACAACGATGTATTTGGTTATGACAAAAACTCTTCTGATCTTAAATGACACAAAGTAACCCCACTTCCACCAAAAGCACTTTAGAACTCGTCTTCATAATTCTTGTATGACCGATAGATGTGGCCATCAAAATGCTGTCAGCAGTGATGGTCACCAAAATGCAGCAGCCCTTACAGCAGATGGTATAAATACACATATTGCCTCTCAGGTACAGCAGAATGCTTTTATGCTGTGACAGTACTGTATGTACATGTTCCCCTTATCGCAGGGCTAATGTGCCAGACTACATTAGAGCTACTCTACAATCTGCATTTTAACTGAATATGCATCAGGCAGATGAGGGCATGTACTGTGCGGATGCAGCATCTGTGTCTTCTTTGTTTCCAATGAGTGGACCATTCTCTGATGCCCAGTGACAAGCAGCACGGTTCACAACACAGGCAGGTTTCCAGCCGTGTGGCGTACAATAGGAAACACTCTCGTTACGCTGTTCAGGAACACAAGGCTTACCATAACATGAACACGGAGCAGAGAGGCAACGTGTCACACTTGACCTCTGAATTGGACATTGTTGGCATTTGGCCTGCATTCCACTGTGGTTTTTCCCATACTTTAACCCCCGTTCAAGAGTAGAAAGCAATATTATAAAATAAAGACTCCTGAACAGTAGGGTAAAAGTCAGGTGTGAATACAATCTACAGAAGAGTGAAGTACTCCAACCCGATGGTGGTTTCAATCGATTAAAAATGTAATTGTGTTAATCACTAATAATAATCTGTGATTTAACATGATTAATCACAAGGTTCAAATATTAGATATTCACTTATTTTGGGGAGAGATAAAATAAATACCTTTGCTGTTGTAATAAATAAAGAATGACAAACGGGTAGAGAAATCAAAGGGTTTTTTGTAGCATCATTATTTTTTATTATTATTACTCTTAGCTAAAGCATTGACAAAGCTGATGTGATTGCCCTCTGTATTGCACTACACAGGACATGTGGTTATATGATGTTTCTGATAGCGCTCATATTGCGAGCACTGTCTGTTCGTACAGTGATGATCTTGTCTGCTAAATGCTATCCTACTATGCAACTTCAAGAAACTGGCTAATGCATGCTTTAGCAAAATATAATTCATCCCTTTCCATCACACCTAAATAACCAGTGGAGATAATGTGTTCATTTAATTCCGATCAGAGTATCGAAACACCAGTCATCATAACTGATGTCCAGTGGTTCTCCAGTCAGTGCATTACATGTAGCTTGTCCGAGTTCCTTTCCACTGCAATGCAATTCATGGTACATCTATGTGCTGGAATTACAGGAGGAATTTGGTGAACTTGGTAATGTAATTAAACTGTGGTTAGTATTTTCTTCCAGTTTTTCAGTTAACTCACGAGCATTAATGCAATAACATTGACATCCTTAATTCTACTAACATTACTTTATCTTGAGAAGGTTCAGTATACTTTAGCAGTATGCAGTGCAGATGTACATTGCCATTGCTTGTTATTTTCACATTTTTGAAACTGTTTTCTCTAGAATATATCAAGCAGCTCTGACCACTCATAAAATACCCTCTCCCACTCATTGAGATTGCCTGTGCGCCGCAGCCTCGACAGTTGCCTCAGACTCCATTTCTGTAACCTTTTGTGGAATGTGATGGAGATCAATGAAATTGCAATGGCTGTAGTGCTCTCAAGTATTGATCGAAGGTTGTCTGTGGCTATAGTCAATAACCTGTAGATGTAACTTGGGACCGGGGCCGGGACAATCAGCACAGTCCCCTAAGGCCTCTACAAAGTGCTTTCCACATATGGCTCGCCATTAACAGATGATTGCGTGGCTTGTGAAACGCTCAATAACAAATCTAAAGGAGGCCATAATGATAAAAGTTACTCGGCTGCTTTGGTAGGATGAAGTTTCACAGTGCTCACTGCCATATTCCTGTAAAAGGAACATACAACAATCTGTGTTTACAACGTTTTCTTTCCAAAAGCCTGAAAGAAAACATGTTATGGAATCAGAATAGCACAAAATCTCAAAATTGACCAGTGCATGAAAAACGATGTTTTTGCCTGCCGTGTCTCGCTATATGATGCCAATGAACTATGCTATAAATGGGTGCCTTTGATTCAAATTGAATTAAAACTGCGGTCACAGACGTGCACGCAGTTGTGGGCGGGCCTTCGCGTCCGAGCGCCTGTAGGGGAGGGTCGCTGGTCGTCCCGGCGTCAAGCAGATGCGCGCGTGTCCTCCGAAATGAGCCGTTCGTAATTTCTCAAACGTTCGTGTCCCGGACTGCATCTTCCCCATAATACTCGGGCATGCATGTGAGTGGTGGAGGAGGGGGTGGTGGAGATGCAGGGCCTTCAGCAGGGCCTTCAGCAAACTCCAACAATTCTGCAGCAAGCTGCTCCCTGACAGTCTTCTGGGTGTGTGGCTTTGTCCTGCTGCATCTAACAAATGTGGAAAAACAAAGAGATTAGATTAATTCACTGGCTTATACTTATAGGATAATATTGGACTATAAATGAAATATTACACCAAATAAATAAGTAAACACATGTATATTCATTCACTGGCCATTCATTTAGAAAATGTAACTCCAAAAAGACAAGTAACACTATTTAGCATTTTGGCTAATCATTCCTGTTGGCTAAGCTAACACTGTGATGCAGTTCCACCAAACACAAAAGTAATATATAAAAAGGATAATATTGGACTATAAATAAATAATATTACACCAAATAAATAAGTAAACACATGTATATATTCATTCACTGGCCATTCATTTAGAAAATGTAACTCCAAAAAGACAAGTAAAACTATTTAGCATTTTGCCTAATCATTCCTGTAGCTTCTTGGCTAAGCTAGCACTGTGACGCAGTTCCACCAAACACATAAGTAATATATAAAAACAGAGAGATTACATACCTTTCCCGTGGTGGAAGTTCAACATCCGAGTCACTACTGCCCGGATCCAGGTCTGGCTGGAGGAGATCTTCATCATCCGACGAAGAGTCATTTGGTATGATCAAAGCCCCGCTATCGTCAGCTAGCATCTCTAGCACCTGCTCGCATCGGTGGTGAAGCTCTCCCTTCTGGCTGCGTAATGCGTAATGGAGCGGGCGTAGTTTATACTACGCAGGATCATATCTTTGGAACCCATTGGTCGATTTGGGTGATTGACACCTTTTCTGAACCGTTGGAGCCAATAGAATCGAGTGACAGTTAGTAAGTCCCGCTAAACACTTACGTCAAGTAGAGAGAGGTTTGCGTAAACAGCACGTGAGACAGCATTAGCTCGGGACTGCAAAACTTTATACCTACTCTGCTGCCATGAATGTAATGATAGATTATCAGGAACAATTCTAAAGTGACTAAGAGACATTGGATTAACCTTAAGCAGCGTTTTTATTCCCTTGAACAAGAGCTTTGATCACAAAACAGCAACGGTAAGACATACTTATTGTTATGGTTTTGAAAACTGTTGTTTTTTTTCTTCTCTGTTCTGGCTGATAGCTCAGTGAGTTTGTGTCCTACAGTGATGATACTTATAACAAAAATAATTTGTGGAGTATCAGCTTTCAGATGATATGTAGTTTGTGCAGAAAACATTAAGTTTTAAAGGTCGTTTTTGCTAGTTAGCACCGGAAGTAGCATCTGCCCGTTTTAGCTAAGGGCTAATGCTAACGCTTCTTGTGAGACTTTTGTTTTGTTTCGGTAAAAATAGTTCTTATCGTCAGTTAGCTGAGATTCTTCTCTTTAATCTGGTATAACACATTAATAGGTTTTTAAATATTAAGATGCTCTGAGACACAGTGTCGTGGAAAAAAAAACCAGGGTCCCCGCCGGCTTAACAGGTTAACCGTGGCGTGCGGTGCAGTGGGTTGTGCAGACGTTCTGCCCTTGACTGTTTGTTTACTCAATAAACGCATCTCCTCTTGATATTAGGCCATGTATGTTCCATACCAGTGGAGTTTGCTTTTTGTTGTTGTGTTTATTGATCAAAAAGCAAACCTTCAATACAGCTGTTATGTGGTCAAGGTAAGTAAAGTAATAATTGAAGCTGTGTATTGGTTAATATTAGCGTATGACTTAAAATGAAAACACAACAGCATTTCACAAAACGCTACAGCATTTCACAAAACGCCGCAGCATTTCAGAAAAAACCACAGCATTTCACATTGGACGGAAAGGGTATTCCGTAGGGAGAACACTTCTTGTTTATGATTGGACAGAGCCAGCCAGACAGCACTGCTGTGATTGGTTGTTTTTGGTGCCAGTGAAGAAATGACGCTTCGTGATTGGTCAACGTCCGACAGCGCAATATGTCCCAACCGGTCCCTCCCAACACATCAGCCGTTAGCACACACTCAGAGCTCACAGCTCCTCATATCTGTTCAGAAACTGGACAAAAGTTAAATATGTACAAACCACAGATGGCGAATACAGTCGCTGCTTTATTTATGTCTGTATGACGTTGTTGTGAGTGTGGACGGAGCAGCTACAGGTTAGTTTAGCCTGATGGATCCGATTCCATTCTGAAAACACGCATTTTAAAAGCTTTTCGCCTGCCGTCTTGTCTGCAGACTTGTCAAAGCATTAATTGATTCATGGTTTTTACTAACCGTTATCAGTATTAGTTACTTCGGCATCACTTTGAAACGTGTATTACAATTAAATCACTGTCAAATATGTTCATTTTGTTGTAGTTGGTATCTCCTATAGGATTTACATGGAGATACTTCCCGCCCCCTCTCCAACGCGTCTTGTTTGAATGACAGGAGCAAACACAGCTGACAGCCGCGGTGAAACTCAAGCGATTAGAGCGATGCGAATATTGGGTAAGGCAAGGCAAGGCAAGTTTATTTATAGAGCACTTTTCAACTCAAGGCAATTCAAAGTGCTTTACAAAAAAAAAAATGAAAGACATTAAGCATTAAAAAAGAAAAGCTAATCAAATAAATATTAAGGAAAAATACATGGATAAAAGTTACAGTGCAGTCTAAAATATAAATAGTTCAATTAAACATTACAAGAAAAAGTACATGGATAAAAGTTACAGTGCAGTTTAAGATATGAATAGTTCAATTAAAAGCAGCGACAAAAAGAAAAGTCTTCAGCCTGGATTTAAAAGTAGTCAGAGTTGCAGCGGACCTGCAGGTTTCTGGGAGTTTGTTCCAGATATTTGGAGCATAATAACTGAACGCTGCTTCTCCGTGTTTAGTTCTGACTCTGGGGACAGAAAGCTGACCAGTCCCTGAAGACCTGAGAGATCTGGATGGTTCATAGTTTAGCATGAGGTCAGTAATGTATTTTGGGCCTAAACCATTCAGTGCTTTATAAACCAGCAGCAGTATTTTTAAATCTATTCTTTGACACACAGGAAGCCAGTGTAAAGACTTCAGAACAGGAGTGATGTGATCCACTTTCTTAGTGTTAGTGAGGACTCGAGCAGCGGTGTTCTGAATCAGCTGCAGCTTTCTAATAGATTTTTTAGTGAGACCTGTGAAGACACCATTGCAGTAGTCGAGTCTACTGAAGATAAAGGCATGGACAAGTTTTTCCAAATCCTGCTGTGACATTAGTCTTTTAATCCTAGATATGTTCTTTAGGTGATAGTAGGCTGATTTAGTAACTACCATAGTATTTACATGGAGATAAGCCCCTTAAAAACCATGAATTAATAAAGCATTAATTCTGTGTTTACTCCTGTGATTCAAAAAAGACGCTGGAGAGGGGGCGAGCCGGATCTTCATGTAAATCCTATCGGAATCGGATCGATCAGGCTAAACTAACCTGTAGCTGGTACATTCTCTGTTAGCTTACGTTCGCCCCGATTGAGCTAGCAACTATTTTATTGGCAATTTAACATGATATTGGATATGGGCTTAACTTGTCCTGGACTGGAATTTTCCCGATCTTTTCCCGAGGAGGTGTTTGCGAAAAAGCGCTTAAAATGCATGAATAACACAGATTTTTCAAAATGGCCGACTTTCTGGGGGGCGGGGCTAATGGAAGCTATTTTGAAATATGTCCGCAATTCCATCAGTAATGTCTGTGGCAAGATTGGGGTAGTTTGGAGAAACTATATGTGACTATCGCACAATAGGGGGCGCTACTGAGCTGGTGTACAAAAATGTACATTTCTTTTGTACAGTCTGGAAAAAGACGTGGGTTGTGACGTGTGTTCCAAGTTTTGCGTCCGAAAGTCATTTTAGCGATTTTGTGGCATTTAAATCGTCAACATTGGTACATGTTCCGTTAGCTTACGAGCTCCCCATTTGAGAAGTCGACTATTCATTCGCAATTTAGCATCACATTGGATATGGGCTGATCTTGTCCTGGTTTGAAATTGTTCCGATCATTTTCCTAGGACAAGTATGCGAAAATGCGCTTAAAATGGACATATTTCAAAATGGACGACTTCATGGGGGGCGGAGATAATGGAAGCCATTTTGAAATATGTCCGCATTTCCATGAGGAATCTCTGTGCCAAGTTTCGGGTAGTTCGAAGAAACTATATTTGACTACCGCACAATAGGGGGCGCTACTGAGACATATTTGCTAAAACGTCCGATTTTTTTCTACAGTCTGGAAAAGGTTGTGGGCTGTGACATGCGTTCCGAATTTAAAGGCCGTAACTCATTTTCTCCCCTACTTATGGCTCGGTACATTTTTTAACCCTTCGATTTCGAGAAAAAACTGAATAGGACACGCCCACATTTTTCATTGGTTGCGACCCTTTAAATCTCAGTTTATACTCACCCTGCCAGTATGTCTATGACAATATATATTTTCTTAGTCCATCGGTTCTTGAGATATAAATTAGTTGTGTTTTTGGCGCCCCCTATTGTTCGAAATGAACATTGTTTGTTGTGCCTATTCCCCAAGACACACTGAAGCTATCCACCGAAATCTGTGATATTTGGATACATTTTGGATGAATTGTGAGCATTTATGTGTAGGCCACACCCTTTTGCTAATACGTTTTGATTGATGTCGGCCACATTTTTCCACACCTCGTGCTCATTTTGTACGGTAATGTGTCTGCCCCTCCATTGATACTGTGCACTAAGTTTGGTTTGGAAAATCAAGAAATTGGAATTTAAGTTAATATTTTAATGTTTTTCACATTATGCTAATTTAAAAAAAATCAAAGTAGGCGGAGCTTCGGGATATGAGAGGATAATATGTAGAGCTGCTCCACCCGGATAAGTGTGCAAAATGTCAGGTCCGTTAGACTTACGCTGCGACTTTGTAAATTGTTCGAAACACTGAATTTACACAGGTGGCGCTAGAGAGCAAGGTGAAAAATGTTTTCCCCTCGAATCCAGAATGTTAACATTTTCACCGGTCCTAGCGGCGTTGCCAAATGTCGCTACATGAATAGTGTCGTAACCCCCTCAAAAACAGGTCGAAAGTGCAGAACCGGTAACAGAAGAATAATTAAAACTGCGGTCGCACTTGTGCGCGCAGTGATGAGCGGGCCCTCGCGTCCGTGCGCCTGTCGGGGAGGGTTGCTGGTCCCCCCCCTCAGTCCTCCGAGATGAGCCGTTTGTCATGTCTCTAAATTGTTTACCTGACTTTGCGTTCCTTTATTTCTGACCAGGAAATCTTAGGCATGTGCGCCAACTGTGTTAGGGTTAGGGTTAGGGTTAACCCTAACCCTATATGCCGACAGTGAAGAATAAACATATTTATAACTAGTTTAGCTAGCTCCAGAGGTAGATGGAATAGCTAAGTGTGTTTGGTCTAACTGTTAGTGTGTGTTTTGCTCAGCTCCGCAGTCCGTCACAGCAAACATTTAAATGTAAACCTAAGACGCAAAGAAGTCCAAGATAACAGATAAATATAAACAACCATAATGTAGATTCAATGATATGAGAGAAGTTGTAGATTAAGTGTAGACAGTATTTAAAAAAAGACAATGTTAACAGCAATGTAATAAGTATATACAGTATTATGCAAAATGACAAGTACTACATGGCACACAGATGTAATTTTTTAATTATAAGTAAAAGTATGTAAGGCTGAAGTGACAGCAGTGATGAGCATTTAGATTAATGACGGGCATATTTATCGACTGAACATGCTCATTTTCTACAGTAATGTGTCTGACCCTCCACTGATGCTGTATACTAAGTTTGGCGTTGAAAAAGAAAACATGGAAATTTAAGGTAATATTTCACTGTTTTTAACATTATGGTAATTTAAAAAAAATAAAGAAGTTGGAGCTTTGGGGTTCCTGGACATAATATGTAGAGTAGGTCCACCCGAATAAGTGGGCAAAATTTCAGGTCATTCGGAGTTACGGTGCCACTTTGTAAAGGTTTCCAAAAATGGAAATGTAGTAGTTTGGTTGAATTTGTGACATGTAAATCGTCAACAATGGTGTATTCGCTGTTAGCTTACGACCTCCACGAGTAATTTTTCAAAAATGTGCTCCTCAATTAAGTATTATATTGGATAGGGGCTGAACTTGTCCTGCATTGGAATTTTTCCGATCATTCCCCTAGGAGGAGTTCGCAAGAACGTGCGTAAAATGGCTGAAAAACGCACATTGTTCAAAATGGTGGACTTTCTGGGGGGCGGGGCTAATGGAAGGCAATTTGAAATATGTGTGCAATCATAATAGCAATACGTATACAGCGTTTCGTGAATATCGGAATTACTATATCCGAGTAGTTTGGAGTAATTTGCGACATGTAAATCGTCAAAAATGGTGTATTCGCTGTTAGCTTACGACCTCCACGAGTAATTTTTCAAAAATGTGCTCCTCAATTAAGTATCATATGGGATAGGGGCTAAACCTGTCCTGCATTGGAATTTTTCCGATCATTCCCCTAGGAGGAGTTCGCAAGAACGTGCGTAAAATGGCTGAAAAACGCACATATTTCAAAATGGCCGACTTTTTGGGGGGCGGGGCTAATGGAATGTATCTACAAATATGTCCGCAATTCCATGAGTAATGTCTGTGCTAAAATCCGTGAAGTTCTGAGAGTTATATGTGACTACCACACAATAGGGGGCGCTAGTGAGCAGTATTTTTGAAAAAGTACGTTGTTTTTTTTACATTCTTGAAAAGGTCGTGGGCTGTGATGCGTGTCCCAAGTTTTGCGTACCGAAACACATTTAAGCACATCGTCATAAAAAAAAAAGTACAGGCCACGCCCACAATTGTCATTTGTTGTGACACTTTCAATATAAGTCCATACTCATCCCCAGAGTATGTCTAAAAAGAAATAAAATGATTTCGTCCATCATTTCATGAGTTATACATTTGTCATGTTTTTGGCGCCCCCTATAGTCCAAAATGGATATTACTTTTTGTGCTTATTCCCCAATACACACTGAACCTTACCACCAAAATGTGTGTTTTTTTGGTACATTGTTGATGAATTATGAGAATTTCTATCTAAGCCCCGCCTTTTTGCAAACACGTTTAGAGTAATGACGGCCACATTTATCGACTCAACATGCTCATTCCCTACGATAATGTGTCTGACCCTCCAGCGATACTGTATACTGAGTTTGGTGTTGAAAAACCTAAATTTGAAATTTAAGTGAATATTTCACTGTTTTTAACATTATGGTAATTAAAAAAAAATGAAGGAGGTGGAGCTTTCGGGTTCCAGGACATAATATGTAGAATAGGTCCACCCGAATAAGTGGGCAACATTTCAGGTCATTCGCAGTTACGGTGCCACTTTGTAAAGGTTTCCAAAAATGGAAATGTAGTAGTTTGGATGAATTAGCTACATGTAAATCGTCAAAAATGGTGTATTCGCTGTTAGCTTACGACCTCCACGAGTAATTTTTCAAAAATGTGCTCCTCAATTAAGTATCATATTGGATAGGGGCTGAACCTGTCCTGCATTGGAATTTTTCCGATCATTCCCCTAGGAGGAGTTCGCAAGAACGTGCGTAGAATGGCTGAAAAACGCACATTTTTCAAAATGGCCGACTTTCTGGGGGGCGGAGCTAATGAAAGGCAATTTGAAATATGTGTGCAATCATAATAGCAATATGTATACAGCGTGTCGTGAATATCGGAATAACTATATCCGAGTAGTTTAGAGTAATTTGCGACATGTAAATCGTCAAAAATGGTGTATTCGCTGTAAGCTTACGACCTCCACGAGTAATTTTTCAAAAATGTGCTCGTCAATTAAGTATCATATGGGATAGGGGCTAAACCTGTCCTGCATTGGAATTTTTCCGATCATTCCCTTAGGAGTAGTTCGCAAGAACGTGCGTAAAATGGCTGAAAAACGCACATATTTCAAAATGGCCGAGTTTTTGAGGGGCGGGGCTAATGGAATGTATTGACAAATATATCCGCAATTATATGAGGAATGTTTGAGCCAAAATTCCTGAAGTTCTGAGAAACTATATGTGACTACCACACAATAGGGGGCGCTAGTGAGCAGTTTTTTTGAAAATGTACGTTTTTTTTTTTCCATTTTCGAAAAGGTCCTGGGCTCTGACATGTGTCCCAAGTTTTGCGTCCGAAGCTCATGTTATGCTATCGCAATTTAAAAATAATGTATAGGCCACGCCCACATTCTGCACTTGTTGCGACACTTTGAATCTAAGTTCGTAGTTGCCCCGAGAGTATGTGTAAACAAAAAACAAAAAGATTAGTCCATCCGCTCTTGAGTTATAAATTGGTGGTGTTTTTGGCGCCCTCTATAGTCCAAAATGAAAATACTTTGGTGTGCCTATTCCGCACGACAGACTAAACGTTCCCACCAAAATCTGTGATGTTTGGATACATTGTTGATGAAATATGAGCATTTCTTTCTAAGTCCCGCCTTCTTGCGATTACGTTTTAATTCATGGCGGAAATATTTATCGTTTGAACATGCTCATCTCCTAAGGTAATGTGTCTGACCCTCCGGCGATACTGTATACTGAGTTTGGTGTTGAAAATCCAACATTTGAAATTTAAGTGAATATTTAACTGTTTTTAAAATTATGCTAATTTAAAAAAAAATAAAGTAGGCGGAGCTTAGGGTTCTAATGTGATTATATCAAGAGCAGGTCCACCCGGATATGTTTGCAAAATATCAGGTCATTCGGAGTTACGGTGCGACTTTGGGAATTTTTTGCAAACATTTTTTTCGATAGGTGGCGCTAGTGAGCAGGTTGGAATATTTAACTTGACTCCAGAATATCAAATTTTTCACCGGTCCTAGCGTCCGTGCAAAATTATACAACTTTTTCAGCATCCTAAAGGCCTGAAAACAAGGATTCCGTTGTGATATAATAATAATAATAATAATAATAATAATACCACGAATAACAATAGGTTTCCTCGCACTTCGTGCTAGGACGCCGTTGGGTCCTAGCACATCGTGCTCGGGCCCTAATAATAATAATAATACCACGAATAACAATAGGTATCCTCGCACTTCGTGCTAGGACGCCGTTGGGTCCTAGCACATCGTGCTCGGGCCCTAATAATACTGACAATTTCAATAGGTCTTTGCACTACGTGCTCAGGCCCTAATGAAAATGCTCTGTCAATATGTCATGTTTACTACCAAATAAACTGATTTCTTATGAGTTTCCTATATCTAGAGCAGGGATGGGCAAATGACGGCCCCCACCTCCTCTTTTTGCGGCCCTCAGATTAATTTATAGACAACGTAATTAAAAAAATAAAAAAAATAAAAGAATATTTTATATTGTAGTACTGATACCGTCCACTAAACTCCTAGTTACGTCGCGAGCTGCGTACATGATTTTGTTCGGCAGCCAAATACCACGGAATAATCTGTGACGCTTTGTGTGTATTGCGTTTGCTTGAAACACTCACAAGATATGTCGCCAGTGGGGATGGGATTTTTGTATGTCATATGATGACGCATTATATTTACTGTGTGTATATGTATTTTAAGCAGAAGTGGGGACAAATGTGTGTTTCCATTCATAAAAGGGTTAGCCTGTCAGGTGGGCGGAGTATGTGTGTTTTCGCAGCTGGTGTGAATCAGCTGGATGAGGGCAGCGTGATTGGCTGCTGCCTGCCCAGCCTTCCAGGGAGCTACGTAGATTGGCCGGTGGGTGGTTAAAGCGAGGAGCCGGGACATTTACCGGGAGAACCGGGAGAACGGAAAAGGTGAAGCTACGAGGTGAAGAGGGAACGGGAAGCAAGGCTCTGGACGGATCGACGAGGAAGTGACCGTGAAGCGAAGGTCCACTGTGGAAGTACTGCTGCACTGCGATTTACTGTACGGCTGCCAGCCGCTGATCGACGAGTCGGTTGAAGGCAGAATTGCGACGCTCCCAAGTTCCTGTCTATTGCCACGCACTCAAGTATGTGTATTGCAATGCTCTCAAGTTCCTGATATTGCAACGCTCTCAAGTTCCTGATCATTGCAACGCCCTCAAGTTCCTGTCTTTGGCACCGCGCGCTGCTCCTATCAGGGCCAGTGCGCATCTGAGTCGGACGCGCTCCGAACTATTGGGAGACGCACGCCAAGTCTCCAACTGCTTTCTTCCGACCAGAAACACGCTGCGCTTAAGGAAGGGTGAGAAGAGATAACTTTTAACTCCTCTCGGTCTGAGGTGTTCTTGACCGAGAGCGGACCCATAACTATTATAATTCGGGCCATGTCTTGCTAGGCTGTCACTGCATGGTTAAATGAACAAGGAGAGTATGGGGTGCAAATAGTGCCACTTGCAGTCATTTGCCCACCAGTGCCAGTGACTGTTCCATTTTACTCCTTAGCAGCCAGTGAGTGGGAGAGCATGTTCATTGTGTGATGTGTGTAGTGCTTTCTTTAAATAGACGTGTCATGTGTGTAGTGATTCTAGAAGTGCCATGTGTTTGCGTTATTTGCATTCTTTGTGACATTTTACTTTTAGTTGTACCATTCATGGTCCCTCCGGCCAGCAGGGGGTGGGAAGAGCAGTAGCAGCCTGAATTGACGGGGTGGTATATAGGCACTGCATCACTTGGCCTTGTGATACATTTCCATGTGAGAAGCTTGGCTTATATGGTCCCTTACTATTTATTTAATTGCTAATAAAGATTATTGTGTTACCCGATATCTGCCTGCTCCTCGTGTGTGTGGGTCAATTGGGGGATTAAAAGAACTGGGTGCCAGCAAGTGGGCCATTACATATGCGGCTTTCACACCAGCGCTTTTCAGTTTCTAGCTCCGAGCGGGAGCTTTTCTGGTTCAGCTCCGGTTTCCCTTTTCAGCTCCCGCTCTGTACACACCGCCCACTGGCGCCCCAGAGCTGCCCTTGCTGCGTCATGACGTCACCGTTTACATCGCTGATTTGCCCCCCAACGGCAGCTCACAACAACAACAACAACAACTGCGTCGGGTCGATGATCGTGTTGCTTTTAATCACACGAAGCCAGAATAAATTGAATAACGACTTCTCCAACCTTATACTTTTCTACTGAGTGCCGTGGTTCATTGTTTATTAATGTGTTTCTGCAGCATTTACCGACCGCTGCAGTATTGGCTGCTCTTTCACGGGAGTTTATTCTCCCGTTAGCTCCCGGTTAGCTCACACTGCAGCGGCCGCTCTAAAGTATTCACTGTCCGACTCACACAAGCAGCTGATGCATATCCCCACTTCCCCTTAGCCTAAGTGAATGTGTGTCAGTCTGAATTGACACTGTTTGGTATCACAACGCTGTTATGAAAGTTTCTCTGGTATAAAACGGGTGATGTTAGCATAGCAACCGAAGCTAAACTGACTACTTGCATCCGATAGCTGCAATAATACAAAACAACACGTCTGCCTCTCTCCACAATGATCGATAACAGTGAACGGATGGTCAAAGTAAGGCACAAATAAACAGAATCACACGAAGCCTGGTTAGTGTTGCCTGACTTTATAAAGTGTGTTTATAGGCACTACTGCTTGTAGGCAGGCATAACAGTCGACCCATGGGAGGTGGGTTTAGTTTCCTGCACGCCTCGACGTAAGAGAGACGTAAGCGACGTCACCTCTTAGCTCCAAAGCTCTTGCCTCTGGACCGACAATTTTTTGGAGCTGGAAATGAAGCTAAGAGCCGGCGCAGCTCCGGTGTGAACTGGAAAACCCGGCGCTTTTCAGGCTCTAGCTCCGAGCCGGAGCTGAAAAGGCGCTGGTGTGAAAGGGGCAATAGAGGGCTCACTCACGACAGATACACCGGCTGTTGTTGTGCCTGCTGTGACGTTAAATTACAGCTTGTAATTATGCCTTTACAAGCTTAACAGTTGTATTTATTATCTGAATTTGGAAAAACAAGTTTAATATTCTGAAAACCATGACTATGTTTATTTGAAAACAAACTGTCACGGACCCTGCTGTGTTATCTATGATTACTATACGCTTTTCATTCATAATCTCAGTGGGAGGGAGGGGGAGCGGCGCTGAGGAACAGCAGAGTGCGGGTTGACAGGTGCCTGTGTTGACATTCCCCTTATTTTGCGTCAGCAGAGACAGGCTACTTAGGTTCAAGTTAGACAACTAATGTCTGGGTCGTGTTCATGACTTCATGTTTATGTCATCTTAATGGTTAATCTCAATGCACACACATTTTCCGTGCTTTCCAACAGTTTAAAATAGTTGTATTCCACTGTTAAATAACCTGTTCAATACAAACATGCCACTTGTAAACATTAAATAAAATGTCTGTGAACTGATATTTGTTTAGTGAGCTTATTAGAGGATGTTCCCTGCAAGATTGTAAAATGTCAATGAAGATGTCAGACTTAGTATATTTGTTAATAATTACATACAATACATGGCATTTTTGTGTGTGTGTTCCAAGCGAATCCACGGCCCCCTTTTGGACAGTACATAAATGATGTGGCCCCCACCACCATCAAAGTTGCCCATCCCTGATCTAGAGGTATCAGCTAACACACTCTGAAATGGTATAATGTAAATGTTATTCAAATGGGTTGTTTTATGCTATAATCTCGTTTAACCTAATGTATAAATTACAGTTGTCTGTAGGAATCATCTGTGTCAACGTCGGCTGAGTATGCCGGCCTGTGGGTAAAAATCAGTAGAGACATTTCCAATAACTTTTTACACTAATCCTCACTAAAGGTTGAATCTTACTTATCATCATCCATTGTGGAAAAATGTTATTGTCCATCATTTCTGTTTGAGACCATGTTGGTGACATTCTCCTCCAAGTGTAATTTATGATTTACACTAATTGGAAAAATTGAGATGGCGAATATTGTACCTGCTAAGCATCAGCATGTTAATATTGTAATTGTGATCATTTTTGCATCCTGATGGTAGCAATTAGCTCAAAGCACCGCTGTGCCTAAACAGAGCTCCTGGCGTGGTTGTAAACGCTTGTCTGTAGAGCCAGAGCACTGAATTATGTGCACAAATGACTATGTTGTACATGTTGACCTCGTGTTTAAATTATTACCTTTACATTTACATCAAGTTGTGACCAACATGATCCTTTTATAGTACTACCAATTCAAAGTGTCACTGCAGGGATCACACATTAGCAGATGGATAGTTACAAAGGGAGGCTCATCCCTTGAGGAAAGCAGGCTTTAATAACATTTGACTCACAACTAGAATAAGCCGAAAATGTACATAACCCCATCCATCTTGGGGCCAAAAACAAAGTCTAAGCGCAGAGGGGACCGTGCTTTCTCTGCTACCGCCCCTAAACTGTGGAACGACCTGCCCTTGCTCATCAGACAGGCTCCCACACTGACTGTTTTTAAATCCCGTCTGAAAACCCACCTCTTCTCCTTGGCATTCAGAAACAAGTAGAGTGTTGCTTTTATTTGCTTTCAGTGGTCTATTGTTTTTATTATATGCCTGTTATTTATTTTTTAATTATTACGTTTATTCTGGTTTGTATCTTGTATTTATATTATGTTGTGTGAGTTTATCTCTCAGTACAGCACTTTGGTCTGAAGGTTTTTAAAATGCTATATAAATAAAATTGGATTGGATCTTCTTATGAGTCCTGCTAGTTATCAGAGTTAACCATCCTAAGCCTTTCTGATTTAGGCCTCTACCGACTATTCATGTTGGTCAGCACTCTGAAGTTATTAAACCAGCAGTCAATGGATCATCTCAGAGTTGCTTCGAAGCCAGTTCTGTCCCTAAAGGCTTTGTCTGAATCCCCCTAAATCTGAAAATGGCAACCCAATCAGTAAGCAATCATCCTTCTGTGGTTGTCAGCTGGTAAATTCTCTGAAAAAGGCCTGAAAAACAATAACACTGTTTACAGCTTTCATGTGGCCGGTTTTGGCCAGAGAAACCTTTGCTATTTTCATGAGACGCAAAGTAAGGGGATAACTTTAGGTTAATTAGATTTTTAAATCAGACATATAACCTCAGAGTTGTTTATCACCCGAGAAGCGACATGTTCCCTCTAATTATTATGTAGTATTGTTTATGTGAGCCCATGTTCAACAGTGGGTGCATTTTCCCCAAGCAATTATCTCTCCAGTGTGTTTATTTATCTCAATGTTTCTCCAAGTTGAGTCTAATAAATATGTATGATTAAAGAGACCAGGTCTTTTGTTACTTCATGTAGAACCAATTAGAATTCAATGACAGCTTTTAAGGCTGCTGAATCTAGTTGCCGACAAATTAATCACAATTTTATGAGCGATACATCCCTACGTTTATCACTTAGTTCACGATAATATGATTACATTTGTGAAAGATGCTGTTGCTCTTCACCAATGAAAGCGGTGCTTGAATTACAGGAAGAATTGAGCGGACTTAAACTTGAGATAGAAAGATGGTCCAATCAAAAATTATTTTCGATTTCTGTTGTGCTAAAGGTGCGGTTCACACAATCCAAATCTGCATATACTGATAACTCATCCATCTGCCACATCCCCAAAGGAATTTCTGTCTCAAATTTCAGAACAACACCAACATTTGCACCTTTACCAGTCCCTATGGGACGCCCCATGAGTTTAATTATTGTTTTCCTCATTAAAAAACAGTCAGCTTGAAATATTTATCCATTTTATAGAGATGTATTATTTCACCCATGCGCCATCAATCAGAAATGTTAGTTTTTTATGACCCCATCTGAATGAACTACAGATTTACCAAGTGCCTGCGCTTACAATAGCAATCCGTGCAAACGTTATGTACAACAACTCATCAGGTAGGAAGTACTAGATCAAAGTAGAGAAGCAGAACACTTGCCTGCCCTCATATCATGGAAACGTAAAACCCGATCTTGTGTGACATATTGGTCAATGACCCGGTCAATATCACAGCCATGGTTGCAGAACACAGCATGGATAAACTGTTACTGTTTTAGGGGCATATTCTCACCCAGAGTGTAAATCACCAAGAAAATTGCTTTACAGAGAAGGCGGCCGTTTTACACGTTTGTGGCAAATCTTAAGGCAATTGTTTGTAACAGTGGAGCCCTATGGGAAATATGGAAAAAAGCAAGGGATTCATCCTATTGCTCTGACTACCTTGCACTTTCACAAGGTCTGTGAGTGCTTAGACTTGTCTTTGTGAATTTAAGTCCACAATTGGCCTCAAGCTGCCTGGGGTGCAGACTAGAACAGAGGTTGCATATCTTTTCAGTAGGACCAGACATGGCAAAAGTACACACATCCTTTACTCAAGTAGAAGTACATACACATGTTTAAAAATACTTTGGTAAAAGTAGAAGTACTGACTTAACTTATTTACTCAAGTAAAAGTAAAGAAGTATGGGCTTCAAGATCTACCAAATATTCGATATTTTTCAGGATGTTAACCCATTAAATGCCTGTTTCATTATCTGAATTATCTCATTATTTATTATAATTGACTGCCATTCAAACCACCTTTTTTGATCTCACTGCCATTGCAGTATAAACCATGCATTTTGTAATGTCAGCATTTCGGGGCCCTGTGTGTGCGTGTGTGTGTGTGTGTGTGTGTGTGTGTGTGTGTGTGTGTGTAAACATGCACTGATCATTTCAGGGTAAAGAAAAGGGCATCTTTTGATTTTTTTGAAAGATGCATTTCATGTCTTTGAAGAGTTGCTCGAGTAATTAAAAAACAAAAAACAACTGTTAGTTTGTTTACGCACCTGGCTGCTTTCACAGCCAAATGTTAACATGCAGTTTGGCTGAGGGGTTATTTCATGAGTGAGCAGAGAAGGAGAAAGTCCTGGAGCGTAGAGTAGGAGAGTAGGAGCTAGAATGAAGAGTCATTTCACTGCAGAAGAGGCCGTATAAATGGTCATGCAGCCTTCATCTGCAAGCGATGACTCTTCTTCTGAAGAAACAAGCTCCGAGTCTGACATTGAATTATCTCTGGAATCCTCCACAACTGAGAGTGCTTCTGAATGTTTGTCTGAAAGTGGGTAGGACACTGAGGATCCGGCCCATCCTAGCAGTGAGTGGACAGGGAAAAATGGGCAAGTCTGGTCTCCATCTCATGCTGAGACGCTGCGCTACATTCAGGCACCCACCGCCATGATTCCAGGGCCCACAAGATATGCCATATCAAGAATTTATGATGTGGCATCCTCTTTTGACCTTTTCTTCACTCCCGACATGATTCAGCTAATTGTACAGATGACAAATCTCTATGGGAGGCGTTCAGTGTCAGGATGGAACGATGTGGATGCTGAAGAGATTCGGGCTTACATGGGACTTCTCATCCTGGCGGGTGTGTACTGGTCCAAAGGGGAATCTACCCTCAGCCTGTGGGTTGAACAGAGTGGGAGACCAATCTTCAGGGCCACCCTGTCCCACAAACGCTTTGAAATGATAAGCGCCAGCCTCCGATTCGATGACCGACTCACCCGTCCTGCTCGATACAAGAAGGACAAGCTTACAGCTTTCAGAAATATGTGGGACAAGTGGACAGAGCGCCTCCCACTCTTGTTCAATCCAGGGGAAGACATCTGTGTCGATGAGCAGCTCGTAGCCTTCAGAGGCCGCTGCAAATTCCGGCAGTACATCCCCAGCAAGCCAGCGAAGTACGGGCTGAACATCTGGATCACCGCAGATGTCGCCATCATATGCCTGGAGGTGCCAGGTGTATACTGGAAAAGCCGCTGGTGAATCTCCGGAGAAGGGCCAGGGAAAGCGAGTCATCCTGGACATGACTGAGCAACACACTCTCACTCCCTAAGCGTCCAGGAGCGACGTTTGGTCAGTGTCCGTGGCATCCAGTTGTGACGCTCCTAGGCTCCTTCAGCGTCATAAAGGGACGCACGCAAATAGCTTTCAACTGATTCCAATGTATTCCCATCTGCGGCGGGATTTCACGCTCATGGAAGCACGGCATTTGTTTGTGTCGGCTGCCCTTAAAGAAAATGTGAGCGTCCATTCCCATTGGATAACGGAGAATTGTACACCCGGAAGTAAGTATTCCTCTTACTGTCGATTGATTTTACAGTGATATCTGCACTAATCATCGACTAAAAAACACAAGATTATCCTTGTTAAGGCGAGACACGGCAGGCAAAAACATCGTTTTTCAAGTACTGGTCAATTTTGATTCTATAACATGTTTTCTTTCAGGCTTTCGGAAGGAAAACGTACAAAATACACATTTAAGTGTTTATTTGACTATAGTTTGTCTATTTGCGTCTGTAGATTTCTCCTAAATTCACCAAAAGTTAGCATTCTAACGTAACATAAAGTACCGCGACCGCTGTGTGAACCATGTCAACAGAGATATCGCTGGAAAGCTCCGTCTCTCCTGCACAATCTCATCGGATCCAAATATGGCCATTTCCTTTGTATCAGCAACCAATCGTGAAAGCACAAAGGGGTCTTAAACCAAGAAACGAAATCTCATTGGCTGGTGTCAATTTCTGACAACGTGATTCGTTCAGATGCGTCACGTGGTGTGCTAAAACACTTCCTGGTTAGCTTTCCGCTAGAAATTGAAATCTCAAAATGGCAAAAGAACGGCGAAATGTTCACAGACAAGACGACAACAATTGTCACTTGCACGAAGCAAGGTTATACAAAAAACAAATGACCCCGAACATGAAATACCTTCACGGAGTGCGTCGATGCGCAAGCTGTCATCCAGAGAACAGGAGGGTTTAGCTAGTGCCTCACTGCAATCTTTAAAGGTCGTTTTCTCAAAATGAGTTTTTTCTCCTATGTGGGGGCTGCCATGGCTGCCCGCACAGCAGCTGATATATCTCCGCCAGCCCGCACATTGCGGGCCAGGGCGGAGCTATCAGGATAAGTGTGTGGCGTTGTTCCTTCACTCTGGCCAGAGTTGGGGGTATCAGAGCCAGGGGTGGGAACGCGTACAGAAGGCCCGGAGGCCAATCGTGCACGAGCGCGTCCACGCCTAACGGTGCGTTTAAATCGCGCATTGAAAAGAACAGCTGACATTGAGCATTTTCTTTTGATGCGAACAGATCTACCGCGGCTCTGCCGTAACGCACCCACAGCTTTACGAGGACATTTGTCTGCGTAATCTGACTCTGCTCGGTGGGTACTATAGATATAGCCCTCTTTTCTAGAAGTGAGAGAATCTCTCTCTCTAGAATATGGGCTGACTCTCCCCGGGCTTGTGAATACAGAATGCCCGAGAAGCGAGGGGGGGTGACAGCAAATTGGAGTCTGTAGCCCCGTGTTACTGTCTTGAGAAACCCAAGCAGATGTTGTGAGCATCTTCCACTGTATGCTCCTTAGAGCCAGCGGAGATGTCATGTCTCTTACCCTCTGAGTCCCTATTTGTTGTGTTATGGGGCCCTCTAGTCTGAACACGGTGGTGCCCTATTTCGACAATCCCCACCGATACTGCGCATGCGCGTGATGGTGGTGCCTTCACAGACCCGTCTATAATCCACCTTTTGAGAGAGGCCGTAGCTGCTCTCAGAAGGGGAACAGTTGACTAACTGTTTATTGTTTTTATTGTTTTTCTTTTCATTTTTTTGAGCTGTGCCCTTGGCCTGAAGCCTGGATGCGTCAGCGGAAAATGGTTTATTTTAGAAACAACAACAAACTTGTGACATGTGTTTTTGCGGACTTGAGGATGGTGTTGAGGCATCTCTCGAGGCGGCAGGAACACATCTAGAGCTGGGGAACCGTGGACTTCCAGCTCTGTCACAGAGGAGAGAAGGAGGGGCTGTCAGGCCGCTCGCTTCTTCTTCCTCGACTGCTGGCCGAAATTCTGGGTCGGCTGCACCTGGGCTGCAGCCGGGACCGGAGCTTTTCTAGGCCAACTCGCCCTCGTCTCCTGCCTGGGCTGGGGACTCGGGGCGGGCTGCGACCTCTGCTGTTTAGGTATTTTGAACCGAGCCTCTGCATGGAGGCGAGAGCGGAGCCGAAAATCCCCTCGGGAACGATGGGCATGTCAAGCACATCCTCCTTTTCCCGCTCTGGGAGGTTGGTGAGGTTGAACCATCTAGCTCTTTCCTGCACCACCATGATCCCCATTGCCTTGCCCGTGGCCTGGACGGCGCAGCATTGGACACAGAGACAAATGTCTGTGACCGCGGCCATCTCATTCAGAACGGCCGGTCCAGGATTGCTCGACAGATCCTCGCAGAGCTCCGCTTGGTATGCGGTTAGCAGCGAGGAAACGTTCAGAGCCCTGGCGGACAACGCTGCGGCTCTGTAGGACCGTTCAGTCATGGTCGACTGGAATCGGTCCGCCTTCGCTGGCAGCGTGGGGTTCCTGCTTGGTGACGGGCCCATCCTCGGTAGGAAGTGGGCTGCCACCAGCGGTTCCATAGGTGGTATGCGGAGCAGGCCGAGCCTCTCCATACCGTCACAGTCTAGGGAGGAGGCACCCTGGATTGGGGCCTTGTTGCTAAAGGGTCGGTCTCCACGAGACCGACACCTCATCCAACATCTCCGGGAAGACCGGAAGGAGTTGCCTCTTTGTCCTCGTTGCTTGGGGAAAATGTTTCCCCTCGTAATGGGACCTGGAGGTCTCCTTGGCCATTTCGGGCCACGGGATGTCTAGCCTGGACGTGGCACGCTGACACACGGCTTGCAGGTCCATGCTCAGACAGGGCGAAGATGGTGTGCTATCGCCCGGGAGAGCAGCCATCGCTCCCGGCTTTGCAGCTTGAGCCGATGACATGAAGATATCGTCTTCTTGCTCATCCGAATCAGACAGGAGGAACTCAGAGGCATCCTCTTCGTCCTCCATGTAATCCAATTCCAGGACATCCTCCGCAGGCGAAACCATGGTGAGGTCTAGCCGGGAGCCCCAACTTAGTAAAGCGTGGGGCTCCGTTCCCGCGTCTCTTGTCGCCACCGGGTCCCGGCCTGACACGGCGCGGGATTCCGGTTCCGCAGCTGCTGCTGTTAATGAGCCCCAGACCGACACAGTGAGGGGCTCAATCTCTGCGGCGGACGCCCCCGCGTCTTGATTGCCAGCCGGCAAAGCAGTGGACATTAGGGGGTCCTGTCCCGACAAGCTAGCTTGGCGTGCTAACCGTCGGCGGAGGCTCTTTATGGTGAAACGGGCACAATGCCCGCACGAGCCGGAGTTGTCAATAGCCTCCTGGGCGTGTTCCAGCCCGAGGCAGGACGAGCAGACCTGGTGTGAGTCTGTGCCTGATATCTTCAACCCGCAGCTGCAGAGTCGAGCCTCCGAGTCCCTGACTCCTCTGGTGTGAGGGAGAGAGGCGTCCATCTTGTTCGCCGCGTGGCGTGGAGAGGACCCGCTCGTAACAGGTACGTCGTCGAGAAAAAAGTGTTACCAACTTGTCTTTTATCCGGAGAAAAAAAGGACGGTGTAGGTCTTTTTTCTCAAAGAATATTAACTGGTGTGTTAATATTCTTTAATCCTTTCCTCCTCCGTGAGAAAGAGAAAAGAAAAACGTCCTCGCTACCGCGGTGTCGGTAGTGAGGGAAAGCAAGCTAGCGACAGGTGTGTTGCTAGCTTGAAAAAATCAAAACCTTAACTTAATTCCCGAGGAAGAAACGGCGAGGTCGATTATAATACTAACTGGTGTGTTAGTATTAGCAGTCTTCTTGCGAAGCAGGAAGGGTAGCCGGCGAGCGCCCGTCGACCGAAATTTAGATTTGGGTTCAGTCTGTGGACTGTTAAGCTAGCCCGGCTACCATAGAGATGTGCTCTGAAGCGAGAAGAGGTGTTTGAATGACGCATGCGACGTAGCGCAAGCTACTTATAGGGGGTGGATTCCCTGACGCTGACGTCAAGATCACCAGCCAATCAGGATTGGCGTAATGAGATTGATGCTTCTGTTTGCTCCGCGATGAGGCGCATCCCATAGTGAGAAATCGAACAGAGTGTTATGAATGAGAACAACATGCTCCTGGCCCGTTCATTGCAAATGATCCGGAGGGACGTTTATTCACAAATAACCCTCTCTGGAAAATCCTAAATTGTGGAATAGTTTGGCCATTAAAATACTTTTTGATTCGATTTCTGGCGAGAAGTGTACAGATGTAGCACTCCAGATCAGACTCAAATGGGTGTGTCCTAGTCAAAAGCCCAACAGATGCCAGTGGCTGGGGGTGTTGCCAAATTGCTAGAGGGCGTTGTCCAATTTCCCCATTAGTTCAATTACAGGATTTAACCATGAGATGGCGCTTCATTCACAAAATACACAATGGGTGTTGTAGAAACATCAATATTTTAGATCAAATAAAGTATATAGTTTGCTTTAGGCAGTATATTTCTTGTAATATTGTACAGTAGATTGAAGTAAATCAACTTATACATTAAGATAAGATAAGATGGACCTTTATTAATCCCGTGGGGAAATTCAGTAGTTCAAACAGCAACAGGGTGAGAGTGAAAAACAGGACAGCACAGATTCACACAGATTAATAAAATCAAAAATAAGATGAGCGAAAAAAATAATAATAATGAGAAACTATACATACATTAACCCCATTATAGCAGATGCCACATTGAATGGATGAACACATGTATGCATCAATAATTACAACAGAGTATTTCTAAATACAAGTTGTAAAAATACTTATATGTATTTAATATTAACCCATTGGAGTCGACCGTCACGCCGGCGTGATCAGATCACATGACCTGTTCAAGCCGGTGCCGCATAAAAACAACAGTCCGGACAACATTGCCGTGTGTTTCTGTCGAAAGTACTGGCTTGAAACTATATCCCAGTCTTTGTTTCATGCAAAAAGACCCAGTAAACACGGAGATACGATGATATAAAGTTAATACAGATATATTTCAGAAGTATGAATAATGGAAGCACATATTTTAATATCTTCGCCGTATTTTATCATTTTACGAAACGGAAGATACTGGAAACTGTAGATTCTGCTCAACAGGATGTATTTACCAGGGAGGGGGTGAGGTAATCAGTTAAACGGAGTGATACGAAACGAGACGAAAAGAGACGAAGAGGGACGGCGGGAACCGAAGAGAGGCTGCGGGAGACTGCGATTTAAGTAAAGTGACAGACAAACATTGAGAATTTAGATATAGTTAGATAGATTTTGAGTTTTGAAGAATCAACTATGATGAAGAGAACTCTGAACGTGAGTCAAGCTTTAAGCTTGTTTTTTGACATGGAGGAGGAGGAATCTGTGATGTTGCCCTCTGTGTCGTAGTTGACAGAAACCACTTTGAAGCGTGGCACAGATAAAGACAGAAAAAACAGATTTGTGTACATAATGTGTATATATTAGGGCTGTCAGTCGATTAAAATATTTAATCGCGATTAATCGCATGATTGTCCATAGTTAATCGCAAATTAATCGCACATTTTTTATCTGTTCTAAATGTACCTTAGAGGAATATTTGTCAAGTTTTTAATACTCTTATCAACATATGAGTGGACAAATATGCTTTATGCAAATGTTTATTATCATTTGAACAATGAGAAATATTCTATATTAAACACATAACCTCTGAACATTACAAATATTCGACTCAATTCAACCTGGAACCTCTCTCATACAATACAGTGTGTGTGTGTGTGTGTGTGTGTGTGTGTGTGTGTGTGTGTGTGTGTGTGTGTGTGTGTGTGTGTGTGTGTGTGTGTGTGTGTGTGTGTGTGTGTGTGTGTGTGTGTGTGTGTGTGTGTGTGTGTGTTGGATCGTTGGAGCTATGTGCAACTCAAGGCATATGCTCGAACGGGAGCTGCCTGGACGCTGCAATCATGAGTGTGCTGACTTCTCCTACAATGTCCCGCTGTCTGGCTTCCTGCATCAAGTCAAGTGCTCGGCGCAGTTGTGGCGAAATGTCGCGACTCTGTTTTCATTTAAACAGCTCCTTATATCCGTTAGCGCAGCTAGCTAGCACCAGATGCTAACAACAACAATGCACGTAAGGTCTCTCTCTCGCTCGCTCGGGCCACACACACACACGCACACACACACACACACACACACGGTCCTCCCGATGGCCAGTCGGTGCCTGCCGGTGAGCGTGGAAGTATGGTCTGCCACAAGCGGGCGGCAGGAGCGGGACTGTCAGCAGATGGTATTTTAAACTCGATGCGCTCTGAAACTACGGGGCGGCCGAGGAAAAAAAATACACATGCGTTAATCGCGTTAAAATAATTAGTGGCGTTAATTTTTTTTGCGTTAACTTGACAGCCCTAGTATATATATATATTTGTATTATATTTATAATAACACTTTTGCCTTATCAGAATGAAATCCCATGCTACCTCAATCAAACTTTCACATTATCATAGTGACATCCCATGTATATATTTCCAGCTTTTAAATGGTTTCGTTGTGTATGTTTGTGTTAAATAATAAATAATATCATTTTCAAAATCTGTTTTTACGTTTTTTTTGTGATTTTGGGTCCAAAATGTTCATATAGTAGAAGATCACTGCTCTAAACAAAGTCAAAAATCCTACATCCAAACGAAATAAATATAATTAATTATGATGAATACGTTAAGTCTTGTTCATTGTTTTTCACTTTTATTAAATGTTTGATATTTCCGGTGGAAATGGTGGACTATCGGACATTCAAAATGCAGCATATTTTCACTCTTACACACATATATTCTCATTTTACATACATACATTTTCACTCTTACACACGGATATTCTCCTTTTGCTCTCATGCGAAATCTACTAAAACAAAGTATGTCATGTATATTTAGTTTTCGTTGATGAGACGAGACAGACTAAGGTGTTAATGGTGGACTATCGGACATTCAAAATGCAGCATATTTCCCCCAAGTGTCTGTCAAAATGCATTTTACGTTTCTAACTTGCAATATCATTATTTACGCTCTCTTCACTCCAGAAGAGCGATCTCCCTGTGTCTCTCTGTGTGCGGGGGATCACAGGAGGGGGGGGGGGGGGAGGGGGGCGGAGCTGTGGAATGTGACTCCACACATTCCGATGGCCAATTAGTTTTACACAAAGGGTCCCCAACATACATAGGAAACATGGGGGGTTGGGGCTGGTGAACGGTATGGTCTGCAGCACATCACAGAGGCATTTAAAAAGTGAAGACAATACATTCTGGAAATGTTCACATCAGGCACCTTCAAGTTAAACAATACTACTGTACAGTAAACAATTAACACAGTAAATTATGTGGATTAAATCACATTTATTTCATTAAAAATAAACGAAATGACTCGGTTTGCATTCATAAAGAATGCACAAACGTGTTTAATCGTTAATGTCAGATATGTACTAAGTAAATAGCCTACATTAGTTCCTGCTCAAGATTAGATTCAACTTTATTGTTATTGCACAGATTACAGGTACTGAGACAACGAAATGCAGTTTAGCTTCTAACCAGGTGCAACAAGCAGTAAAGTGGAAAGTAATGTTCACAATCTACAGAATAAAATATATAATGAATTGAATGATGAATAAACAGTGAGGGGTATGACTACACTAGATATCAGCCTGTGAGCAGTATGAACAGTGTGTTAATCGTTAATGTCAGATATGTACTAAGTAAATAGCCTACATTAATTTCATGATGGATTAAACCACATTTATTTCGTTAAAAATAAACAAAATTATTAAATGTAGGGTGAATTGCTCTAATGTGGAACATTTTTGCATTTCAGACTTCGGGAATATATTGCGACATGAAGCCGATACAATAAATCAAAATCCAGTAACATTCTGAAATCCCCAGGATGTGTCCTAATCAAACCAAAAGAGAACATGCAGATATTAAACTCATAAAAGAAATGGTAGACATATTAGTACTCTTAGTGCCAAGTTGTCTCAGACAATCTGTTTTCCTAATGTGGGACAGTTCTGTGCAAAATGTGGGACACTGAAAAGTCTATATTAAAAAGCCTCAGTCACCTTCATTCATGTAATAAAAAAATCTCAGGCCAGTAACACTCAAAGCTACAGTAAATGTGCAATACCATGCTATGTTACTATTTATAATGTTATTGTTGTTACAACAGAAGATGTTTTTATTTAAATTGAAGTTAAATGCATCAATCTGGTGCACTGAGGGCAAAATTAATAGATTTGTGGATACAGCTCTCAACACTCATATGAAACAGAACTGTTCTTACAATGTGTGTTGGAAGGTATTAAATTACTATGCATATTTTATTGTGTAAACACACAGCTGAGAGCTGCCGTTTCATTCAGAGCATTTAAAAAAAACGACGGTCTGATTTCAACAACTCAATGTGTGATTATTATAGCAGTAATATTAGACACTAATAATACAGTAAACTATTAACACTGTACATATTATTGTTTGCCCGTGGGATTAGGATGATCGGTAGTGAGAGCCGCTGCATTTTCCTCCGGTCGGATGTGATATAAAAACAAAGCGATTATTGTTGTTGTTGTAAACTCACATGGATTAAATGTAGTGCATTAATTTCAACTCGCGAACATATGATACATTAAATGATCGCGAGGATGACGATCGAAAATCGTTTGTTTGACCCTGGATGCATTTCCTGATCTAAAAACATAGCGATGGTTTTGTACTTACGCCAACGTGAATTAAACATTATTTTGTCAAATAAAAACATGGTGATGTTTAGTAAATGATTACATGTCTCTTACTTAAGCACAGAATATGATCCTATCCGTGATATATGGATCTTAACAAATATCCGCTATATCAGATACCTGTAGATCAGCTGTTTATTTCACATGAGTTTCGGTGTGGCAGCTTTTCACGGCTCCCCCTGGTGGATCCATGATCCATTGCAGCTGGTTTCATTCTAATTAAATGTATTTATCAAGGGGGTGTTTCAAGTCCTGCGGGGGGTTTTCCTTTTCAGCAGGGGCCCACCCCGTGCCGATCACGGACCCGCATGGGTAGGCGTCTGAAACGAAGCGCTACATCTGTATATTGTACTCTTAGAATCCACGTCCAGTTGATGTGTAGGATCTATAGTTTGATAGATATTACGAAGATGATTTGAGGTCTCGCCAGGATAATGTGTATGCAGCTTCCATGTAAAGTTAGCATGGGAAAACAGTCTCGAAGTTTTCATAATAAAACCGGATATATTCCCCTCACTGTCAAATTATTACACAGTGATATCTGCATTACTCATCCACTAAAAAACATCAGTTTATCCTTGTTAATTACACAATATTGATTGGTTTAAATTGTGTACAATGCTTTTGTGTTTTTAACCTTCGATTCAGAGAAACAAATAGTTTTTTCGGAGTTTAGACACTACAGTCTCCGAAGACACTACACTACCCATAATCCCCAGCTATCGTTGTGGACTACAACATCCGCCTTGCTTTACAAACCCTGTGATTAGTCATTAAGCCCTGTGATTGGATGTTGAAGTGGCAGTGCGACAAGGTTATGCTGAGCGTCAAACAGCTCTATGAAATGGAATGGAACCACGGCAGACTTTCCAAAACTGGAATTGGACGGGTCCAACACCGCTGCCATCAGACTGACAATGGCTGTTCCATGCTCTGCTCAACCTCCCGCCTTCCCAATGGACTCAGTATCGCCCCCTGCTGCCATGGAGCATGTGTGAGAGAACATGTGTGAGTGTGTTTGAGCACAACCACGGTGGAATATTACTGCCAAAAGTCACGTGAGTGAGTCACGTGACTTTTGGCAGTAATATTCTGCCGTGAGAAGAAAAAGTGTTGTACTTGTAAAAAAAGTTGTGTACTTGTGTACTGCTAAAACCTATGCCGAATTTGTCTCTGAAACATGATTTATTAGAAAAATGTGTTTATGTGTTTGTTTGATAGATACGTTTTTTCTTTGGAAAACTAAATGCATTAGTTTGTAGATGGTGTTTTGTATTTGCAAACCACATTGTGTTTGTTAGTGAATCATGAGGCATTTGTAAAACCTGTTTAGTTTGTTTGTGGAGTTATGGCAGGAAATTAGCTCCATAGAGGCTGCCACATACCTCAAATCATCTTCGTAATATCTATCAAACTATAGATCCTACATATCGACTGGACGTGGATTCTAAAAGTACAATATACACTTCTCGCTAGAAATCTAATCAAAAAGCGTTTTAATAGCCAAACCAGTGGCGTTTTATATGTACACAAGTGGTGGGGCACAAAAAACTTAGATGTCTATAAACTTCTGCAGTGAGGTTCATGGCTCGTGAGGCACTGGCACTGACTCTTCAGGTTTACAAATATTATATTTTGACCTAAATCAAAATATAATATTATTTTCAAAAGCTTTTTTTGTCTGATGCTTCAATTCATTTTAAACATACAGTTCAACAAAAGGATACCCAAAATATTTAATTTTAAATATTGAATTTTTCTCTCTTAGTAAGATCCCATTTTCACTTGAAGATTAAGTCCATTTGCCTATCCCTCTGGACAAAAATCTCTATTACTTTTTTGTAAAAGTCCTCCTTATGTTCTTGTAGTTTCAAAAGTCTATCATAAATCTAATCTAATCAATAGATTTATGATTCGAAAATTATAAAAGTAGGGTAGACATGTGGATATTATCCGGCTGAACAAAAGGTACATTTATCTAACAGGTTTGTTTCCCACAGATCTTATTTGAAATCATATGAAGAAATCTCATTGCTTTTTTATCGAGGGAAGCCATGCGCAGCTTACTTCCTGGTTTTAGGACGCGTCTCTCTCCTCCTCTTCACACATTGCACTTTTCACGGCACACATACTTACAGCCAATCAGCTCTGAATTATGTGAGATGGTGGAGATGGCAGCTCAATAGGCTACATGCACTAGGGTCTGAGACGTACTTCGGCAGCTTCCGGTTTGCTTCCGGTCTGCGTAGCTGAGCGTCCACAAATGTTTTACTGTTTAAATGTATGGTTTAAATATGAGTCGACGGAAGATTTTCAAAACGGAGCATTTGCAAAGACAAGTAAAGAACTACTCCGAGCACTGCTGTGTCCCACTTTGTACGGCGTCAGCTAAATTCAACGGCGTCCTAAGTTTCCATGGCTTTCCGACCAAACTCGAGCTGCGAAGACAGTGGCTGGTTAAAATACGACGCGATAACTTTGCAATCTCCTCTCACTCCAAGGTCTGCAGTCGTCACTTCGCTACGGATCAACTACTAGAGCCAAAAACCCTTGATGGCCGTAGGAGGCTTGTGAAAGGTGCTGTACCAACTCTGTTTGAGTGGAATCACTTTACTGCTCAAACACCGCGGGCTAGTGTTTGGGAGAGAAGGGAGCGGCCCACTGAACCAGTCTCTCTGGAGGAGCAGGAAGAGCATATCGATGTCCGTGACCATGATTACTGCTCAACCCCTGAATCAGCTTCACTGGACATGTCCTCTCAAGCTACAGAAGACAACTCCAAAACAGTGGAGGATCAGCAGAAGCAACTGCAGGAGTTAAGAGTCCAGCGAGAGTTTTGCTTACAGCGGTTTGCTGGCTCCGACGACAACATCCGATTCTATACCAGGTAATGTTTTGGCTAAATTCTATCCAAGTTTTTGAGATGGGTTAGCTTATAAAGAATCCTGTTTACCTGCCGTTTGACTGCTGACTATATGCATGCAGTGTTGGAATAAGTAGGCTACTCAACTTAACTGAAGTATAAGTACAAATACTATGGTTTGAAAATACTCCTGAACTGAACATGTAGAATCATAAATCATGTGTTTTCATATATAAAAAGTAACTATAAACTATGAAGGTTGACTAAATGTGGTGGAGTAAAACATACTAATACTAACAACATACTGAAAATACTTTACTACAAGTGGAAATCTTCAAAACCTTACCAAAGTAAAAGTACATGTCAATATCCACTGCGTTTCCCCCAGTTGCACACTTAAGAATGAAGAGTAAAAGTAGTCATTCTGTGTAAAATGTTCCCTATATGTTTTAGATTATTATTACTGCTGCTTTAATGTAGTTGTTACATTTTACTGCTGGATATTACTATACCTGCACCAAGTGCCTTCTTAATCAGTCTATTTTAATTGTAATGTATTATAGCAAACAAGAGGAAAGCATTAGCCCATATGTTACAGTTAACGAGTCAATTAATGACTGACATGTGTCTTTTGTGTACAGATTCCCGAGCTATAACCACCTGATGGCCTTCTGGTTTTTGATTGAGCCTTCCATTTATAAAATGGTTCGTGTTACAAGAGCGATATCAGCTGCCAAGAGGAATGAAGAAGTGGTTACACACGCACGTCCTTCAACGGTAGGCTACGTTTCTTTTAACACACAATCTAAACACAAACTGAAGGGAAAATGTTTCTCCGACATTTCATTGCTTTCGTGTAGGCTAAAAGGCTATAGTACTCAATCCTTTTTGAATACATCAGAGAACTAAAACAACTTAATGTTTTTCCCATGGTGTGCTACACTCATGACATTAATATAGTACCCTTTTTTTGCTTCCAGAGACAGCTGCTTCAGCCAATTGATGAGTTCTTCCTTTTTCTCTGTTTCAACGTACACCAGTCCACTTTGAGCCGCATCATTGCAACATGGACGAGTTTTCTTACAACTTTATTGGGGTCACAGTGCATGTGGCTTACACCTGCAGAAGTTCAAGCCCACCTCCCAGAGGCATTAAAAGATTTCCCAGACACACAGGTGATCCTGGATTGCACAGAGCTGAGGTGTCAAACACCATCCTCACTCCTCCTCCAAAGTGAAATGTATTCTACATACAAATCTCACTGCACCATGAAAGCCCTGGTTGGCACAGCCCCACATGGTGCAGTGACATTTGTTTCCAGTTTGTATGGTGGTTCTGTCAGCGACAAGGAGATTTTCAAACAGTCTGGAATAGCTGCGTTGTTGACTGAAAACATGGCAGTGATGGTAGATAAGGGCTTCCTGATCAGCGATTGCTGCAAATGCAAGGTGTACTGCCCACCTTTTCTGTCAAAGCAGAAGCAAATGCCAGCCTATCAGGTGAGGGAGACACAGGCCATTGCCTGAGGGTTCATGTGGAGCGTATCATCAGGAGGATAAAAGAGAACAAACTTTTTGATGGTGTCATCCTCCTGTCCCATGCCTACAACATCAACCAACTGTTTGCAGTAGCATGTATGCTGTCAAACTATCAGAACAAAGCACTGGTCAAGAAATGGGTGAAATAAGACAAGATGATGACACCTGTGCAGATAGCTGTGATTAAGCTGGGTGAGCACACCGTAATCCCGTGTTGCCTGACAACACTTGTTTGAATAAATGGTAAATGGCAAATTACAATGCGTTGATGATTTCTTACAAATGCAATGATTTACTATTCATTACAAAAAAATCACTTCACTTTATTGTCTTTTTAAATACAATTGTATATTTATTTACATATATGAAATGTGACAAACAATATATATCAAAAACAAAATATTGAAATCACATTTTGTTGTCATTCAGAACACATGATTGAGGGATTGCCTCCTAAAAACAATGACGGCTGAGCCAGGGTCTAGCAGCTAACTGCTTACAGATTTAACAATGGATACAGTGCCCACTACTTTTTTAATGACAGGTACTTCGCCATGTATGTGTAAAAAAAAAGTCTACTTGTTCTCTGATTGCTCTTTGCACTTCTGGATCTGTGTATATTCTTTGCACCAGGTAGTCCTCCTGTGCCCACACTAGAAAGTCACACCACTGTAGGGCTGTACCCGAATATTCGACTATTCGAATATTCGTTCGTTGGCCAACTATTCGGGTTTCAATTTCATTATTCGTTTTTTTATTTAAAAAAAAAAAAAATTCCATTTTTTTTAATATATTTTTCTAAATGTATGCTATTAATAAAGGCGAATTGCCATATTCTTATACTATATTTATACTTTTGAATTGCACTGTTAAAATGCGGAAATATGTACAATCTCAGCCTGTGCTCCTGACATCGCGTTCACTGTTCACAGTCACGAACGCACGTTTCACCCATAAAATGCCGAATACTTCAGCTGTGTGGGACCATTTTAAATTGGACGACGGTAAAAAGAAGGCAGTGTGCCAAATATGTGATAAGAAACTGGCCTACCACGGTGGCACAACAACTCTGAAAAGTCACCTGGATGCTGTAAGTAGTAGCCTAGCTTAGCTTAGCTGTTGTGAAGTTGCCATGATGAAGCTGCTTTATCCGCCGTTTAAACAGTAACGTTAAACATGATAAAAACGTGCACTTACTTTGCTTGGAAAATAGTTGCAAGCAAGCAACCGAATTGTTTTTTTTATATTAGTTTTTTAATTTTATCAGAATAGTGAAAATAATAGGAGTAATGTGGGAACATCTGGGGCTAAGGCAATTATTGGCATAAAGGCCCTGACACACCAAGCAGTCACCAGAGGACTAGCCGACGCTGAAGTCGGCTGTTGCCTGGCCGTGTTCTCCTGCGTTTTGGCCATGTGTCGCACGGGAACACACCGCACCGACTTCAGTGCGTGAGTGGCAATAACTCTCCTTACCAGCAGGCGGCGGTAGTGTGTATTCGTCATTCAAAAGAGGCAACAACGGAAGACAGAGAAGAAGAAGAGTATCTTTTCTCCGTAATATCATACAGAGCTGGCCTCTCCTGGATCAAGGTGATGAGCAGGTCTTCGTTTGCATCATTCCAGATCGCCATGATGAGATGAAAATGAATAGCAGTCTGTGTGTACCTTCTTAAATCGTTTGTTTACGTCCCTCACTTCCGCTTCGCTTCTCATGCACTGATTTGCTAGCTGAACAGCCAATCAGAGTGATTATTTGGTCCGACTGCCAGACCCGATGCATGGCCGATTCAACATGTTGAATCGGCCATGCATCGGGTCTGGCAGTCCAAATAAGGCGTGTCACGGTCGACGGTGCGGGACACACCAACCTGACTACGGCGCCGCGAATGCCCGACAGCCTCTGACGGCCTCTGACTCCCAAAATCGGGTTGGTGTGTCAGGGCCTTAAAGTTGAGTAGCTCAGCCTAATAATAAATTGTGTCCATAGGTGCATCCCAGCCATCAACATCCTCAACAATACAGCAGACCCTACAGTTCCAAAAACCGATAACGGAGAAAAGAAAGATAGAGATAACAGATGCCATAGTAGATTTCATCGCTATGGATATGAGACCCATTTACATAGTCGAAGGCGAAGGCTTCAGACAATTAATGAAGAAGATGGAGCCCGGCTACACTGTCCCCAAACGCTCCAGTATTTTAGATGCCATGTCTCTGAAGTACAGCGATCACCGAGACCAAATTGTAACTCAGATTGAAAACTCAACTGCCGTAAGTTTTACAACGGACATGTGGACCACCTCGGTGCGTATGGAGGCGTATATGGCTGTCACCTGTCATTTCATAACTCGGGAGTGGAAACTCTGTAACTTTGTTTTGGAAACCAAAGTAATGGAAGTAAACCATACGGGAGTAAATATTGCAGAACAGCTTGGAGAAGTGGCGGACGCCTTTGCCATTCCCGAATTATAAGCGAGTAGCCGTTGTCCACGACAATGCCAGCAACATGAAGCTGGCAGCTGAAATATGTGTTTTGTATCTTTGTTTGACTGTTCAGGTTGTAAAATGTTATAGACGGAATGTGGAACCAGATTTGGTCCCCGGGTGCTGCGCTGGGTTAAATGCAGAGGACACATTTAGTTTTAATGTTTGCGAGTACTGAGACAATAAATACATATAAATCGTAATAGTATGCTCTTTCTGCGCTTCTGCTTAACAGCGTGTTGTCAGGTGTCTCGGATTCGGAGCATGTTATGAAACCTTTTGGGAAAAAAAAAGTGAAAAAAAAAAAAGTGAAAAAAAAATGTATTAAAAAAAAATACAAATCTCTCCGCACCGAATATTCGAATATTCGCTGCTGATTACTACCGAATATCCGGAGCCCGAAAAATGGTATTCGGGACAGCACTACACCACTGCATCCCAGATACAAGAAGTTGACCCTGTACTTGCCAGTAATAGGCATGGCTTTTCTTGATCTTAGGGGAGCCACATTCCATCTGCACATATTTGCAGTCGACATAATTTGGGACATTGGGACATTTTAATTCAACAAGGCCAAATTGCGGATATTCTGTTGGGTCAAAAACAACTCCAGCAGGGGAGGCACCAAGCCAGGCCATAGAGGAGTGAATGACAAGGCCACAAGGGGAGTAGTTCATGTTTGCCAGTCTACTGTATTCAGCTGCTACTGTGGGCTCCATCTCTGCACCTCTCCTCATTTCTGCAGTCTGCCTTGTACCTTTGAGTATTCGCTCTGCAAGAGAGTTAGCAGAGCTCTCACCTCTGACGTGACAAATCTCTCTAAACCTTGAGGCAGTAACCCTGGGTTTGCGGAGCAGATGCCACTCTGAGCTAGAGCTTTGCTCACGGGTAGCCTCCTCAATTTTGTGAGACATTTCCAAATCAACAGATAAGCTGTTCATATGTAGTTGCTCCTCTTCTGAGCACATCAGCGGTAAATCACATGGCAAGATCACATACCCCTCTATGGGCAAGTGGGGTGTTGATGGTGTGTCAGTCTGAAGTGTGGTGTACCGAGACGTCAAAGCAGGCATCTGATAGGACAGAACACTGCCCTCCTGCACAATCCCGAAAGGACTTTCCACAAGGGGCTTGTCAGGTCTCATGTTCATTGTGGTCACAAGCGGTCTGTCTTCAATGCTGAATGCTGAGTATGCCTCCGTAACTCTGAACAGGCAGGGATCTGGTAATGGCCCCACCATGCCTCTGTAAAATCTACTCCTACAAAGAATGGCATAGACAATATAGCACATTAATGTGACAATAAAGGTTAGGAATACAGCACCAGAATTATGAATTTTAAAACACAGGAAACACAATTTTCCAGCTAAAATTACCTTACTCCAGTCTGCACCATCCTATTTGGTACAGGCTTGGTGAAGACCATGGAGTTGATGGGCCCTGGCTTCACACCCTTAAGGAAAAGACAATTACTGTTCGTTGAGTCACTTTAAAACAAAAACTCTGTGAAAGATTACAAGTATTTGAACCTCATTGAAATTACCATTGTTTGCGGCTTATGCCATTGCTGTTCCGATTCAGTACAGCTATGCACAGGTGGCACAACTGGCATGTTCAGTTCAGTGTAGTATGCTGTTTGGAACAGCAATGTTATGGTGTGATTGCACAAAACAGTTCCTGCAACACAGGAGCACTGGTTGTGCGTGAGCACCACTGGTGATGAATCACGAAGCGTTATCTAAAAAAGAGAGAAGAAATACTAGTGAGTAGTAACCTCACTTGTGGTAAATGAGCCAGGAGATTATTATTATGAGTAGAATTATTGGTTATTTTTACTGACCCATTATCCTAGAGGAAGCATGTATTCCTGAATGCTTAGTGTTACCCTCTTATGGCGCATTTCCACTGCAGCGGGTAGCCCCGTTTAAGCGTCCTGGACCGTCCTCAAGCGGCCAGGCCAGTTTTTGGTGGCATTTCCATATAGCCTAGTACCGGCTAGCGGGTACTTTTTCTCTCTTTTTCCAGCCCCATAAAATCGTGGTTCTATCAGACCAGGCCAGGGCTGTGACGTCAACACTCGACTGCTGATTGGTCAGAGAGAATCGTCACAAGATCGCGCGCGAGATCATCCCTCGCGTCACATATATATCAAGAAGCAAGCTTGCAGCATTTTGTAAACGGAGGAGCTACAAAAATGGCAACGTCGAAGAAAAGCACACCGTGGTCGACCGAGGAGGTGACGACGTTCCTACATCTCATTGGGGATGATAAAATCCAGCGGGAGCTCGACGGAACAACGCGAAATGTGAAAGTGTTCCAGGATGTCTCTGCACAGATGTCCGAGCGCGGATTTTCGAGGACTTTCCTGCGATGTAGGGAAAACGGAACGGCTTTACTGGAGTCCCTGCAAGGTACGCTCACTCCTAACAAAGAAGTCTATTTTATCCTTACATTAATGTTCGACAACCCGTGCTTTTATGGAGCCCCAAAGAGCTACATAGCTAGCTAAGGCAGATAGCCTAGGCAGATAGCCTTAGCTAGAGCTATTGTTTGCTAACACCATATGTGCCATTGTTTATGTTCAGTTTTTCTTTTCTATAGTTGTTGTTGCTATTTAGTATTGTGCTGCAGTAGTTTGTGGAATTAACAAGTCATTTTGCTGTTCTAGATGATTACATTGGGACTCGTGAGGAGGAACATTCCCGAACAACGGGTGATGGCAGTGTTCCGTCCACATCGTCATCGAATCCAGAACGGACCCCAGCCGAAGAATCGACACCGACTCAACCACCAACACCGAGTGCCATCACGACACCGCAGCGTGTGGTTCTAGGTAAGAAATAGAAATGGAAAAACGACTGGAATTGTGTTTTTGTTTTTTTAAACCGTGGATCATCCATCGTCAGTAATTAAAATAAGCTATATCACTGTGTGGAAATGCTCTGTTACAAGTAAAGTCTTAGCTAGTAAGCAGCTAGTACAGTTGTGTGTGACATCCTATCATATACATATATTTATATTCATTATCAACAGGCTGGACATAATGTAATTCACTTTCACAATCATTGTAAACATCTAGGGCCAGAACTTTCTTTAGTTCACCTTACTGTTGTTCTGTTTATACATGTTATTCTTATATCCTTGTGTGACCTGTACCTGTCCTGTGTGTTTTCCTTATTGCTAATTATTATCTTATTGTCACCCAGGCAAGAGGAAACGAGGAGGAGAGGATCGGGCCCAGCAGGAACGGCACCATGACTGGGCAGCCGACGTGGCCCGTCTCCTCCCTGATACTTCAAAAAACCTTAATAGTTATTGTACATATTATATATTTTTTATCTAGTTAATTTTTAAATGCAACATTTGTACTTCCTTGTTTATTTATTTTCTTTAAAATGTTCATTTTATATTTACAATTCCATGTATATTTATGCTGGCTGCAATACAGTTTTACATTTTTTATTTGTATTGTTTAATGGCATGCCTTTTTGATACAACATTTGTATTTGCCATCAATAAAGTACTTCTTTGACTTATCTTATCTCTTGTTGATAATGAATGGCACCCAACATAAAAAATGGCACCCAACATAAAAAAATCATAAACATACATGAATTTATAAAGCAATAACAAACACCATCAGTTAGGAAAAAGCCCCTTACTTTTAAGAGATTTAAAGCAAGAAATTGAGTTTTCTAGCTTGAGGTCCTACTCTAAAACATTATTACATGTTTATTTTGTAATGGTATTAAGAATACATGATAAATACATAATACATGTAGAAATTGCTCAATTGTAATACCCTCGTTCTACTAGACTCAAACAACACATTCCTTATATATTTCAAAGACGAGAGAACAAAATAAACCTATAACCCATTCAAGCAAGCTTTTAACATGTCTAGAAGAAAGATTGAGGTTATATTTAATATATTATTTTATGTTGTGGATACTTTAGTCTCCATCCATGTTTACAATTGTCCACACTATTTTACACTTGCATTTATGAATATAGTTTTGCTGTGTTTTACACTTTAGTATTTATGTTTATAGTTAGCTTTGATATTTGCTTAATTGATTAGAAAGATTTTCTTTTCATGATCTGATATTTCCTCAAATGTTATTATGGGGCAGTACTTACTGGTGCTTGAATTTCAAATATTCAATTCAGATAATATTTGTTTAAAACATTTGACAAACACATGTATATTGAAAAAAAAAGGATTTATTTATGTTCAATACAATGAATACAATGCAATGCTTGCTGTGATCACTTTCCTTCTTGCTGTGATAACAAGCCACACACCAAGAAACAAGTAAACAATCGCTTCCACATCCTCCATTGTTGTGTGTGTTTTGTGAGTTGTGTCGCATTGAAGATGACGCCACTGCAGTTTTACCCAGCGTCGCTCCGACCAAAAAGCTGATCGCCCCGCCTACACTGCGTTGCTACCCCAGGTCCTAAACTGTAATGGAAATGCGGCACGGCCTCGGCCGGCCAGCGAGGCAGCCCGAGGCCTGAGCGAGGACGCTTAGGGACGCTTAAACGGGGCTACCCCGTTGCAGTGGAAATGCACCTTTACCCTACAATACCACAATTTACTTTCTTTGGAAACTAAGATGCCTTGAAAATTGTATTAAAGCAGTTTTGACTATATATTTTAACCCCCAAACTTACACATCCATAATCAATGTAATAATATCTGACCAATCAGCTGTGATAAAGCAGGGAGAAGTAGGACACTGTTGAGATTCCCTTAAGGTAAACTAATGTTTAAAGGTCACATGTCATGGCCATTTCCACTGATCATAATTCCATTGTTGTGGTCTACTAGAATAGATGTATACTGTGCAATTTTCCAAACTCTCATTGGTTTCGCATACAGCATCTCTGTAAAGTATGTGTATTCACTCTCTCCACTAAACGGCTTGTTGCAGCTCCCCCCCCCCCTCCCTGTGAGCACAGTGTGCTCTGATTGGTCGGGACGTTGTGAATCGCGCTAAGCTCCGTGGAGGTGTGATTTCCTTGCTTAGCGATACACAGCGAAACACAGCCAAACTCACCCTGAGCACACACAAAGTCACAGCCGAAGTAAAAACAATAAGTGTGGCTTGATATTGAGTAAGAAAAAGGTTGATAAACGCTGTGAGAATGGGTCTACTGAGAGAATTTCGCCGCGATCCCGACTGTCTGTTATCAGCCTGCAGCCAGGGAGGAGAAATCAGCAGAGCTGCATGCACTGAGTGTGTGAGGAAGTCCGTGGATTGGTCAATTTGGACGAATCAGCGGGGGCTTAACGTAACGGCTCCGCGGACGTAACGTAACGGCTCCACGGATTGGTCCATTTCGTTCCGGAGACGACATGACATCATGATGTACCCGGAAGAATCAAATGGACAGTGACGTAACTCCAACGAGGCGTTTTGGGGAGGTATTTTCTGTTTTAGAGTTTTACTCCCAACATGGTGTACTTTGAGGGTTTTGACTCTGCAGACCGTTTACATGCATACAAACCTTCATAACACACAAGGGGACGGGCAATAACCGGAAAAGCATGACATGTCACCTTTAACTGAACTGAAACTCAATAAACAGGGGGGAACACAGTGTCAATGCTGCCTGCCTATACTCAAACTGTGTGCTGTCTCGCTCTTCCTCATTGACCTGTAGCACCAACCCAGTCTCACGGCATTTCATGTTCACCAACACGATTTTTAATCTATTGATTCGTGTTCACCAACACGATTTGCCCCTTTTTTTCGTGTTGCACGATTTTAAAAGCAATGTATTTCTACTGCCTGCAGCACGTCTTTTTCTCCGGTCGGGTCGTGGGAGACCGGAAGCTGTGTGGTTCATAAAAACATGTTCTTACTCAATATCAAGCCACAATTATTGCTTTTATTTTAAATCGTATAATTTTGGACTTTTGTTGCCGTCTGTGAGTAAAATAAATGGGGCTCAGAGCCTCAGAATACGGAAATCTGTATTTTTTAATATTTTTTTCCTTCTAATTCGTTATTCTTTTCAAAATAACACACTGTTATTTACTCACCAATAACACACAATTATCCTTGCTTTTATGTATTGGTTTAATTCCATAATCTCTGGCATTTTTGGCGTCCGTCAGGAACTGAATTTCAAAATAAAAATAACCGGAAACAGACGTAGGCCTCTAAGGGACATTTCGAGCATCATTGCGATTGTCAACATTTCTGAGTTTAGGATGGCCGAAGACACTACGCTACCCATAATCCCCAGCTATCGTTTAGGACTACAGTCCCCGTAAGGTTACGCACAGCGTCAAACAGCTGTGTGAAATGGAACAAAACCACGCCAGACTATCCAAAACTGGAATCGAACGCCCATAAACACATTGGTGTTATCAAATGTAAAACATATCATTAATAAATGGGTGAAAATCGCTTGTGTCCATAATGCGCAGCATTAATATATACCCACATGACAGCTCATTGTTACTTTGTAATTCTACTCCACGACAATTCAGAGGTTAACCTGGTATTTTTACTCCACTGCATTTATTTGAGTTACTTTTCAGATTCTGATTAATTATGTGAAATATAAACAACCCTTAAATCAGATTTTAGTTACACGTGACCTGAGTAAAATTCAGGTAAGGTGAATGTCAAGTGCCAACAATCAGGAGAGATATTTGATAGTTGGTGCTTGAGAAGACTAAACATGTATCTGCAATTGACATGAATGGAAACGAGTAATAAAGTATATTCATTACTCGTTATTCTCTACTAATAGTTAATTAAAGACTGTATATTATGGCTATTTTGGACATCCCTTTCAAGATTTTCAAAGGTTTATTGACATATCATATACACAACTACGGTGTAGTTATGCAATGAATGAAACACTTGGATCACAGGTTCCTCAACAGTGCATTACAAGACATCTATCAATATGTGTGTACCTCCACCATTAAACATATTCATATTCTGCACATTTCTTATTCTATCTACATACATAAGAGTATAATTCAAATGTATAATATCAGTTAAAATAAGTGCTTCAACATAGTTAACATTGCAGGAAAGCAATATATTAGACGTTAAGTACTTTGTCAGGCTTAATATTTATCTGTAGATAGATACCCCCAACGTTTTTTTCTTATTTAAAAGAAGACCTTAATCTGTTATTTAATGTTTAAATAAAGATGAATTCATTTTTCTGTTTTGCACCTCCTCCTATTAATATCTTTGTACATCCTGCACTAAACTGTTTTATTGTAGAGATCACTTATAGTATCTCCTTGATTTTTTATATTCTATATTTCTATCACAGACCTTCTACTTTCCCCCTATGAAAGTATGTACTCTTCATATTTGTATTCAAATTTTCAAATAATATTTGATGAAAAAATATTAAGAGTACATTATTGTTTTTATGTGTTATATTATAACACATAAAAACAATAATTCAATAACGTGCTTTAACCACTAGGCGGTGCACACAAGGGACACACAGCCATAATAACTTTGTATTATTAATGTAGGACACGTTTTATTCATGCTTTCACATAATTTTACAGCATATTGCTATACTATTTAAGACTCAGTATTTACATTCTTACATTCAAAGAAAATCAGTAATATCTTTAAAAACTACATTCCTTTTATATCAGCTGTGCACCGTTATGGTGTAAAATATAACCTATCTGTGAATTAGATCAAATGTAAAAGTCAGCCGAATTAGTGTTGATACTGCAAGGAGACGTATTGTGTGAAGAGAAATTGAAGATGTTGTTTAATTGTTGAATATATTTATGATCCACGTCAAGTATTCAGTTTCAGCGGCATTTTCTCAGTTTTTCCAAAGGTCTTCTCATCAGGGCTCTATAAATAAAGAACTATGGCAGATCTGTAATATACAATGCAGCCGAACCGTGTATTACAATGCCGTTATGTGATGACTTTGAAAGAGAAAAGCAAGAACACTCGGAATTAAGTATTATTTTATTCTTTTAAAATGTTTTCCGGATTTCATATCATATAAACACCAAATCCCAGCATGCATTGCGGCTAAAACATCCAATAAGCGAGCTTAAAACCATAGCTGAGGATCTTGGGTAATCGCTCGAAATGCCTACGTCTGTTTCCGGTTATTTTTATTTTGAAATTCAGTTCCTGACGGACGCCAAAAAAGCCAGAGATTATGGAATTAAACCAATAAATAAAAGCAAGGATAATTGAGTGTTATTGGTGAGTAAATAACAGTGTGTTATTTTGAAAAGAATAACAAATTAGAAGGAAAAAAATATTTAAAAAATAGATTTCAGTATCCTGAGGCTCTGAGTCCCATTTATTTTCCTCACAGACGGCAACAAAAGTCCGAAATTATACGATTTCAAATACAAGCAATAACTGTGGCTTGATATTGAGTAAGAACATGTTTTTATGAACCACACAGCTTCCGGTCTTCCTCGACCCGACAGGAGAAAAAGACGTGCTGCAGGCAGTAGAAATACATTGCTTTTAAAATCGTGCTGTGCAACACGAAAAAAAGGGGCAAATCGTGTTGGTGAACACGAATCAATAGATTACAAATCGTGTTGGTGAACACGAAATGCCGTGAGACTGGGTTGGTAGCACAAGGCTCTCACGCTGACCTGCCCTGTCAGCCTGTCTTTATTGGACACTGAATGAAGAAAAACAGAGCAACAGCATTAGATCTATACTCACGTCAAAACATCTATGGCAACATTGCTTTACAAAAGCTGATACCATTATGCAGTGTGGCTAACAACAAGACAACCTCTAGTTGGCTAGGCTATAAGGCTATTAAACAATAGTATTTTTTAGCAAAATGGCTAATGTTTTAAATAATTAACACCAGAAACAGTACATAGCATTACCCAGAGCCCTATAGTAGTATAACTACTATTATAATAATAGTAGTTATACTATAGGGCTCTGGCGTTACCTAGCTTTTGACAGCTAACGTTAGCATAACCCGGAGCATAAGCTAGCTGGTTAGTACCCGTTACCTTCTTACCTTCATAGTTGTGTATATATGACGCAGCATATCATTTGAAGCCTTTATCAAGTTTGCTGGCTGGGGCTTTAGTCGTCCGGCAAATGCGATGAACATCTGACATTTTTAATTTCGGAAGCTCTTGTAGGCAGCGGGTGTAGAAGGTCATCATTTTCAAACAGGAAATGAATCTGCCGCTATGAGTAGAATGCGGAAGTGACTGTGCATGTAGCCTATGCCCCTATGGTCATTATTTTTTTGCCACACACATTAAATAGGAAAATATTCTGTGCATGCGCAGTGTAGTTTTTACAGTCACCATTGACTTAGACAGTGAGAGGGAGGGGCATGATCGGGTTTTGTCCCACATGGCTCTAAACAGCTCAATAGGCACACACTGTAGACACTAATTAGAAGAACACAGACTAAAACAGCAATGTACAGACGAATCAGATGATTAAAATATATATATTTATATATATATATATATATTTTTTTGCATTTTTTTGTAATCATTATTTTTAATACTTTCTGCTGACACTAGGTGGGGCTGTGCCCCACCTGCCCCTAATGACCAGTTGCCACTGGGCCAAACTATCCTACAATTTAGGATTTTACAGAGAGGGTTATTTGTGAATAAACTACCCTATGTAACGTTTGCATTCAACGGGAGCACTAGAGGGCGAAAACTTTAAAACGTAATTATAAGACGTATTAAGCACTTGAACAAACAACATATTTGGTCTTAATAAGGGCCTGAAGGATCGGGCCATTTGGTCGTATGAGTTGGAGGACTTGTTGGTACATTTATTTTAGTTTTTATGATCAATGATGTGAAAATATACACAACCCTTAAATCAGAAGTAAAATTCAGGGAAGGTGATTGTCAAGTGCCAAAATAAACTATGCAATATATTAGACGTTAAGTACTTTGTCAGGCTTAATATTTATCTGTACATACCCCCAAAGTTGTTTTCTTATTCAAAAGAAGACGTTAATTTAAAGTATTCTTTAATGTTTAAATAAAGCCTTATTAGTTTGTCTGTTTCGCACATCCTCCTTTTAATATCTTTGGACATCCTGCACTAGCTGTTTTATTGTAGAGATCACTACAGTATCTTCTTGATATTTTCTATTCTATATTTCTATCATTGACCTTCTACTTTCCCCCTATTGTGTATGTAGGCTACTCTTAATATTTACATTTTTTCATCAAATATAACATTTTCAATAAGACAATTCAATAATGTGCTTTAACCACTAGGCGATGCGGGTTAAAAAAACAGTCAAGTTTACAGTGTTAACACAATAAATGATACTTTCCAGCATAATCTCCAGTTTAGTCTATGACGGATTCATTTTTTTATCCACACATATATTGTTTTGATATTTGTAACACCAAACCAACACTGACAAAATATGGTCTTAACATGACCCAGTGGTCTAGTTAATAAAACATAATAATATCATATTACTATTAACTTTATTGTGAAATTAAAACAGAACGATAAAGAAAAATGCAGTTTCAGGGTGCATTCACACCTAATAGTCCGCTCTCTGGTGCGCACCAGATAACAGTTTGTTACAATGTTTCATTTTTCAGAAGGTTCGGTTTGCGTTCACACTGGCAAAACTCAAACGGACTATAAACTTTAAACACAAGTCATGTGCTCGGAAATGCTGTTCAACCATTGGTCAGACATTAAGGGGGTACAAACGCAAATCCCGGCAATTTCTAGCGGAGCCTCCGCCATGAAGCATCGGCACTTTCGGCAGGTTATTCTCATGCTGCTGTTAATCTGGAGATCAACAGACATATGATTATATAATCAGACAACGTCTGTTAAAAAACATTATTACATGGCTTTGTTGAATACTCGATTCTGATTGGTCAATTTAAAACACGTGACACGTTTTTAATCCAGAACAGACAGACCGCTGTCAAGGATTTATTGACCGTTGTTAAGGACGCTCACATCTGCACAAAGAAGTCCGTTCGATTTAACTGTATACAGTTTGGCTGAAACTAACTGACAAGACAAGAGCGACAAGAAAACAGCGGAGAAGTAACGGGCAGAAACCCTCCTTTTTACGCAGCGGTCCAGACATAGGTCAGACGGCGACACATATTCAGTTGCCAGTTACTTTGGCATTAGGGCAGGGATATCTAGATACTTCCCAAGGTTTGACATAATGAATTGTGCTACTTTTAAAGCAAGCAACGATTTTTTCAAATCTGTAATCAAAAAGCTCCTCAAAAACGCTATCGAAGCAGTTCCTGCCGTTGCTACGTTAGTTCAAACAGTAACAACGGACTATTTTTCTTAGCGGATGCATGTAAATTTAAATACAACTATTTTTTAAATCAATAAAATAATTTTCTAAATCCACAAAAGCATTTCAATTAATATTGGGAGTCATGTCGTTACTTTGTTGAGAATGTGGCCATGTAATAAGCGGGATAATGTGCAGCAGCACGGTCATTATGGGGAAAAGAACACCTTCATGCCGATCTAGATCCCTCCGCTTCGCGTCGGGCTCCTGATCAGCCTGTCGGTGTTCTTTTCCTGCTTATCCATGAGAGATGTTCTGCAGAGGAGGGGCGTTTCACCGACGACAGGTGTTCTTACTGTTATGTAGCTGACGGAGAATTTTTACTTTACACGACACTGTTCAACACTTAATTCTGCTTTACTCTTTAACTAAACAACCGCGGATGTCTTGAAAGACTCTTTCGCTAAAGATTTTTGAAGATATCCGCGTTCTTGTGACACGTAAATACTGCGCTTCCTATGTTTTGGTGCGGACTGCGTTCACACCAGCAATGAACCGCTCCAGAGTTCGCAAGCAAGTGTTCCGAGACCACCTATTTTAGCGGACCAGAGTCCGGTTGTTTAGTTCACTTAAGAGGCCTCGGACTGCGTTCACACCGACCCAAATGAACCGCACCAAGCGGCTAAACGCACCAGGGTTCGATTCAACCGGACTATACAAGGCAGGTGTGAACGCACCCTAAGTCTCGATTTGAAGCTTATGCATTGTACCATGAACCTGTATAGACCTGTAACTGCATGAGGAGTTGGAAAGGTAGTTTCTGAAGATGTTACAAATAACACAGCATACAATGCCATAATAACTTTTTATTATTAGTGTAGGACACTTATGTATGTATAACATCTGAAGATGAATAATTCATGTTTTCACATAATTTTACAGGATATTGCTATATTATTTCACATATTGTAGTTCGACACATCAATATCTGATATGTATAACATCACAGACAGAAAGGTATATCCATCATTTAATGGTAAGCTATTGAAATTCTGATTCCATAGCTGTGTCTCTCATCACCCAAAACCCCTGATTATTCTCTCAACTAAGTATTTACTTTCTTATATTCAAAGAAAATCAGTAATGTCTTTAAAAACTACAAGTCCTTGTATATCAGCTGTGCACTGTTATGGAATAAATAAAGCCTATCTACCAATTGGATCAAATATAAAAGTCAGCCAAATTAGTATTGATACTGCAAGGAGACGTATTGTGTGAAGAGAAATTAAGAAGTGAAGATGTTGTTTAATTGCTGATATATTTATGATCCACGTCACGTATTCAGTTTCAGCAGCATTTCTTCCAGTTTTTCCAGAAGTCTTCTAATCAGGGCTCTATAAATAGAGAACTACGGCAGATGTGTAATATTTAATGCAGCCGAACCGTGTATTACAATGCTGTTATGTGATGACTTTCAAAGAGAAACGCAAGCACACGCGGATTAAAGTATTTATTATTTTTTTTAAATGTTTTCGGATTTCACATCGCATAAACACCATATCCCAACGTGCATTGCGGCTAAAACATCCAATCACCGAGCTTCAACGATAGCTGAGGATTATGGGTAGTTCAATGTTTTAGTCTATCAAGACCTCTGAAAAAAGAAATGTGTCCCTCAGAATCAAAAGGGAAAAACCTATGGGAAAAACACAAAAGCAGTGTACACAATTTAAACCAATGAATGTCGTGTAATTAACAAGGATAAACTGATGTTTTTTTGTGGATGAGTACAGCAGATATCACTGTGAAATCATTTGACAGTGAGGGGAATACGGTTTCATTATAAAAACTTCGAGACCGGAAACACTGTTTTGACCCCATGAGGGTTGACGCTAACTTCACATGGACGCTGCCGTTACATGTTCTCCTAGCAAGACCTCATATAATCTTCGTAATATCTATCAAACTATAGATCCTACACATCCACTGGACGTGAATTCTAAAAGTACAATATACACTTCTCGCTAGAAATGTAATCAAAAAGCATTTTAATGGCCAAAGCGTTCCCCCGCCGGGGGCAAATACAACAATATTGCACAAAACTGTGTCTCAGGGCTTCTTAACATTTAACAACCTATTAATGTGTCATACCCACTTAACGGGAAGAAACTCAGCTATCAGACAATATTAACAGTTTTTAGCTAAACAAAACACAAGGGTAATACCAAGCCTCTGAATTAGCACTTAGCACAGAACTCACACTAGAGATATTTTATACTTAATGCTATATGCACAGACTAGATATCATATGAAAGCTGAGATTCCACAGTTTCCATTGGTGTATGTTTCATCACTGTGCGACCAAAACTCACGGCAGCGAAGCCAGGAAAGACAACACACAACTTCACTTTACGGGGCCAAAACGGCAAATACGTCTTACCTTTGCTGCAAGGGCATTAAAACGCATATAAACGCTGCTGAAGGTTAATCCAATGTCTCTGTGTCAATTTGAAATGATTACTGAAAATCCATGTTAACATTTATGGCAATAAACGTTGTTTTCATATAGAGTGTAACTATCACAATCTTATGAAGGACCCAAATGCAGCACTCGATAAATCAAGGAGTATTGGTAATGTACTTTATTGGTAATAATACCAGAGCAGAGGGATACCAGCAGAACAGTAACAACCGGATGATATGCAGGAAAACGAACCAAGAGGACAGCAGGCAGAAGGTGAGCAGGTGAGGCAAAATCGAGCAATGGGTTCCAGAGATATGGCTCATACACCCACATGACCACAGAGGTGGGTTTTTTTTCCCAAAACCTCTCTAAAAAGGTCAAGTTTCAGTTGTTTTGCATCAATCTTGATACAGGGTACTTATTATTTGTTATAGTTTGGATTCCTAAAGGTTTGGGTCTACTATCCCATCATTCAAGGGTGGTTTTCGCTATAAGTAATGGGTTTTTTTTGGACGGAAACTATAATTTAAATTGTTTTACTATGTTCAATCTGAATTGACTTAAATAAAAACATCTATATTGGTTCTGACTGTTCTACATCCAACTCACAGGTTTGCTTTGAGAAAAAATATTATTAATTTACCCCTTTTAGAAGTGAAGATATCGTCATTTGTTCTGGGCATGTCATTTCCGAGCCTGATACAAAAACAGGCTCAGTGCTTAACAGGTTAAGAGGCATGCTACAATGGGTGATCTGTTTGGTATTTTGAGCAAAATACTTCAGAGACATGTTCCGTATAGATATAGCCCTATAATATATTGTTCAAATATAGCATGATATAGGTGAGCTTTAACAGGGAAACACAATTCAAAATGTAATTGTATTGTTGGTTTATCCAACTGAAACTCAGCGCAAGTTCAACCAGGAAGACCTTCTTTACTCATTCATTCACTATTTCCATGTTACTAATCTCTCTCCTCTCAATAAGTGATCGGGGGCGTCACTCCCCGGCTTAACCAATCACTTCGCTCTATTCTCACAAGCCTATCATAGCGCTCCGCTAAACCTTTTAAATCTGCTCTCCTGTCTGCTCTCCCCTCATTACAGGTGAATCGGCGCAACCCTCCTCCACCCCTCGTTCACCTCCCGTCCATCTGAATCCAGGGTCAAGCTAAGCCACTCCTCTTCAGACCGACCCCAGCTATCCATTCACCACCATTCACCAGTGTCTAGACCCCGGGGGATTTCATCGGATCGGTTTTCCCTTCCCGAATGATATTCCTGCACAACGGGGCCTAATCGCCAAAACTCCTTTACATTCATGTGTATTTCTGGCAATAAATATGTATTCTTACATCAAAACTGTCTCTCTTGATTTAACTCCTGTGACTCCAGAGATGGGGTTTGCTTCCGAAATCCCACCTGTGATTATGTTATGTAGTATGCCAGTAGCCTATGTAGATTACATTTTTAAAAAATCATTTCAATAATGGAAACATCATTTTGTTACCAAAATGATTTGCTTTAGCAGATTAGTTTGATGTAAAAGTCATTTCCTTGGAGACAGGGTTGCCAGTGTTCTCTTTGAAAACTAGGACTTTTTTTATACGATGACTTATGTGCTCGTAGTTTGCAGAAACATTTCACCACCAAGGTCCACTGGATGGTTGTGTGATTGGAATGAAATCTCCAAAATAGCTACAAGAGGTCAACCTGTCTGCTATTTTGTTGTATATTTTTACTGCAAAGGTAGTTCTTTATTTCTTGTGAAAATTAAATTGAAGGTGGGTATTGTTTCTCTATCCACGTAGGAAGAAAAGTTTTTAATTTAAGGCGAGACACAGCAGGCAAAAACTATAGGTTACTTACGTAACCCCAGGGCTCAGAGTAACATGAAGTGAGATGTCTCACTATGGGATGCGCCTCATCGCGGAGCAAACAGAAGCATCAATCTCATTACGCCAATCCTGATTGGCTGGTGATCTTGACGTCAACGTCAGGGGAAATCACCCCCTATAAGTAGCCTGCGCCACGACGCATGCGTCATTCAAGATAAGCACCTCTTCTCGCTTCACCATAGCAAGGAGGGCCGTCTGGTGAGACATCTCACTTCATGTTACTCTGAGGACTGGGGTTACGTAAGTAACCTATAGTTCTCATTCATAACACTCCGTTCGATGTCTCACTATGGGATATTGTAGCTCCCGTATTGCCAGACGAGCTTATCTCGAAGATCACCGATCAACCAGAATTTAACAGGTGGAGTCCCGACTCAACAACAAGGTGCCCAGCACTGCTCGGGCCACGCTTGGAGCGGAGACGTCTAGCCTGTAAAAGCGGACAAAAGTGAGCGGCGAAGACCAGCTTGCCGCTGCACAGATGTCTTGGATGGAAACACCCTTGAACAAAGCCCAGGATGTAGCCAGGCCCCGAGTCGAGTGAGCCCGCAGACCCGAAGGTGCTTGCAGATTCTGACTCGTATAGGCCAAAGCAATCGCCTCCACGATCCAGTGGGAGAGCCGTTGCTTAGTAACAGGCTTACCCTTGTGAGGTTTAGCCCAGGACATGAAGAGTTGGTCATTAAGACGAAGCTCTTTTGATCTGTCCATATATGTGTGCAAAGCCCAGACTGGACACAACAGATCCTGCTGCTGCTCGCCGGAGGAAATCAGCTGCGGAGGAAATGCCAATTGGGGTACACGAACCAACCACCTTTGGTGTAAAGGCAGGGTTGGGTTTCAACAACACTCTCGTTTGCCCTGGGGCGAACTGAGTGCATGAGGGATGTACAGACAGTGCATGGATATCGCTGACCCGCTTGGCGGATGCCAGGGCCAGTAACAGCACTGTCTTGAGTGACAGATGTTTCATGTCAGCTCCTTCCAGGGGTTCAAATGGGGTCATTTTGAGCCCATTTAAAACCACTGCCAGGTCCCATAAGGGCACCAGCGACCTGGAGACAGGGAGGAGCCTGCGAGTTCCCTTCATAAAACGGCAAACCAAAGGATGTTGGCTAGCCGTCTTACCCTCAAAGCCCACATGGCATGCAGCAATAGCAGCCAGGTATACCTTGATCGTGGAGAAAGCTCTGTGTTTTTTCGATCAAGTCCTGTAGAAATGATAAAATCACCCCGACAGGACATTGAAAAGAGATGTGTCCTTCTTGAAGGCACCACTCCTCAAACACCCTCCACAGTCGTAAAGAGACCTGGTGGAGGAAGCTCTCGCACTCTGAATAGTGTTTATCACCTTCTGAGGGAGTCCCACTGTATTCAGATTGTACCACTCACGGGTCAGGCCCATAGTGCCCCGCGCTCTGGGCGTGGGTAAAGGACCGCCCCCCCCGCCTGAGACAATCTGTCCTGCGTGGTGGGGGCTGCCATGGCTGCCCGCACAACAGCTGATATATCTCCGCCAGCCCGTACATTGTGGGCTAGGGCGGAAACAACAGAGTAAGTGTGTAGCGTTGCTCCTTCACTCTGGCCAGAGTTGGGGGTAACAGAGCCAGGGGTGGGAACGCGTACAGAGGACCCGGAGGTCGATCGTGTACGAGTGTGTCCCCGCCTAACAGTGCGTTTAAATTGTGCATTAAAGAGAACAGCTGTCATTGAGAATTTTCTCCTTTTGCGAACAGACTTAACGCGGCTCTGCCGTAACGCACCCACAGCGGACTCCCGATCCTTGGATGAGGAGTCCAGTCTGCATAGAGTGGTGCACCTCTGGACAGTAATTATGTCCCTAGGTGCATAACTCCCGGTACCTGTGTCGCTCTCAGAGAGAGGAGACGTCTGCCGCTCCAAGGGATCAGTTTGTGTGCCAGTGTGTGTGACTGGAGACAACGCAACCTCCCCTGGCGGTTCATACACGATATTGTGTTGTCTGTCCTCACGAGGACATGGTGTCCTCTGAGAGAAGGCAGGAAGCGTTTTAGGGTGGGGAACACCGCTAAAAGCTCCGGGTAGTTTACGTGTGCCCGCTGGAGGTCTCTGCTCTAGGGACCTCTCACCGGGCGACCTTCGTAAATCCCCTATCAGCTTGTCTGACCTGCGTCCGTGGTGACCACCTTCCGTGAAAGGACAGCACCCGTAGGCGCGTCCCGCACTAGAAAAGTCGGGTGTAGTGCCACTACGCATTACATAATAACCAAAACTCTCCGCACACCGTTTAGTTTTATTATGAGGCCCATGTTGAGTGGGTGCTTTACGAGGACATTTTCCCCCGTAATCTGACTCCGCTCTGTGGGCATTATAGATAAAACCCTTCTTTCTAGGAGAGAGAGAACCTCTCTCTCCAGAATATGGGTTGACTCTCTCTGGGTTTGTGAAAACAGATAAAGTATAACTGTTTTGAGAAGCCCAGGCAGATGTCGTGAGTATCTCCTGCTGTATGCTCCTTAGAGCCAGCTGAGATGTCACGCTTACGGCTCCGGCCGGCACTGCGCATGCGCGTGACGGTGGTGCCTTCACAGCTCCAGTCGGCACTGCGCCTGCGTGTGCCGGCGGTGCCCTTAAAGCCCCAGCCGGCACTGCGCATGCGTGTGGCGGTGGCTTCACGGACCCGTCAATAATCCGCCTTTTGAGAGGTGCCGTAGCTACTCTCAAAAGGGGAAGGATTGGCGGGCTGTCCTTTACAGCTCTAGCCGGCAGTGTGCATGCGCGTGACGGTGGAGCCTTCACGACCCCAGCCGGCACTGCGCATGCGCGTGACGGTAGTGCCCTTAAAGCCCCAACCGGCACTGCGCATGTGCGTGGCGGTGGTGCCTTCACAGACCTGTTTATTATCCGCCTTTTGAGAGAGGCCGTAGTTGCTCTCAGAAGGGGATTTATAGTTAACGGACTGTTTATTGTCTTTCTTTTCATTTTTTTGAGCTGCGCCGAAGCCTGGATGCGTCAGCGGAAAATGGTTTATTCAAACAAGAAAGATTTGACATGTGTTTTATGCGGACTTGAGGATGACGTTGAGGCATCTCTCGAGGCGGCGGGGACACGTTTAGAGCCGGGGAAAGAACTTCCAGCTCTGTCACAGAGGGGAGAAGGAGGGGCTGTCAGGCCGCTCGCTTCTTCTTCCTCGACTGCTGGCCGAAATTCTGGGTTGGCTGCGCCTGGGCTGCAGCCAGAACCGGAGATTCTATAGGCCAACTCGCCCTCGTCTCCTGCCTGGGCTGGGGACTCGGGCGGGCTGCGACCTCTGCTGTCCTGGTAATTTAAACCTAGCAGAGTTCGGTGCAGCTTGGGCGAAGGGCCGCTGTTGCGAAGGCAGCAGCTGGACCCTTCGAGGGAGACAGAGGTGGAGGGCCTCGTCTTCCTTCTTTTTCGACTCGCACTTCCTCTGCATGGAAGCGAGAGCGGAGCCGAAAATCCCCTCGGGAACGATGGGCATGTCAAGCACATCTTCCTTTTCCCGGTCTGGGAGGTTGGTGAGGTTGAGCCATCTAGCTCTTTCCTGCACCACCATGATCCCCATTACCTTGCCCGTGGCCTGGACGGCGCAGCGTTGGACACAGAGACAAATGTCTGTGACCGCGTCTATCTCGTCCAGAGTGGCCGGTCCAGGATTGCTCGACATATCCTCACAGAGCTCCGCTTGGTACGCGGTTAGCATCGAGGAAACATTCAGAGCCCTGGCGGACAATGCTGCGGCTCTGTAGGCCCGTTCAGTCATGGTCGACTGGAATCGGTCCATTTTTGCTGGCAGCGTGGGGTTCCTGCTTGGTGGCGGGCACATCCTCGGTAGGAGGTGGGCTGCCACCAGCGGTTCCATAGGCGGTATGCGGAGCAGGCCGAGCCTCTCCATACCGTCACAGTCAAGGGAGAAGGCACCCTGGATTTGGGCCTTGTTGCTAAAGGGACGGTCTCTCCACGAGACCGACACCTCATCCAACATCTCCGGGAAGACCGGAAGGAGTTGCCTCTTCGTCCTCGTTGTTTGGGAAAAAAGTTTCCCCTCGTAACAGGACCTGGAGGTCTCCTTGGCCATTTCGGGCCACGGGATGTCTAGCCTGGACGCGGCGCGCTGACACACGGCCTGCAGGTCCATGCTTAGACAGGGCGAAGCTGGTGTGCTATCGCCCGGGAGAGCGGCCATCGCTCCCGGCTTTGCAGCTTGAGCCGATGACATGAAGATGTCGTCTTCCTGCTCATCCGAGTCAGACAGGAGGAACTCAGGGGTATCCTCTTCATCCTCCATGTAGTCTAACTCTAGGACATCTTCCGCGGGTGAAACCATGGTGAGGTCCAGCCGGGAGCCCCAGCTTGGTAAAGCGTGGGGCCCCGTTCCCGCGTCTCTTGCCGCCACCGGGTCTCGGCCTGATATGGCGCGGGATTCCGGTTATGCGGGTGCCGCTGTCGATGAGCCCCAGACCGACCCAGTGAGGGGCTCCATCTCTGCGGCGGACGCCCCCGTGTCTTGATTGCCAGCCGGAAAATCAGTTGACATGAGGGAGTCCCGTCCCGACAGGCTAGCTTGTTGTGCTAACCTTCGGCGGAGGCTCTTCATAGTGAAGCGGGCACAATGCCCGCACGAGCCGGGGTTGTCAATGGCCTCCTGGGAGTGTTCCAGCCCGAGGCAGGACGAACAGATCTGGTGTGAGTCTGTGCCTGACACTTTCAACCCGCAGCCGCAGCGCCGAGCCTCCGAGTTCCTGACTCCTCTGGTGTGAGGGAGAGAGGCGTCCATCTCGTTCGCCGCGAGGCGTGGAGAGGGCCCGCTCGTAACAGGTACGTCGAGAAAAAAAGTGTTACCAATCTGTCTTTAATCCGTGGAAAAAAGGACAGTGTGGGTTTTTTTCTCAAAGGATATTACCTGGTGTGGTAATATTATTGTATTCCTTTTCTCCTCCGTGAGAAGAGAAAATAAAAAAGCGTCCTCGCTACCGTGGTGTCGGCAATGAGGGAAAAAACACAAGCTAGCAACGGGTGTGTTGCTAACTTGAAAGTCAAAACCTTACCTTAATTCCAGAGGAAGAACGGCGAGGTTGACTATAATACTAACTGGTGTGTTAGTACCATACTCTTCTGCGAGACAGAATAGGGTAGCCGGCTAATGCCTGTCGACCGAAATTAGCTTTTGGTTCAGTCTGTGGACTGTTAAGCTAGCCCGGCTACTATTAGAGATGTGCTCTGAAGCGAGAAGAGGTGTTTGAATGACGCATGCGTCGTGGCGCAGGCTACTTATAGGGGGTGATTTCCCCTGACGTTGACGTCAAGATCACCAGCCAATCAGGATTGGCGTAATGAGATTGATGCTTCTGTTTGCTCCGCGATGAGGCGCATCCCATAGTGAGACATCGAACGGAGTGTTATGAATGAGAACATCGTTTTTCAAGTACTGGTCAATTTTGAGATTTTGTGCTATTTTGATTCTATAACATGTTTTCTTTCAGGCTTTTGGAAGGAAAACGTACAAAATACACATTTAAGTGTTTATTTTACTATAGTGTGTCTATTTGCGTCTGTAGATTTCTCCTAAATTCACCAAAAGTTAGCATTCTAACGTAACAAAAAGTACCGTGACCGCTGTTTGCACCATGTCATCAGAGGTATCGCTGGAAAGCTCTGTCTCTCCTGCACAATCTCATCAGATCCAAATATGGTCATTTCCTTTGTATAAGCAACCAATCGTGAAAGCACAAAGGGGTCTTAAACCAAGAAACGAAATCTCATTGGCTGGTGTCAATTTCTGACAACGTGATTCGTTCAGATGCGTCACGTGGTTTGCTAAAACACTTCCTGGTTAGCTTTCCGCTAGAAATTGAAATCTCAAAATGACAAAAGAACGGCGAAAAAAACTTTCACAGAGAAGACGACAACAATTGTCACTTGCACGAAGCAAGGTTATAGAAAAAACAAATGACCCCGAACATGAAATACCTTCACGGAGTGCGTCGAGGCGCAAGCTGTCATCCAAAGATCAGGAGGGTTTAGCTAGCGCCACACTGCAATCTTTAAAGGTCGTTTTCTCAAAATGAGTTTTTTCTCCTACTCTGAGTTCGAAATGTCAACTTCAGTAGCACGTACATACACCAAACCTTCCAGTTATATTCCTATCAATATTATGAAGGCTTTTACAGAAGGGTTTGTTCATATATCATTCATAGCCTGAATTATACAACATTGTATACCTAAAAACATGGCGAACATTGATATTTTAGGGCTGTTGACAGTATTTTCTGATTTATGGAGTGATAAAAAGAGGTATCCAAAATCCCTTCCGTAAAAGCCTTAGATACTAATATGACTACAAAATGAAACAATAATTTTGAACCTGGCTTTATCCAAAGTTCGGATTTCGATTCCTGAAATGTGTTAAAATATGTGCATATTTAATGAGATAATGGGTAATTTGCATATTTAAACATGCTATTTCAGAAAACTTGTAATACAAAAAACAATTGGCTTATTGTAAGTAATTAACTGGAGACATTTCTAGCTGATACTTTTAAGTTAAAACAATTACCCTATTCACCTGGGGTGTCTCGCCTTAATTCAATATAACATTCATTTTCTCAAAACATTGGAAATCATAACTAGCAGCCATGCAAACGCTGATGCATCCAACGCCCAAATTAGCCTCATTTATTGTAGCGAAATGACCTTCAATGACACTAACAACTGAAACATATCAAGGCGTGAAGATGGATGACACCAGGGCAAGGGAAAAGGTCGCAGTAAACAAGCCTTGACTTTATAGGAGTCAAGCAGCCTGGATGACACAGCAGAAGCCTTGCGAAAATATTACATATATATCGAGAGTACTAGTGAATATGTCAGAAATGACACAACAGAGTGCAGCTTTTTGAAAAGTTTGAACTCGATAAGATCCTGAAAAGGGTTTGACATCAAAAGAGTGCCATATGGATCTTTCATCTCTGTTTTTGTGCTTTAAAAATAAGTCGGCATTCAATGCTCATCTCAAGCTGCACAACTTGCCCTATCCACCGTTTCCTGAATATGCTGGAAAGGTCACCTTGTGGGCGAAAAGAGAGTATCTCTATACGTTTATGCCCATCAGACCGATTTAACTAGATTCACGCCAGTTGGCCTGTCAGTATCTATCAGTGAAAAGCAAATTAAAATGAGAACTGAGAGGAGAATTTACTCAAACAAACAAAGAACCTAAGATGCAAAATCAGGCTGCAGTCCAGGCAGTGAGCAGAAATATGCCAGTTGGCAAACTAGGCACTTAGGCTCCTGCTGGAACGCATAGTCGTAGGAAGCATCCTGAATGTGGGGGGGGCATTTTTAAAGGGTAGGTTTGGGGATCCCCCCCACGGAAAAAAAATAGATTTCCTGGTGCATTTTAACAGGTGGTTTGATACTTTTATGTGGCTATACTAGCATGAGGAAGATTATGGGTACATTTTGTAATTTCATCCAGTAGTAAAGAAAGGAAATATATTTGATTAATAATTCAGAGCCGTCTTTGAATTAATAAAAAGCAGTTTAAATGCCCATTTTTTGTACATTTATATACAACAATAAATATTTGTGAGTGCATTGAGAGATATTGTTGTGGAGAGTCATTTATATATAAATCGCAAAATACATTTGTGAATCCTTCTGTGAGCATGTATTAATATTGAGACTGATCTGACTCCATACAGATGTTAAGTTCACCTAGGAATGGTATCATTGACTTAAATGTTCAAATAAATGTTGCTCTTCTGTCTATATTGGTCATATGATGCCCCTTGACTTAAATGCTTCCTGTTCAATATCCCCACTGATTTCCTTAACATTCTGGGATGAGAGTCCACATCACAATTGACTCTAAACTGTCATATTCCTTTCATCACTCACCTCAGCAATGGACCTCTCTCCACTGTCCCTGTGTTCTGCCTCTGACTCACTCTCAAGTGCCTAGATGTCAAGAGAGGTGGTGAAGTGTTTGTTTGTTTGTTTGTTTGTTTGTTTGTTTGTAGCCTTTATTTAACCAGCCCCTTGAGATCAAAATATCTCTTTTTCAAGGGTGACCTGCAGATTCAAGGGTGACCTGCAGAAGAAGTGATAATTATTTATTGAGCAGTATACTCTTTCACATTGAATCATAACAAGTCATACTGAATGTAAATACAACTGACTCTAAAGTAAGTCCCAGTCTGTGACATTGGACTTTTTGAAGACTCACAGTCCCAAGCAGTAGGTAGAATATTAGCTAGTCTATGTAATGTGCATAGAAAATAAACAGTTAACTTCAGTTACTGGGATGGGAATTGCCTATAAGCACTCATAAACACACAAAAAGCTTCTGAATGATAAGAAGTATAATTAAAACATAATGCACATTGTAAGGGAAACTTCTGTTGCAATGAAAAGGACTCAGAGAGGAGCAGGAGTTCCGAATGTCAAACACTGGGATTTATTGAGAGTTTAATACGGCCGGAGGGCTCACAAGGCATATTCACATCTCTACAGATGACCTGCCCCGCGAATTCTGAAGACAAAAGGGCCCAGCGCAGAACTATACATTAAGAAAGGAGTGGCCTATATTCCCGCCTCTGGTAATCAATACCAGACCCTGGAACAAAAACTGTTTGTATGGCAACTTCTCATGTGCCCATACCCCTCCCCCCACAGGAAAGGCAAAGGACCTTTTGATCTGTGTCTTCCTGAGAAATTAATTGCAGGAGAAATGTAAGAAAGACTGAGAATCTTAAAACACAAAGAGATATCCTTAAAATATTCTCTGACAGTTCCTTCCTTTTTATCAATTTATGATAACCAATTAACATTAGTTTTAAAATATTTCAGTCCCTTAATCAATAAGCGTCTTCAGAGTTGTGTGGGCTCACATACATCAATTACATCAAAAAAGTAAAAACATTTCAATCACCATGAATGAACACAGTCAATCATAATAGAAAAATAATCTCTCTTCAGTGTTTGACTTCTTTTGTCAAAAGCACAATAATAAACACATGAAATACAAAAATATATTATGTTTCAAAATAAGATCTTTTATCATTTATCACTCAGTTAATCTCATTCATCAAACACAAATTCAAAATCAGCTTACATCTCAAAGATTCACTTCAAGGCAATTACTTATTAAAACACAATTAGAATTTAGGATTATAAGAAATCCAATTGAGGTATGAAATCAGAATCATGAGAGATCCAGCTACAATTCCCAGTTAAGGTATAAATTCACAGTGATGAATTGATCAATCTGTAATCTGTAAAGTTACAGTGTCCTCAATCTTTAACATTACTTTACGGTTACTTCAGTACGCTTATTCAAGAGTAAGGCACTTAGTAGTACATTCATTTTATTCAAATACATTTGTTCAAAATCTGAAAAGGAAAAATCAGACATTGTATTGTATAAACCTGAGGAAGGAAAAATCAAAACATCTATTCGTTTGAAATCGTCAGGCAGGTAATTTTGTATTTACTGTATCAACAATGAGAGAGACTAAGCCCTCGTACTGTAAAGGTTGCTCAGAGTCTATGGGTAGGATGGGGTTTACCAATCCTCAGCCTCATCGCTAATTCTGGATGCTATGTCATTCCAGCTCACTAAACCATAGTCAGCTTTCGTGAAAGGAATTGGGCTAAATATAGGAGAATGCATAGATTCTGGCATATTTTGGCACAGCCAACAGTTGCTAATATTGCGTTCATCTGCGTAGTCTAACATTAAACTTACTGCAGAATTAGTTTTAGTTTGTTTAAAAAGAGTGATTAAGGCATTTTTGAAAAAATCTACATCACCTGCTGAGTATTTAAGTGGAGTGGATAGAACATTTGTTTTTCTATCTGGCCCAGAAATGTAGCATGCAGTAGCACCTGGATTGGGAACCTGGTAATCTGGTTTCCTCGTTGTACATTTTACCTGGTAATGATAGTAACATTGTCTGTTATAATATGATAAATATCTTATTGTTCAATACCTTATAAATCTGAAAATATCAATACATTTATTTTGTTTAGTGTGAAAGTGTAATCTGATCTGACAAAATATATTTGTCACCAGTATTTAACACATATCTGTTCATCGGAAATATAAAAACAATCATTAATTGTACATCTGTAATCATCTGGTCATTCAATTAAAATGTTATCTTTGTACAAGAGCTAGAAGAACATGTCCTCCTGACTCGTTCTCCTCCTTTCTTTATGACACAGAATGTCTGGTGTGTGAAGGCATCCTGATACTGTAGATTAGCACTGAGGTGCTGATTGGCTCAAAACTCTTCTTCACCAGAGCACCATATTTCAAACCCCCCAATTGCTCTGCTTTTTGTGGCTCATTCAGTGAGCACTTTATGATTTCCCAGTGAAACAGAGGCTCATCTGCCTGCATTCCTTCTGCTATCTGCTTGAGAGCAGAGCCTATTCCAAGTGGCACATCCAGATGCCCCGCCCCGTGATGGGAGATGTTTAGGAAGAAATCTACCCCTCCAAGAAACAGGGAGCCTCTGAAGCCATCGCTCGTCCTGCAGAGTTGTCTGAGCAGAAAGATGAAGAAGCATCCCATCCCATCAGAAAGTTGAAGATCAGAATCCTCTCATCTTGAAAGACCTCGTGCCTCCTTGCCCGTGGATGGGGGTGCCCTCTGCAGCTGGAGAGTGTGACCCTCTCTCTCTGACCCTTGGCCTTCAGAGCTGTCCTAGTTATTGGGTTAACACTTGATAGAGATGTTTTCCTGAGTGCAGACAACTCAAGGTAATGGATTAGCACATTATCATTCAATTACAAAAATAGGATAGGCCCCTCAGAATTATTTGGGAGCCTTCCTGACACATGCACATGCATAAATGTAAGGTTTGTGTTAGTCATTTAACATGCAATACTCATCAGTCCAAAGCAGAGAAATGTTATTTTAAGTTAAATGTGAGCTAGTCCCTGTGGATATAACCCTTTCTCAATGATTCTAAATGTTATATTAATTCACCATTTACCGTTTGATAAAAGATTAGTTTATCAGGAGTACATTTCCTCTTCCATAAAACATAGGTCTGAGAAATGAATGTTTCAATATGAGATCAATTACTCAAATATAATTGACTCTCCCCTCCCTTTTCTTACATATGTTCCATAATGTAATAACAACGTAGGAGTCTATTTAAACATGGTATTGTCTATAAGCTATTAATCGAGAAAAGTCAGTATCAGCATGCAACTTGCATATAACTCTTCTCTCTTTCCTATCCCCCTCTTATCCTCATCTCTCTATTCTCTCTTCCACATCCCTCTCTCATCCTCATCTCTCTTCTCTTTCACATCTCTCTCTATTCTCTCTTCAGTTAGATATGAAATAAAACATACGAGTCCATGTAAGCATGGTAGAGGTCATAATCCATCACTCGAGAAAACTCAGTATCAGCTGTGCGCAACTAACAAAAACAATTGTGAGAAACATATATTATGCAGGAAATGCATACCTTTGTTGAAAAAAAACAAAGCATAGCCGATTTGGGAGGAAAAGCTTCATCCCTTTAACATCTGAGTTACCACTGAAGGCATAGCATGAATGATCGTGGGCGTCTGAGGGTGTCATTACTGAGAAATGTCAAACAAATTCAAAACCTTACATTTGAAAACAGGTTTGCATTCCTCCACTTAAAGGGATAGTGGAAATTGAACCCCAAATAGTTTCGTTTTAACTTATATACAAGCATAATTACGTACCAAAACAATCACACCTGATTAAAAAAATATAATAATTGCCTTACGCATGTTAGAAGCACTTTATTGCAGCTTCCCCGAACTTTTTTAGAAACGAAATTATCGATTCAGCCAAACCGGAATTGAGGAAAACTCAGGAAGACGAAACGATAACAAACAATGGCGTCTATGCAGAATGAACGTGGAAGGGCAAATATACCAGACAAAGAAGAAGGATTGTACGAGGTATCCAGTGATGATAGCGAGTCAGAAATATCCTCTCGGCTTTCCTACGAAAATGTAGTTTTAGGAACTGAATCTGAATCCGGTTCAGTAAGCGACGATGGTGAGAATATTGAGCCAGACGATGGACCATTACGTCCTTATTTGTTCGAGCCTGAGCCCGAGGTGATGGAGTTAGTTCACGGCATGGGCAATAGCCGCGTTCACACTGCGGTACTTTTCCCACAAAGGTTCATGCGAACTTAGTTCATGCGAACTCTTTAGTTCGCATGAACTAAGTACAGATCGCGTTCACACGTGGATTAGGCAAATGAAGCCGCTGACGACACTTCTTCTTCTTCTGCTTTGGGTTTACTGGCAGGCCGCAACCCACTTCACGGCGTATACTGCCGCCCAAAGTCCCCGGCCGGAAGTCCCCGGAGTTGGGGACTGGCTTCAGTAGAAGCTGCTGGGAGTCCCAGCAGCTTCTACTGAAGCCTTCCGAGTAAATCGCCAGAACGCCGACACCTCCTCATCTCCACCGCTCCCATGTTTTATTTTGTGTTGCCATAAGTTAGTCTCTCTGCGTTTCTGCGCTGGGCTAATGCTAATAATGCTAATGCGAGGATAATAAAATGGCGGCTTCACAAAACTTTTTGGGAGTTTTACGGGGCGTGGTTTGCAATTCGCCCAGCCAATCAGGAATATAGCTCTTTTCTCAAAAAAGAGCCGCTCGAAAGTCCCTGCTTTCTAGCAGGGACTTTCGAGGGGGTAAAAAGGTTCGCATGAACTACTTTTAGTACCGGCTCTTTTTGGTGTGAACGCGATCATGAACTAAGTTCGCATGAACCTTTGTGGGAAAAGTACCGCAGTGTGAACGCGGCTAATGGCGAGGATGACCAGGACCAGGCGCCAGATGATGCAGCCCTACGCACAAATAATCTTGACTGGTAGATCCCTAAGCATAGCTCACGCTAGGCGCTATATTGCAAAAGTTGGCATGCATGTACTGTAGGCCTATGGCTATGCCCGAGGATGACTGCATGTAGGGTACATTTCATAACATACCAGGGTCAGGTTCACATAAATTATCTTGTCACATTTATTATTGTATATGTAACAGCCTTATGGGCATTAATTACATGAATACATTGAAATGAATTGTATACTAGCATGATATACAGCTAGAGCCAATCGGTCTTTTGACGTAGTAGGGTCCTAATCCTAGGCTAGCCAGGCTGCCTGTCAAGTGTAGGCTGTACTCACAGTACTGTTAGTCTATCATGTCTATATGATGACTGTAGTGTACACATTCGACACTGTGTACCGGATTATCGGATGACGAGGCCTCCGGTCGCCTAATCGACAGGCAATAAATGGCGTTATACACAATGGTACAGGCTAATGATGCATTAAATCAGCCAGAAAACATAATAAAATACTCACTTCTTATGTATTCCACTTTCAATTTGAGCTAGAGACAGAGGAATCTCGAAACAATCGTCAGTAAAATGACGGGAGCACACGACTGCCGAAGTACTCGTCAGCTTCGGCTCCGTGAAGTTTGCCCGTGTTATCTGAACAAATTTCACCCACTGACGACGAATGGCTGGGTTTCTTGGAAAGGCATGCGTCGACACGCCATTCTCTGCATTTGCTGTCGCCAGAGTTGGGTGTAATGCGTTACAAAGTAACGCGTTACTGTAATAATATGACTTTGTCGGTAACGGAGTAGTGTAACACGCTACTTTTATAATTCAGTAATCACACTACAGTTACTAACATTGCCCCGACACGCGTTACTTCGTTACTTTCTAAAATCAGTCATAATCAAACCTCAACAAACACCTGCAAAGAACACATGCTAAGGTGAAGCTAACGCACATAGCTGTTGTTTATTTATATCACACACGTAGTCTGTTCTTCGTCTCTGTTTTCCGGTTGTTGCCTGTTTTGAATGACGAATACACACTACCGCCGCCTGCTGGTAAGGAGAGTTATTGCCACTTACGCATGCGCAGTTCGTACATGCTCGGCTGAAGTCTTTGCGGTGTGCTCCACTCTGGCTCCAGTGCAACACATGGCCAACACGCAGGAGAACACGCTGACGCAACAGCGTGAGCAGAGATAGACTGCGCAAAATATACAGATAGCAGGAGACAGAGGACAGCCATGGTCAGATATGAAAACATTCAGGAGCTATCTGGATCAGTCTTATGCGACAATGGAAACTGAACTAAAGAGAACATTTGAAACGTTAGCAGTCTGCGTGATCTGCCTGTAGGGAGGGGCGGGCCGGCCCTGCGAGTAAAGTAACGAGTAAAGTAACGAGTAAAGTAACAAATTACTTTATGTAGAGAGTAACGAAGTAGTGTAATATATTACTTTTTTTAAAGTAATATGTAATATATTACTTTTTTTTCGCACTACAGCCATACAAAACACATCTATTCACCATAATAAAGGTCGGCTATTCACATGAAAATGCTATTGAATGTCCGCCATTGTTTGTGCCCGTCTTCCTTTGTTTTCGTCGATACCCGACGATTCCCGAAGTATTTCGTTTCATTGAGAGGGCGTGGTCGGGAGCAGTAAAATTGAAAATAAAATGAAACTGGGCGCATGAAATTAAAAAAAATTGTCTATTATGCTTATTTTGAATAAAAATACATAAGTTAAACCCAAAATTCGCGGATTTCCACTATCCCTTTAAGGTGACGTTATCATTGGAAACAATAAAAACGAACTATTTTGATATAGAATCTATAAATTGAATCGTTAGAGCAGAACAGAATGGTTGTATTTTTAGCCTAAGCTCAGTGCAGCCTCTAGTTTCACCAGGTGGAAACATGGTCTATATAATGTAAATACATGTAGAAGTAGACAGTAAGAGGCCCCTGACATCAGGCCTATACCAACAATAGTAGGGGCTTTTTACAGCTTGCCAATCTTACAGGCATCCTCTGCATAGCAGTAAGAATAGCCTTAAAAAAACAAACAAACAAACCACTCCGTGGTAACGAGAGTCATATTTCTGACCTTTATGCCCTAAGTGAAGCCGTTAGTCTCATCTGACTGACCCAAGGGTTTGGTGCTGGTGTGACAGTTCCAAGTGTTCAGAGCAGACGTCAAGCTTTCAGTTCATGGCTCGGTGGGGGGGAAGCAGACCCATGTGAGACAGTATCAACGGCTTGTAAAGTTCAGTTTGAGGAATGTCATTCTCTCTAGGAGCAGGATAAGGTGTCCATTCTCGGACCAGACCATTAATGTCATGTAGAGCAGCCATAGCATCTCTGTAACTGCACTCAGCCGGACTGTAGTAGGGCAGAGCTGGGTGACTTTTAGTGAAGCCGTCCGAAGCCATCCACGTACCGACAACAGGGACACAGGGTCATCAATGTCTCTCTTTACCATTGGCTCAATCATAAAACAAATTAGTGGGAAAATGTGGAACACTAATCCATCCTGTGAAATGTTGAGTTAATTTAAATAATTACTTATGGGTTGAAATCAAATTATCATTAATATTAGAATTAAAGTCAGTTAAAATAGGACTTGCACGGATCAGAATCTAATCACTACACCATTTTCCCAGCTCTATAATGAAAAGGATAACAAGCAGGGATGCAAACTTGTCACCTTTTGAATCCAAAATAGGTCGTTTGTGTGATTCATGTAGATCTCCAATAAAAATATTATTGGGGTATGGGCAATGTTGCCAACTTTGGGTACCTGGCTGGAGTGAGATTTCGATATCATGGGTTTAATTACACACATGCGCACGAAATGACTGCTATCATGTCAGTAGCGGGAATTTAGCATATATTTAGGATATATATATAATATATATACAAATACACAATATTGGACACAGACTATAAAAGGGCACACAGTTTCATTCACTAATGAAAGTCAAACACATGTTTGTTTCCACTGTTTTATTGTGTGCCTGTCATGATAAGCAATTAATTGACTTATCGGCTCCCGAGTATTTGTGTTGGGTAATCTATGGTAGGGCTAACCCATACAGTGGTGGGGCTCAAATCAGTATTTGAAATGTAATTACATACACGCTATATCGCCCCATTGACGGTGAAACGCCACGCGTGAGGTTTGGATTATTTCCCTGTCTCAATCCAAATTGAGCTGTATGAAATAAAAAGGCACATTTGTGTTGTAGTAAACAAAAAGCGACCTGGAGCCAATCCTGCAATTTCCCCACAGGTAAAAAAGTAGACATGCTGAAAACCTAACCCCCGCAGCGGGTCTGGGGGGATTATTTGAAATACTAACATAAAATACACATTCTCTCTTGAGATGAAAAAATAAATCCATCTATTACTACACAACATAGTTAAATGAAGCTGAACCTGCTGCTCCTCACAGAGGGAAGAGGCTGTGTGAATTACTTTACATTGTGGATAAGGGTGGATAGCCCCCATTGTTCTGTGTGTGAAAATGGAAGACAGCCCACACACCTATCAATCATCAAACCGTGGGGTCTTATTTCATTATGTGATGATTTCTATCAACACGTAATATTGTATCGATGTATATAGGGATGTATTACCGCAAAATTATTCTCCTTTTTTTTCTTTCAATATTATAATGAATGTTCGAGTCTTCCTGCCCGTCGGCTCTGCTTTTGGATATAATAATGCTCTGCTTTTCCGCTAAATTTGTCTAGCTTAAGCAGCTATACAGCTGTTAGAACGGGGTGTTCAGAGCAGAGCTCCCTGTCGGAGCGGCAGAGCGTGAAGTGAACTGAAACATTTTCTGGCTATCGTTAGCTTTAGTGCTCAGATCTTGTTCTTGAGTAGAAGTACCAGAGTGTAGGAATACTATGTTACAGTAAGAGTACTGCATTCAAAATGTTACTTAAGTAAAAGTATAAAAGTATTCTCATCAATATATAGTGGAAATAGCGACAGTAAAGGTAGTCGTTGTACAGATTGGTTTATTTCAGAATAATATATATGATGTGTTTTATAATGATTGATCATGAGAGTGTTCTCAAAGCTGGTAAAGGTGCAGCTAGTTTGAATGACTTTGTATACTGCAGGGTAGCTTGTGGATTTACTCCAGGTGGAACTAAAGTCTGATTCAACACTTGATTATATTTCACACAATTCATCCAGATCCGTAAAGTAACTAAAAGGTATGAAATACATGTAGCGGAGTAGAAATACACCATGTACCTCTGAACTGTAGAAGTAGAAGAATAAAGTAGCAACACATTTAAATACTCAAATAAAGTACAAGTATCTCAAAATAGTGCCCAAGTATAGTACTTGTTGAGTTTATGAACTTAGTTACACCAGTGGCGATACAGATAGAAAGACTAAGCCTTGCACAGAGGCATGAAAATACATTTATGAAAATGCTCAACAGTGCTGGCAAAATTATAAACTGACTGCTACACAATTAAAATAAATGCTTTTATATATAATTATATTAGATGTGACTCTTTGGCATTTCTGTTATTACTACCACTGCTGCTTCAGTTGTTCTGCCTGCTAAAATCATCTGTTATTCCTCACACAAAGTGGATTAAGACAAATACACATCCAAAGTGTGTGTGTGTGTGTGTGTGTGTGTGTGTGTGTGTGTGTGTGTGTGTGTGTGTGTGTGTGTGTGTGTGTGTGTGTGTGTGTTTGGTGTGTGCGTATGTGTGTGTTTGGTGTGTGCGTGTGTGTGTTTGGTGTGTGCGTGTGTGTTTGGTGTGTGTGTGTTTGGTGTGTGCGTGTGTGGTTGGGGGTAGCCTGAATGTCTTCCCCTCCAGAGGTCACACCTGTCTCTGACCCCGTGTGCTGCGTTTTTTTATCCAACTCTGCAGCACCTTAGGAGCAAAATCAAGAGCAAAATAGTTTAGTTGAAAAAAAACGTCTCTGTCTGTTCGGATTTGGAAATCTCATGATTTATTGTGTGGGTGCGTGAACGAGAGAAGGAGAAAACAACATCTATCTTTGAACTGCAATTACTTATCTCAAAAAGATTGCAAAATTATACTCCTTTAAAAATTGCTCAATTAATTTAAACATATTTATTATGTACACAATAAAACCTCAACAAGTATATTGATCCTGGTTTAACCAGCGACCTTTACTTTATTGTTCATAAGCTCAGTATTTGACAACTATTAGGATTGTAGTAATGTCTGTATTGACCAATTGTACTAGAAATCATTTGAAACAGTTTAATAAAGAATGTTAAACTATATTTAAACTGTAATTGAACTTCAACATATATCAATTATCTGATTCCAGTGGCCAGTTGGAACAGTCAATCAACAAGGTTTTCATTTTGCAGCAACAGCGCAAAAGGTTTCAATCACTATGAGTATCATGTCTGGGTCTGGTTCTGTCTTATCTGCTTTGTTTCGGAATGTGTTCAATACATTACGTTATTATTTTGTCATTATTACCATACAATACATAGATTTAAGAATAAATGAAACAAATAATACAACATTGAGCTGTTTGAGCTTTACATCTTTACATTATTTATTTTTCTCAAGTAATTTACTTTTGGTGAGATAACTAAAGTTTAGTTCATTTTACCCTGGCTGTGGACTGATTCATTATTAGTTGTAACAACGCATGCACAAGACGGCGGGTAGACAAACAAACACGAAACAATTATACAAACAAACATGAACCCGCAACAAATATCAGGTGACAGCAAAACTCATTCGGCTACATTTTGTCCGAATTAGGGAGAGTCTCAGAGGGGGTAGGGAAATATCTGTTTAATTATGAGTGCCTTCTTACTCATAATCCTTGTACAAGTGCTAAGAACGGAATCTGTTGAAGAGCAATAACACATGTATTCTCAAATCAACAACCACTATGCTAATTTAGTGGTGCTTTGCTCTCCGTCCGAGAGCAGAGTCTTTTATGTATCCAGTGCCCTGTCTTCCAACAACAGCCAAATTCAACAACTAATCAGTTATGAAACACAGTGCTATGTCACATTCTCGCGTACCATGCCCAATCGTTCTGTTTAGTTCCAAATCGATAAATAGTGTGAGGAAAAGAATATGTAGCACTTTGTGCTCCTTCTTCTATGCCTGCTGTTCCCCGCAGGGGGGAGAATTCACACACACCCTGCAGCAGCAGCAGGCAGATTTGAGCCGATTCCTGCTGCTAATTTAACCAGTTGACCACTGAGACCTCCAGAATTCGGCGATTTGTTTCAATACAAATCTATCACATTGCTTCTAATGCATAAACTCCACTTTACTGATGCTATCTTTTAAGGTCTCTCCGAATATTTGCTGTGTGTAATTGTCCGGTAATTTAATTCCGAGAATCACACACAGAGGAAATCAGTAAAAGTCGATATTCCTAGATTATTTATTAGCCCCAAATATTCTCATTGTTTTTACATGAGCTGTGCTTGTTCTGCAGGCACATGCCCCAGCAATAACCACAGGGTAAATCGGCCAGGACAACGTCCCCGAGACACCAATTTCCAAGGTTATTTATTAATCCTCCAAATGTAAACGAGTAGAGAAACCAAAAAAAAAAATGCAGCTCAGTTTCACAGATAATTGTATGATACCGTCAATCACAGATTTTGGTAAGGCAATCTCCAAATAGAAATGTACACTTACCAGTCTCTGAAGATCTTTTGGTATCCTGTCGACAACGCCAATTTGTAAGCGAAACTTCTGTTGCAATGGAAAGGACTCAGAGAGACACGGGAGGAGCAGGATTTCTGAATGTCAAACACTGGGATTTATTGAGAGTTTAATACGGCCGGAAGGCTCACAAGGCATATTCACATCTCTACAGATGACCTGCCCCGCGAACTCTGAAGACAAAAGGGCCCAGCGCAGAACTATACATTAAGAAAGGAGTGGCCTATATTCCCGCCTCTGGTAATCAATACCAGACCCTGGAACAAAAACTGTTTGTATGGCAATTTTGCATGTGCCCATACCCCTCCCCCTACAGGAAAGGCAAAGGACCTTTTGACCTGTGTCTTCCTGAGAAATTACTTGCAGGAGAAATGTAAGAAAGACTGAGAATCTTAAAACACAAAGAGATATCCTTAAAATATTCTCTGACACACATTACCATTTTGAGAGAGAGTACCGAAGTTAAAGAACTCAGAAAATAATCTCTTATCGAACTGAGGCTCCAGTAAAACGCACTGACTGCATCTCTACATGGACATCATGGTGTTTACATGAGCACAGAGAGATAGGGATATTCATGTTCCCTGTTTACATGATAAATACTAGTGTAACGTCCGAGGTGTTAAGGCTTCAATGATACTTCTGTGTAACAAAAACTCAGGAACTTAGTACTTTTTGGAGCGTCCCAGATAGCGCCTCCGTTTATTATTGTACAGTCACACCACCCTCTCCTTCACCACACCAGGACAGACTGCGCATGCTCACAACACATGACCTCTAAACCCAATGCTTACACTAGTAACCTGGCATTTCGATGCCTTTTCTCATCTAAAGTTTAAACTATTCAGTATTTGTATCTCTCTATCATGACATAAAGACGAAACTCCTCTCCAGAAGTGAGACGCTTTTGCCACCACCGCCGCCATCACTGTTAACTGATTAACTGCTACCAGATGATGACTTACTATCCTCTTCTTTGAAAAAAATGTTCTTATGTCCATGTTGTCTGGGGGAGAAAAAATATCAAACCAAGAGATCGTCAGCTTTGATTTTCGCTGTATTAACCATTTCCTGAACATTTGGTGTGTGTGCCTTACCTCTGCTACCGGCATCGCTTCATACAACATATCTGAGATGTCCAACTATGACAACACTCCTTGAACATGCGCGCGCTATGTGAGAATCTGCCTTGGTACAAAGTAGCAGTGAAAACATGGTACGGAGTTTCATTGATTTGGGCATTCTCTCAATAAGCAAGTGGAATGGATTTGATAGTGAATCACGGACACAGCGCTCTACAAAGTGCGGCGAGTGGATAGACCGATTCACAGACTTCCCACATGGTAAAAGTGGTGGGGGTCTAAACTAATCATTTCAAAAAGTGGGGGGGGACTTGTCCCACCCTCATATAATGGCTGCGACGCCCATGACCGCAAAGACCATAAACAGGCACTGTGGCGACATTTCTGAAAATGATGCACAATAACATGATGTTGAAGATTTAACTTTGTGACCCCCTTATTACAAGAGAAAGCCTCCCAGCAAATATTGACATTAAACATACAGCAGTGTCCCAATGCTGGAAATGCAGCACTAAAATAACAGTTTACACATCTGTTGCCCAAAGCTCATATACTTTTAGGACATATTCTACAGTTTCTGCTTCTGTGTGAAGTTGTCCTATGCCTGCATTGTGCATGTATTCACTAAAGAAGACTTATGAAGCTTAGCGCAAGTTCAGACAGGAAGACCTAACACTCCGTATTGCTCGTCATGGCAATACTTGCTCCCTGCATCTAAATGACAGGGAGCGCCACTCCTCAGCGAACCTATCACGCCCCTCCATTTACAAGCCTAATTATCGCACCTGTTAATCCCTCTATATATGCTCTCCCCTTTCCTATCAGCTGTCTTCCAGGTGTCAACGCGCAAAGCTGGTAGTTCACACTCATCTTACGCCTTAAACACTGGATACGAAAACAAAAACAAAACAAAAAAAGCGCAAACATGTCTAATTCAGACTCCTCAGAGGACTTACCTTTTTCGAAGGATCTCGATCCTGTCTCCGATACCCTTTCAGAGGAAGCATCCAACTCTGCAAATCATCGTCGCTCCAGCTCTCGTCTGAGCGCCCGCAGTGGCTCTCGCTCAGCAGAGGCAGAATTCCTTGTCGCCCACCTCCAGAAGCAGGGCATCACCCCAGCCCCAGATCTCCTGATTTCTCAGCTCCGTGAGCTGGCGGACCAAGCCTCCGGCGCGGTCTCCCAGCCCAGGCCAACAGCCCCAGCCAGCCCCCCCGGAAGAGGGCGAGGGCGCGCTCGCGGCCGCGGGGGCAAAAGGCTTAAAAAAGCGAGTCCTCCAGGAGCTCGCCCGGCCAAAAAATTCTCCACTCCTCAGGCTCACTCCAGCGGGGCTCAGCAGCCCAGCACCGCTCAGCCTGGGAGCTCCGGCACTCAGCCCCGTTCGACAGCAGACTAGCCAACACTCTGCAATCCTTGGCAAGTTCCATGCTGTTAATACACGCTCGCCTCCAGTCCATGGAGAGAGGTCAGGCCGGAGCTTCAACCTCTTCGGCAGCCCCGCCGGGTCAGGATTTTACACCTGGCACGATAGCTCCATCTTACTCTCTGGCTTCCGCCCTCCCGGCTCCTCTCTCAGGTAGGCCCTACATCCCCCAAGCCGCTAACATCTCCTCACGGCTCCGGGCAAAAATCCTCGACGGGAAAGACATTAATTTGGTCAGCCTCATCCTGCCTTCCCCGGAGTGCGGCAAAGCCATCGCCATGGGAGGAAGCATTACTGCGGTATTCAAATCCGCAGACCCCCGGCTCCTCAAAGACCTTTCTATAGGACAATTCCTGGTAGCGTTTAGCATTTTCCGCGATGTTCTCTGCACAGTTTACCCTGGAAGGAGAGTGGAGTTAGACGCTTATCTGGCCATGATCGGAGATCTTCACATCAAATACAGGAAAATAGTGTTCTACCAATACCACAAAAGCTTCTCTAGCAAAGCAGCGCTACACTTAGCTCATAGCAACATCTGCCTGGACTGGTCTGTGCTGGATACCGAGCTGCTCGTTATGGCTACCGGCGGGCAACAAGTAGTCTCATGCATTAGCTGCGGAGCGCAGGGCCACACCTCTCCGCTCTGCCCTTCAGTACCTCTCTCCGGGTCTAGCATTTTCCCCACGCAGTATCCTGGGAACATTAAAACAAACCGTCAGGTGATTAAGCAAAGGGACACTAAGATTTGCGGTGCTTTTAATGAGAACGTGTGTTCTTACCCGTATTGTACTTTTCTCCACATTTGCAGTACTTGCAGGGAGGCCCACCCGAGGTCAGTTTGCCCCAGGCGCCGGCTCCCTTTCCCGCGCCAGAATCAACGTGGTGGAAAAACCTCTTAAAACATCACCCCTCGACTCCCATTAACACCACACAATTAGCAGCTGCACAATTAGCAGCTGCACTTTCGACTCAGGGCTCTCTCAAGGGTTCAGGGTAGGGGTTCTCTCTCCCCCCTCAGTGACTCTAGTGGCAAAAAACCTGCAGTCAGCCTCCAAAGAACCCACTATAGTCTCTCAGCTCATTAAAAAAGAGCTCAACAAAGGATATTTAATCGGTCCTTTCCATTCCTCTCCGTTCCCAGTGTTCCGGACAAGCCCAATAGGGGTCGCTACACGCAAATACTCCGAGAAGAAAAGGCTCATTTTCGATCTGTCCGCTCCTCGCGCTGGGCCGTTCTGCAGCATCAATAGCCTTATTCCCCCCCGAGTATTTTTCACTTCACTACGCTTCAGTCGATAATGCCATCAAGCTCATCAAATTCGCAGGGCAAGGAGCGTGGCTCTCCAAAGCGGATATCACCGACGCATTCAAAATAATTCCCATTCACCCATCTCAGTGGCACATGTTCGGTATCAGGTGGGAATCCAAATTCTACTTCGCTGTCCGTCTAACCTTCGGGTGCAGAAGTAGCCCTTGTATCTTTAATTATTTTTCCGAAGCCCTCTGCTGGATCCTCCTGAACATCGTCAGAATCCCCTCCGTTCTTCACTTATTGGACGATTTCCTCCTCATAGATCCCCCTCGGGACAACTCAGGCGACTCTCTAGCAAAACTCAAAACATGCTTTCAGGAGTTGGGGGTTCCCCTTTCAGAAGAGAAAACGCTAGGTCCCAACACACGCCTGGAATTTCTAGGCATTACACTCGACTCCGTAGACATGGAAGCGTCTCTCCCCACGGACAAACTGCAGCGCATTCGCGACATCTCAAAAGCCTTCTGCGAGCAACAAGTTATCACCAAGCAGCAGCTGCTCTCCCTGCTCGGGCACCTCAATTTCGCCATGCGTATCATCCCTCAGGGGCGCTCTTTTATCTCCCGGCTCCTGGATACAGCGTCGGCTGCAGAAAACCTCCATGACCACGTCTTTCTAGATGAAGGCTGCCGCTCAGACCTACGGTGTTGGTCCCTCCTGCTCGCACACTCGCACACCTTCTTCTACGACGACCTCGTGTACTCCTCCGACTCCATGAGATTCTTCACGGACGCTGCCCCATCCGTGGGTTTTGGGGGGGTTTTTCAGGGAGAGTGGTTTGCAGGCTCGTGGCCGCCGACATTTCCCAGCCATGCCTCTTCCTCCGCTCTGCATGAGATCTTTCCGATCGCTGTTGCCTGCCACGTGTGGGGGCACCTCTGGCCCCGGAAGCGGATCTCAGTACTCTGTGACAACCAATCAGTGGTCGGGATTATTAACAAAGCACGCTCCCCGTGCCGTGACATCATGCCGTTCATGAGAAGCATCACGTGGTCTTCCATCACCCACAACTTCCTCATCTCCACTCGTCACGTTCCCGGCCACCTTAACTCAGTGGCTGATTCCCTCTCTCGCTTCCAATTTCAGAAGTTCCGGAACCTCTGCCCAGGAGCCAGCGCTCAACCCGTCAGGATTCCTCCCCTGCATCTCCTCTCTCTCTCTTAAATAGAAGCCCCCTAGAAAGGCACCTCGAATCAGCCAGGTTTTTTATGAGGAAGGGCTTAGCCGCATCCACCCTCAAAACATATGATTTCGCTTGGAGAACGTTTGCGACGTTTTGCTTTTCTGTAGGCATCACACTTAAACCTGTTCTCATCTCCACCGTGTGTGCCTTCATGTGCTACTGCGCCACTGATCGCCACCTCAAACCCCAATACATCCAGGGCCTCTTAGCAGGAGTTCAGTTTAACGTTCGCTGTTACGTTCCCGGCTTTCCCAGCCTGTTCGCAAACCAGTCAGTCAAACACATCCTCAAAGGTCTCATTAAAACTTTTCCCCCCGTCTTAGACCGGAGACGCCCTATTACACTCTCCACTTTACGCCTCATGCTCTCCAAACTTAGAAGTGGGTTATTCTCCCCTTATATCGATGCGCTACTCGATGCTCTATTTCTCCTAGCTTTTTATGCCTTTCTCAGACCAGGCGAATTTACCACCGCTTCCCTTACTTTCGATTCCAATCGAGACGTCAGCTTTTCTGACATATCCTTTCACGCTAGCCACTTTAGTTTATATCTTAAACACTCCAAATGCGGCGGCGCCTGCTCCGTCATCGCGGCCCGCATCGACTGCCAGTTCTGCCCTTATAAGGCCATGATCAAATTCCTACAGCTTAGACCTACCTCTAATCCTCTCTCACCATTATTCCTTATCTCAGGGAATTTTCCTTTAACTCAACAACAGTTCAATGTCTATTTAAAACAAGTCCTCATTAAATCCGGGTTATCACCCCTTCTATACACGGGGCACTCCTTTAGAATAGGCGCAGCTACTTCCGCTGCTAATCAAGGCGTCTCATCCTCATCCCTGCAACAACTCGGACGGTGGTCCTCCTCCGCTTTCTCATCCTACATTCGCCCTGACCTCAATGCCGTGCTGGCTATCCAAAGGTCTCTCCAACCTTAACAAATTGGTACGTATGCATATAACTGGTGGTGGTTCTTAGCATGTCAGCACGTATGTCGCCCCGCGGCTCATGTTTATTTCTGCATATCTAGCCCTGTATGTCCAGGCTGTAAAACCTTCGGGTCTGTATAAATGTGTCCCTGCTAAGGCAGGTTGCCCCGCACGTTCGGGAAGCCCTGCACGTTCCGGGCGCCCCGCAGGTCGGGATGCCCCGTACGTCCGGGACGCCCTGTACGTCCGGGACGCCCTGTACGTCCGGGATGCCCGTATGTCCGGGACGCCCTGTACGTCCAGGATGCCCTGTATGTCCAGGATGCCCTGTATGTCCGGGATGCCCCGTATGTCCGGGACGCCCTGTACGTCCGGGACGCCCTGTACGTCCAGGATTGCCCGTACGTCCGGGAAGCCCCGTATGTCCGGGTCGTAAACCTCCGGTCCGTATAATATGTCCCTGCTAAATTCAGGTTGGCCCGCACGTTCGGGAAGCCCTGCACGTTCCGGGCGCCCCGTACGTCCGGGGCGCCCTGTATGTCCAGGAAGGATGCCCGGGAGGCATCAGTCGTTTAAATTCTCACATGTATTAACCTCTCCTTTCCATCCATAGATTTCCACTGCATCCCACAAGGTAAGATTCTTCACATTCAGTACTTCATACTTCATTCTTTTGGGGGTTCATCGGAAACGGTTCTTCCCTTCCCGATTGATATCCTACAAAACCTGGGCCTAATCGCCAAAACACCATTTCATTCACTTGTTATAAACTGTCATCATTATGTTTCATTTATATAATGTGACCGATAATAAATATGTATTCCATACATCACGTCTCTCCTGATTGAAATATTGGTTTATTGGTGTTAAAACACCATCAATTCTAAATCTTGTGACCAGAGAAAAGAGAACAAATATTATATTATTGCATGTAACTCGGTTCTATTCGAAATATTGTGTTTGTAAAGTTTTACCTCAATTATATTATTTTCTTATCCTTTTTAAGGGGGTTTTGTGCCGCGACCTTTGCCTCTCAGGCCGCATGCAGGCCACCTTACACTGTGGCCGTTTCTCAATCGCGAGGATACTTGCTTGGTAGCACATGTCTTCCGAGTCACTTCCTTCAGAAGCTAGGCAATAATTCTTCCTGGCATTCGGAAAACGAAGAGTGGAACAGGCTAGCAAGTGTGCAGGTGTGCGTCATATGAGAGGCCCCGCCTTACATTTTCCGCCACAGATTTGGGGAAATTGGTCCGTGCGCAAAGCATTGTGGGGATTTGAAGGACTCGAAGTCTACCCATGTGCAGCCTCGAAATTACCCCCAAACCAAGGACGCGGCCTCGGTGGAATTCCAAGTATGCTGGAGATTGGAACAGTCCTTCGGCGGCACTCGATGACGTAGTATCCTTGAAATATTGGCTTGGAAGCCAGTTTCCTCGCAATTGAGAAACGGCCTGTATGTCCAGTGACTGATCACAATACCTTCAGACAAAACTCAGGGTTAAAAAAACAATCTTTCTGTTGCTAATGCTATTTTTAAGTACTTTCCTAGGCCATTATTGATCTAGACCATGGGTAGCCAACACGGTGCCCGCACGGGGACTTAGTCGCCCGTCGGGCATGTTCTAAAAATAGCTCGCCAAGCAAATCCAAAATGTATAAAATACACAAAACAAAAAAGGAAATGTAATTAAAATAATCTACCCTATGCATAAACGAAACCTCAATCATAGCAAACTCTATCTACTTACTACAACTCTATATCTATCTAACACCACTCCTCCCCCCACAATGAATGTTGACCAATCACGTTCTTGCTTGATTTGCGGGACGAGCGTTGCAGTCGGGAAGAAAAGTAATGTGGAGCAGGGGGAATAGTGGATCGCCGGAGCTGTTAGATTAACATTAACATGCTTATTGTAGTTCTAAGTGCAATGCCTTGCAGCCTACGCACCTGTGCATATGTGTGGGCTGGAGGAAAGGAGTGAGCAGAGGGTCGAGTTGTCGATTCTTGTTCTGTGACTATCTTTCTCAGCCTCTGGCTTTCAGCTGCTATTAAAGAGACGTGCTACCATGGAAACCAAACAATGGTGTAGCTGTATTAAAGTCAGAGTGGAAATAGTCGTGAGTAAATCTGATTTTGTCAGAAATCGGGAGAAATATAACCCCGGGAGAGGGCTATGAAATCGGGAGTCTCCCATGAAAATCGGGAGGGTTGGCAAGTATGGTCTTGAGAGTTGTATCCATACATTCATGTTGTACTCAAAATGCACCAGATTGATGCATTTAACTTCAACATTTAAAAAAAAATCTTCCCGGGATTGTATGCCCCCAGACCCCCCTAGAGGATGTGACCCCCAAATAAAGCAGGTTAAAATAAGTAAATTGCATACATTTTCTTTTAGTAAACACTGAAAATGGGTCCCACAGACCCAAACAGCACCCAAAGGTTAAAGGTAAGCATATAATAATGTTAAAATGTGCTAAAAAAAGATGAGTAAAAGTAGCCCCGACTTGTTGTCAGGACCACGACACAAACTAATGAACCCAAATGCACGACCCAGAGACAAAGTGTTGAATATAAAAAAATATATATTTATTTATACAGTTCAGGTTATCCCTCTTAAAAGGCGAGACACGGCAGACAAAAACATCGTTTTTCAAGTACTGGTACATTTTGAGCTATTTTGATTCTATAACATGTTTTCTTTCAGGCTTTTGTAAGGAAAACGTACAAAATACACAAGTGTTTATTTTACTATAGTTTGTTTATTTGCGTCTGTAGATTTCTCCTAAATTCACCAAAAGTTAGCATTCTAACGTAACACAAAGTACCGCGACCGCTGTGTGCACCATGTCAACAGAGATATCGTTGGAAAGCTGTGTCTCTCCTGCACAATCTCATTGGATCCAAATATGGTCATTTTCTTTGTATCAGCAACCAATCGTGAAAGTACAAAGGGGTCTTAAACCAAGAAATGAAATCTCATTGGCTGGTGTCAATTTCTGACAACGTGAATCGTTCAGATGCGTCGAGTGGTGTGCTATAACACTGCGGAAAATGCCTATTTCAAAGTTAGTTTGGCCATTAAAATGCGATTTGATGTCATTTGATGCGAGAAATATGAGTTGTTATTTCAGATTATGTGTGCAGTGGATGTACATGATCTTTAGTTTGCTAGTTATTACAAAGATTACTTCAGGAAATTGTGTCCATACAACGTTTTCATTGTTACCAAGGTGGTAGCTATCGATATTATTTCTGTTATGTTGTGTAACTGTTTAATGGTGTTATCTTTATTGCTAACTTCCCCGTCAATGTATAGTGTTGGTCCACAGCACAAACGTATTAGTTTGACAAAATCCGCATCTAAAATGGTGGCATAGATACGTTATTTTCCCTTGTGCAATTCTAGTCTCACATCTCACATCACATCGTCATTAACAAATACCGGAAACAGACCGAAAACATTTAAAACAAATAAAATGTTATTAATATTATACTCTTATAAGATGTATGTAGATATTTCATCTCCGGCCTTGTCAGGTATTGAACAATCAATAAATAAAGAACACAGAATTATTAAATAAAAAAACCACAGAATTTGCGTGATTATACTAAATGATTTACAAATAAACACCACTGCATATTTACAACCGTTACAAATGCTGATGTAACGCAAATGTGTCCAACTTGGGATCAATAAAGTATATCTTATCATAAGATGATCGATGGCTACTGCCATATTTGCAAAATTTGCCTCTGAACCTTGACAAGTGCATGTTTCAGGCATATCAATTAACAACAGGAAGGGTCACAGACATAACACCAGCTGTGAAATAAAGCTCTTCTGACCTTAGCTGGCATGTGGGTATATATTAATGCTGCCCATTATGGGCACAAGCAATTTTCACCCATTTATTAATTATATGTTTTAAATTTGAGTGTTTCCTATCCCCTAAACCTCCAGGGATGTACACAGTTTAATACTGGAAACTTCTTATTATGGGAAATACGAAAACGTCTTTTAAAACTACAACTCCCAGTAGAGACGTGCCATAGATAGAGAACATGTTGCGAAACACAATAGTAGTTCTGGGGACGGGGTGGACCCGTTCAAATCCAGTTTTGGACAATCTGCCGTGGTCCCATTTCAAGTGCTGTTCGACGCTCGGCGTAACCCTCAGAGCACACTCTCCAATCACAGAGCTTGAGGACTATCACGGGGTTTGTCAAGCGAAGCGGAGAGAATACTTACTTCCGGGTGTAATATTCTCTAAAGCAAATGAGCTGCTCCGACCCTCGGTCCTGACGGACTCCAACTTGTGTTTATTAATCAAACAAATAAATAAACACAAGGATAATTGTGTTATTGTTGAGTAAATGGAGAACTGCACGGGGGAAAATAACGTATCTATGCCACAATTTTAGATGCGGATTTTGTTAAACTAATACGTTTGCGCTGTGGACCAACACTATACGTTGACGGGGAAGGGGGTAGCAATAAAGATAACACCATTAAACAGTTACACAACATAACAGAAATAATATCGATAGCAGCGTCCCTAGCAACCACCTTGGTAAAAATAAAAACGTTGTATGGACACAATTTCCTGAAGTAATCTTCGTAATAACTAGCAAACTAAAGATCATGTACATCCACTGCACACATAATCTGCAATAACAACTCCTATTTCTCGAATCAAATGACAACACGCATTTTAATGGCCAAACTAACTTTAAAATAGCACTGAGAATAGCACCGAGAATAAAATGAAGTTCGGCCATGTTTTTTTGTTCTGCAGGGATACATTTGAAGATCACGTGACAAAGTCGACAGCCATTGGAATGAATGGAATGCCTTGGAGGTCAACCAATCACAGAGCTTGAGAACTAATCACGGGGCTTGTCAAACAGAGCACATGGTGTAGTCCTAAACGATAGCGGGGGATTCTGGGTAGTGTAGTGTCTTCTGCCATCCTTCACTCTGAAAACATATTTGTTTCTCTGAATCGAAGGGGAAAAATACAAAAGCATTGCACACAATTTAAACCAATCAATGTTGTGTAATTAACAAGCATAATCTGGTGTTTTTTAGTCGATGAGTAGTGCAGATATCACTGTAAAATCAATCGACAGTAAGGGGAATACTTACTTCCGGGTGTACAATTCTCCGTTATCCAATGGGAATGGACGCTCACATTGCCTTTAAGGGCAGCCGACACAAACGAATGCCGTGCTTCCATGAGCATGAAATCCCGCCGCAGATGGGAATACATTGCAATTAGTTGAAAGCTATTTGCGTCCCTTTATGAAGCTGAAGGAGCCTAGGAGCGTCAGAACTGCACGCCTCGGGACCCTGACCAAGCGTCACTCCTGGACGTTTATGGAGTGAGAGTGTGTTTGTTCATATATTATTCATAGCCTGAATTATACAACATTGTATACCTAAAAACATGGCGAAAATTGATATGTTAGGGCTGTTGACAGTATTTTCTGATATATGGAGTGATACAAAGAGATATCCAATATTCCTTCTGTAAAAGCCTTAGATACTAATATGACTACAAAATTAAACAAGAATGTTGAACCTGGCTTTATCCAAAGTTCAGATTTTGATTCCTGAAATGTGTTAAAATATGTGCATATTTAATGAGATAATGCTATTTCAGAAAACTTGTAATACAAAAAACAATTGCCTTATTGTAAGTAATTAACTGGAGAAATGTCTAGCTGATAACTTTAAGTTAAACAAATGACCCTATTCACCTGGGGTGGACAGAGTGGTGGAAATAAGAAAATGTGCTCACAAGGAGGAAAAAACTAGCGTAACGTAACCAAAAGAGGACTTAATAAAAACCTAAGCCTAACAAAATAAACAAACATAACAAAACCTGACATGAGAGAAAGGAATTATTTCTGAGTTGAAGCTTGGCACGACCATTCGAGGAAACAAACAAGACAAACTGACAGGGGAGAGACAGGACTATTTAAACATGAGGTGAGTGGGAACAGGTGGAAACAATCAGGGGCACTGATGATGGCGGGAAAAACACACCGGGGTAGGAAGAAAACAGGGCCTGAAATTAAAGACAACAGGTAAATACAAAATAAAACAGGAAATGACAGACAAAATACATAAACATAACTAACACAATTGACGAGACACAACAGTACCCCCCCCCCCCCCTTCTAGGGACGACTCCTGATGGCCCAGGCTGATCAGGACGACGATTGTGGAAGTCCCTGATCAGAGTCTTATCAATGATAAGAGCGGGAGCTACCCATAAGCACTCCTCGGGGCCGTATCCCTCCCATTCGACCAGGTAATGATGTCCCCGGCCCCGTTTGCAGACCGCTAGTAGCTTCCTGACCGTGTATTAAAGTATTGTTCTAAACTGTATTAAAGTAAACAGGTATTATCTTGAACTGTATTGAAGTAAACATGTATTATTTTGGACTGTTTTAAGTAATCCTATATATATATATATATAACCTTCTCACTTACACTCAATGACCCAGATACCCTGCTACACACACATATTCTTTTCAAGGTTCTTTCTGGGGCCAATATAATCTCAAGCACCAATATATCTGTGTACAATGTTTGATTGTCAGGGAAGGAATAGTTTGTGTGAAATATTCCTTGGGAAAATAAAGGAGTGAAGTCAGGTGGAAGATAAAGATTGACTCCGTCCTTGTTTACTTGCGAAGCTGAAACGCTCTGTTCAGAAGTAATACACCAATATATCTGTGTACATTGTTTGATTGTCTGGGAAAGAATATCGTTTTTGTGAAATATTCCTTGGGAAAGTAAAGGAGTGAACTCAGGTGCAAAAGTGAGTCTGTCCTTGTTTACTTCCGAAGCTCTCACGCTCTGTTCAGAAGAAAAATACTTTTTCCCAGAACTCTGATTCGCTGTATTGGGCCCGACCCGAAGTGAATCCAACCAGTAAGAACACCTAGGGGAGTGAGCAACCGGCACAACTCCTCCCCACGGACTCTCTGATTCGCTTAGGAGTAAAATGGGATGGAAGAGCCGACACAACTACGCCCCAAAGATGTCTATATATACTGTTGTTTATTCATGCAAAATGCCCCCTGTTTCTGACTGGCTGGTCCCGATATCTGTATCGCACGGCAGTAGAGCGGGGAGCCCGGAGTGCTCTGTTACAGGGCACTCTGTATTTCGTATTGTGTTTTTTACCATTAAAATCAGATTATTGTTAGAACTTTTATGCCGGTGTTTTGAACTTCTTTTATTAAATCTGACCAGGCTCATCTAACGGACGGCGCGGAGCGGAGGTGGGCTTTAAGCCACCACTACTGTGTTTGCTCCAACAGTATACCGGGCCCCCGTCGATGATCCGGGGTGGTGGAGGGCCCTTGGAGGCGGGAACCAAAGCGCTCTCCTGAACAGGCTTGATCTTGCTGACGTGGAACGTGGGGTGGACCTTGAGAGACCTGTGGAGTCGGAGACACACCGCGACAGGATGTATAATGTTCTGAATAGGGAAAGGACCCACGAACCGTGGTGCCAACTTCCTGGAATGAACATGTAGGGGCAAGTCTTTAATGGACAACCAGACTCGCTGACCCGGTCTGTAGACGGGAGCCGCACGGAGGGAGCGATCTGCCGCTGCCTTCATCCTAGCAGATGTCCGAAGGAGTATCTGCCGAGCTCCGGCCCAGACTTTCCGACAACGTCGGACCATGGCGTGCACAGACGGGACTCTGACCTCCTCCTCATTGGCTGGGAACAGCGGGGAAGCCGAAGGAAGAGTATTGTGGGAGTATTCCACCCAGGTGAGTTGGCCGCTCCATGACCTCGGGCTCTGGGACACGAGGCATCTGCGGCAGGTCTCGAGGTCCTGATTTAGGCGTTCTGTCTGGCCATTGGACTGGGGGTGATAGCCGGAGGACAGGCTAGCTGGTGGCTAGGAGCCGGCAGGATTCCCTCCAGAAGACTAGGTGAACTGGGGACCTCAGTCGGACACCACATCACTGGGGAAACCATGAGTCCTGAATACGTGGGTTAGCATGACCTCTGCCGTTTCCTTGGCAGAGGGAAGTTTAAGCAGAGGGATAAAGTGAACCATCTTGGTGAATCGGTCTACTACCGTCAGGACGGTAAGGCAAAGCAAGGCAAGTTTATTTATATAGCACTTTTCAACACAAGGCAATTCAAAGTGCTTTACAAAAAATGAAAGACATTAAGAAAATGGCATTTAAAATCAGTCATTAAAAAGAAAAGCTAGTAAAATAAACATTACAAGAAAAAATACATGAATAAAAGTTACAGTGCAGTCTAAGATATGAATAGTTCAATTAAAAGCAGCGACAAGTGTAGTGTTACCTTTAGAAGGTGGTAGTCCGGTGACAAAGTCCAGAGAGATATGGGACCAAGGGCGTTGGGGCACGGGCAGAGGCTGAAGAAGACCCATCGGAGCCAGGGATGAGGTCTATCTGCCAGGAGACCGCCCCAACCACACAGTTCAGTGGAAGGATTGCCTCTGGTTCCTTGGCAGTAGGCTCTGGCTCATAGAGTTGTGACAATGCGTCTGGTTTCCATTCTGAGTACCCGGTCGGAAGGAAATCGAGAAATTGAATTTGTTAAAGAACAGAGACCAGCGGGACTGACGTGAATTCAGTCTCTTGGCTTTCTTGATATACTCCAAGTTATTATATGGTCTGTCCAGACAATAAAGGGTTGCTCCGCCCCCCTCTTGCAAGTGTCTCCACTCCTCTAATGCCTTGACCGCTAGCAACTCATTGTCACCTACATCGTAGTTTCGCTCAGCTGAGGACAATTTACGGGACAGGTATGCGCAGGGATGCATCCGGTTGTCCTTGGTGGATCTCTGGGATAACACTGCTCTTATTCCCACTATTCGCGGTGGAGGCGTCCACCTCCACCACGAATTGTCGCCTGGGGTCTGGGATAGTGTTAATTTCGTCAGCTATTTTTTTATTTAGTCTTAGTCCTGTGTTAAATTTCCTTTTTAGTTTTAGTCATATTTAGTCACCTTCATCCTGTTTTTATTTAGTCAAGTTTTAGTCGACTAAAAGTCTGAGCATTTTAGTCTTATTTTAGTCGACTAAAACAGTAAACATTTTAGTCGACTAAAAGTCTGAGCATTTTAGTCTTATTTTAGTCAAAGAAAACTAATTATTTTAGTCTACTTTTTGTCAATGAAAACGGTTGAGTCTTTTTTAGTCATCAGATTATATAGAACATTTCAGTCAAACTAGTCTAGCCAAAACCAATAATTTGTCATTTTAGTATATATAAATAAATAACATTATATATTGTCCTTATTTGATGAAAAACACAGGCTGAATGATTAGAAGCTTTGCAGAGAGTATCTGGTCAGGTTTGTGGTGTTTTTACCAGCTGTGTTATGGCCACATTGCTTCCCTTCTGATAAAACAATGCATTCGCTTTTTTTCTCCGCCTCATTGTAGCGAAAATGGGCCCAAATATCACATCGTTTCTTTCTCCCAAGCAGTGGTGGCTTTAGACTTTTTAGTTGTAAGTCATTTTGACGGACAGGATCGTAAAATGTCCGTCATAATCCATTATTGCCCGTCGAGTGCACAATGTATCACTCACTCGCGCTGACGGGGGGGGGCCCTGTTGTTGCCATTTTATTTTCTGTTAAATAAGGTTAGTTAGACCATGAGTTAGACCCGAGTCTTCCTGACAGTTCATACTGTGCCGCTGCCCGGTGTAATTAAAATGTACCGCCGCGGGCAGCACAGACACACACAGCTGCTGCCCAGCGCAGCACCGGAAATGGAACTGCTGGGAGAAAAACTGACTATCAGAGATGTAACGTTATCTTTGATAATATTTCGTCTCCTCATTTTTCATCAATGAAAGTAAAGAGATTTTGGCATAGTTTTTATTTAGTAAACTACATTTTCGTCTCGTCACTTCTCGTCAACGATATTGCATGATGATTTCGTTACAGTTATTGTTTACTGCCGTCGGTGCCGTCTCGTCATCGTCTCGTTTTCGTCATGGAAAAAAAGGTCGTTGACGAACATAACACTAGTCTGGGACGGTAAGAACAGGTACCGTGGTGAATCTCTCCTTAAGAGTCCGGAAGGCGGTCTCAGCCTGGGGACTCCACTGAAAGGAGACTTTGGAGGAAGTGAGATTATGCAGAGGAGCGGCTACAGAGTTAAAGTTCCGGATGAATTTACGATAAAAGTTTGCAAACCCTATGAACTGTTGCATCTTTTTCTTGTTGGTTAATGTGGGCCAATTAGCCACAGCACTAACCTTGGAAGGGTCCATCTGTACCTGGTTGGCGGTGACAATGTGTGGGCCTGAAATGAAAGACAAGAAGTAAGTACAAAATAAAACAGGAAATGACAGACAAAATACATAAATATAAATAACACATTTGACGAGACACACTTGTTTTATTTTTTTAAAGTAGCTCTGATACTAAAAAAGGTTGGTGACCCCTGACCTAGACCCTTTCATTTGGTTTTGTGTTATAATATTGTGTTTTTCAAAGAAGCCTGGACTTCATTGTCTCTTCATCACTTCTAAAACCAAACCATTGTTAACAGTTTTCATTAAGTTTGTTCTAGGCAAGGAAAAACCACAATGAATGGCTCCGACTAAAATATTGTTGGCTGACTCCAAAATCACCAATGATGTTTCTCAAAATGTTATTGTGCGTGTGTATCTGCTGAAAGCAACATTACTCAATGTGATGCCCCTGTGGGTTCATCTGGAGAGGGTGTGGCTGTGCTGCGTCCAGCCTCCTTAGGCGCATTCACACTGCGGTACTTTTCCCACAAAGGTTCATGCGAACTCTTTAGTTCGCATGAAGTACAAATCGCGTTCACACCGGAAAAAGTCCCTGGGGGTGGATTAGGCAAATGAAGCCTCTGACGTCACTTCTTCTTCTTCTGCTTTGGGTTTACTGACAGGCCGCAAACCACTTCATGGCGTATACTGCCGCCCAAAGTCCCCGGCCGGAAGTCCCCGGAGTTGGGGACTGGCTTCAGTTCTACTGAAGCCTTCCGAGTACATCGCCAGAACGCTGACACCTCGTCATCTCCACCGCTCCCATGTTTTATTTTGTGTTGCCATAAGTTAATCTCTCTGCGTTTCTGCGCTGGGCTAATGCTAATAATGCTAATGCGAGGATAATAAAATGGCGGCTTCACAAAACTTTTTGGGAGTTTTACGGGGCGTGGTTTGCAATCCGCCCAGCCAATCAGAAATATAGCTCGTTTCTCACAAAAGAGCCGCTCGAAAGTCCCTGCTCTCTCGCAGGGACTTTCGAGGGGGTAAAAAGGTTCGCATAAACTAATTTTAGTAGCTACCGGCTCTTTTTGGTGTGAATGCGATCATGAACTAAGTTCGCATGAACCTTTGTGGGAAAAGTACCGCAGTGTGAATGCGCCTCTTGATTGCCTTGATTGCAGTAACTCAGGGCACCTGGGTCTGGTGCCCTGAGTTATTTAAAGTCTCTGATCCTCTCTTTATTCCCTCTGCTTTTTCCTACAAGCACCCGGTTTTGGTTGAGTATGTTCAGTTGCTTCACTTTGTGCACTTCAACACTCTCACACTCATACATGTCCATGCAATCCTCACCCTGCACTTACACTACTGATACCACTGACATCCACACCTCATGCTTCATTTGTTTTGCACTTTATTAATTCGGCTAATTTGGACTACTTGCTTTAATAAACATCTTTTGTTAAACTGTTGATATGGTGTGTCTCCTCTTTGTTGTGGCCTTCTGAGCCAGGTCATAACACTCAACCGCATAATACCAGAATTCATTGACTCATCCAGTATAATATTTTGACAGTCGTTCCCATTCCTACCAGTGCTCTTTTGTAAGCAGAAATCTGAACAGCATTTAAGCTTAGTGGACTATTTATATAACACTTAAAAAAAGTTTACAGAGTGTTTCACAGTCAAAAAAGGAAGAGTATAGAGTATAGAGTAAGAAAGGCCTAGTCCACACATACAGAGGCATTCTTTCAGAAATGCGATGCCTTTGTGTATGTTCCATCCAGTCCACTGGCCTTGACGGTGCTTTCATTCTGTTATTGTGGACGGAGATCCTTTGAAAACAGTGGATGTGTGGAAGGAGTTTTCAGAAATAAAAAATACCTGTGTACTGTGGACAAGCTCTTGCTATCGAAGACAATTAGGTTAAAGGGAAATATTTTATTATTTAAAATAATAAGTCGGTTTAACACTGTAAATGTTGGAGCTTAGATAAGGCCTTGAGGCAAATTAAAAGGACTTCAGTTCCAAAATTAAAAAAATGATTTTAGGGTTACGGCTTTAGTTTTTTTGGTTTATTTTCATACAAAGCCTTTCACCCAACAATAATGGTTTCAGAAACACACATTTCCAGTGTTTTACTTGCTATAGACGTTATGTTTGCACGCTCACTTTTTGCCTATGACCATAACCTACCATACCAATACTTGGATGGGACACCTCGGTATTCCCAGTGCTGCAGTCATTGAATGAAGTGGTTTTCGTGGCTATGTAGCAAAGCCAAGAGCAGTGTGATATAGGAATGCTTGGAAGTTTTAGGTATTTGTGCAGCAGAAGTTTTTTGTAGTTTCAGATTCTTGGCATTACAGTAGTGGAAGGAAGACACAAATGGATGTTCTACTCTAGCTTTTGGAGAGAAGGGGTGTCATTTTGCAATGTGTTATTGAAAACAGAGTGAGACCTAAAAGTGTGCCCTCGCCGGTGTCACATTTAAATACAGCTCAAGAGAAACCAACAACTGAATGCCCTCCATGAACCAGATATTGCTCTTTTTGCTCCTTCCAGGTGGTGTTAAAAATGAAATTATAAGTACTCCAACATGGCCCTTCACCAAAAAAAGCTTTGAAAGAATCAAAATGTATCCAAGGTTTCTGGTACTTAAGAGTAAATGGGCCAGTTCAGGCTCAGTGCTGTACAGTATGTGCAAAGTCAATGGAGCTGTATACAGTGCTGAAAACATTGTGAGGCACTGTCCACGGTATCTGAACTGCAAAGCCATAAGTGCTGTTTGCATTTGTAGCCATATGCTTGAAGTCATAAACATTTCTGTACCACACATGGAGGCAAGGAATCCAAAAGTACCCCAAGGTATTTGGAGAGCCAATAACTTTAAAATGGTATCAGTTCAGCGTACATTTTGACCATCATTTTTGAAAACTCTACTGAATAGCAATGGCAAGAGTAATAATACTCCTCCAAATTGAGGCCAAGCTACTTTATTCCAGATTGGAGTTATCGCCTCAACCTGTTGTGAATAATATCTCATTGATGCACAAATGCTACGGCTTGTGATGATGGCAGGGTGCTTTGGGTAAGAATAAAAGGAGAGCAAGTATCGCTCTAGCCTAGGGTCTCGAGCGGAAACTGGGAAATTAATGCATTAATCAAAAATATTGGGATCGGTTATGAGTCCCAAAGGACAAATGAAACCCACAACAGGGGAATAAAAAAAAGAAACCATACAACCAAACGATAACACAACAATGCACAGCAAACGATACATTTGATAAAGATGGCAATCTCCAAAGAGTCCGCGGGCCATGACTAAAAGATCTTGTTCAATGGAAGAAAACAGAAGTCAGGGAAGGAGGAGAGGTAATAGAACAATAAACCTTGTCCGCACAAAAGAACAACAAAGCAATAAAGCAACTTTTGTGAAGTTGCAAATTAAATCATTTAACACTTTGCGAGATTGCTGTGTATTTCCGGCTCATTCTAATCCCTCGGAATTCCCAACATGGATTCAGCAATTTGCATCTGGGCCTCATTTACATTTGCGAATACTGGATCTTAAATTGCTGCTGTTGATCTGCCCTGTTTATTACTGGTTGTGCTTTAACGTATTGGGCATTAGTATATGTCATACCAGTCATGGCTCTCACTGCATTCATCAAATATCCTTTACAGCTTTGCAATGGTGCTGCCAGGTAATTGGTGTGGATTTGCATTGCTGATCACCAATGGAAGAACTTTTGCAAAGAACAAAATGTTTGTGGGTTCAGTGGCAACATTACCAGCCATTGAATTTGACATGGCTGAAAAATGTTCCCAGAGAAACATTATCATTCATTTATCATTGTGTTTTTATCTACCGGAGGGATCTAATTCCAATAGTCCCTCTCCTTTTTACCTCTGAGGGAAAATCTGCTTTTTCGTGTTGGTCGGGCAGTATGCAGCAGGTGTATGAGCGGCTTCTTTTTTCTTTTAAAATCAGCTGCTTTATGCTTATGAGAGCAAAGTTCCCAGGAAAAAATGAAGAGCCTATAAAGGCTAAAAAGCTCCCTAGAGCTGAGGAAAGCTTCATATACACACATATAGACATCTGTTATTTATTTAAAAATATAGACTTATTTTGTGTAATGGAGTATCTTTCAGTATAAGTCCTGACTCACTCTACCTTAATTATTTCCCACACTGTGCATCATATAATGTAAGTCTGTAGCTGGAATGACCTCATCCAACATTGAAGAGCCTTAACAAACATGAAGTCCCTTGTAGAGAGACAGGTGACACTTGTAGAGAGACAGGTGACACTATCATATATGTTTTAGAGACAGTATATATAAATATAGTCTCCCTCCATGGTCTCACTTTTGAAGGAGTTTGCAACAATTGCAGGATTCCGTCATTGTTAAGAAAGACATACTAACTAACTAACTGTGTAAATTACTTGTTGTAGCCGATAGTCACTTTTCCTTTAGATTTGTTTGTATTCAGTTTGCTGACCTGTTGAATACAAATCCTTGAGCAGTACAGCATTTGAGCCACTTAAGAAGCTGGGGCAAACTAATGTCATCGTGGCCAGACCCATGCATTTTCAATTTAGTCATGAGTCTTGATAAAAAGGTTGTGTTTTACAAAAACAGTGCATTCACTAATAATGTCATCTACATATAATGGCCTTCTCAGTCGCCTATTGTTTCTCTGAAATACAACTTGGCTTTACAATCTGAGCATATTTCTGTAAAACGTGCTTTTTTGTGTATTCCCTTAGCTCATTCATCCTATACATTTGGAACATCTTTGCTATTTCCGAATGAACAAGTGGCCACGGTTCATCAGGTGCAGCTATTTTAGATTTCTCTCCGGAACACACACATACTGACATAGTGAGGCACCAGATGACATCACACATTGCTTTGACTTTGCTATTTCTTGCAGGCAGTTGTGGTTAGGTGGAAGGGAGGAAGGGAGAAATGGAGGATGGTAAGCAGGGACGGGTGACAGCTTCTCTGACCAGCAGTCAGCAGAGTTTCACCGGCCGTAATTGGAGTTCAGAAGGTTGCAGGGGCTGCTGGGTATAATTGGACGGCAGCCAGGAACTTGTGTGGATGGTTGCCTCGTTCCCCTTTTCAGCAACTTTCTCAATTACTCCCCTGGTACAAGGCTGGCCACCGACACAGCAACCTCAATTTCTCTCACAAAGGTGTGCAAGTGTGTGTTTGTCTTGTGTGGGTGATAGTCATAGCGGGGGGGTTTAATGAGCCAAAGTCATCATTCGGACCGTGGTGGACCCTTTAGAGAGGCTAGTTTTCCTGAATCATTTGCAATGGATGGACATGTTCAGTCACCTGTGAGGAATAATCCCAGATATGAGAGCACACAGAGTAACGGTACACAAGTTTACCCGACTTCCCAGAAGACATACCAACCCAGTCTCATGGCATTTCGTGTTATAGTCACAACATTTTATCTATTGATTTGTGTTCAGCAACACGATTTTCCCCTTTTAATTTGTGTCACACAGAACGATTTGAAAAGCAATGTATTTCTATTGGTATATGTTTTGTGCCTGCACCACGTCTTTTTGTCCGGTCGGGTCTTGGAATACCGGAAGCTGTGTGATTCATAAAAACATTTTCTTACTCAATATCAAGCCACGATTTTTGTTTTTATTTTAATTTGTATAATGTCGGACTTTTTTTGCCGTCCGTGATGAAAAGAAATGGGGCTCAGAATACCGAAATCTGTATTTTTTCAATCTTTTTTTCCTTCTAATTTGTTATTCTTTTCTAAATAACACACTGTTATTTACTCAACAATAACACACAAGTATCCTTGTTATTAGCACGTTATTGCATTTTTTTGTTGAATATGTTATATTTGATGAAAAAAATATTAAGGGTACATACAAAATAGGGGGAAAGTAGAAGGTCAATTATAGAATATAAAATATCAAGAAGATACTGTAAATTATATATAGAATAAAACAGTTTAGTGCCGGATGTACAAATATATTAATATGAGGATGTGCAAAACAGACAAACTAATTAACCTTTACTTAAACATTAAAGAATACTTTAGGTTAAGGTCGTCTTTTAAATAAGAAAACAGCTTTGGGGGTATCTACAGATAAATATTAAGCCTGACAAAGTACTTAACGTCTAATATATTGCTTTCCTGCAATGTTAACTATGTTGAAGCACTTATTTTAACTGATATTATACACATTAATTATACTCTTATGTATGTAGATAGTATAAGAAATGTGCAGAATATGACAGTTTAATGGTGGAGGTACACACATATTGATAGATGTCTTGTAATGCGCTGTTGAGGAATCTGCAACCCAAGTGTTTCATTCATTGCATAACTACACCGTAGTTGTGTATATGATATGTCAATAAACCTTTGAAAATCTTGAAATCTTGAAAGGAATGTGCAAAATAGCCATAATATACAGTCTTTAATTAACTATTAGGAGATAATAACTAGTAATGAATACTGTATACTTTATAGGGATCTGCAAATAAATGTTTAGTCTTTTCAAGCTCCAATTATCAAATATCTCTCCTGATTGTTGGCACTTGACAATCACCTTCCTGAATTTTACTCAGGTGTAACTAAAGTCTGATTTAATAGTTTTTTATATTTCACATCATTAATCAGAATCTGCAAAGTAACTAAAATAAATATAGTGGAGTAAAAATACCAGGTTAACCTCTGAATTGTAGTGGAGTAGAATTACAAAAATTCCATGTTTTACATGCTGGTGTGTATTACTTGGGATCAATAAAGTATATCTTATCTTATCTTAAGATGATCGATGACTACTGCCATATTTGCAAAATGTGCCTCTGAACCTTGACAAGTGCATGTATCAATGCTTATCAATTAACAACAGGAGGGGTCACAGACACAAGACCAGCTATTAAATAAAGCTCTTCTGACCTGAGCTGTCATGCGGGTATATATTAATGGACCCGTTCAAGTCCTATTTTGGATAGTCTGCCGTGGTTTCATTCCATTTCAAAGAGCTGTCTGACGCTCGGGGTAACCTTGGCGCACTGCCACTCCAACATCCAATCACAGAGCTTGAAGACTAATCACGGGGTTTGTCAAGCAAATGCACTGTAGTCCCAAACGATAGCTGAGGATGATAGTGTAGGTAGTGTAGTGTCTTCGGCCATCCTAAACTCCGAAGAAACTATTTGTTTCTCCGAATCGAAGGGGAAAAACACAAAAGCATTATACACAATTTAAACCAATCAATGTTGTGTAATTAACAAGGATAAACTGATGTTTTTAGTTGACATTGATGGGAATACTTTCGGTTTTACTATGAAAACTTCGAGACCGGAAATACTGTTTTCACCCGAAGCTGTTGCCTGGCAACGCAATTTTGTTGATAGTTTATTTTGAAATTCAGTTCCTGACGGACGGCAAAAAAAACAGAGATTATAGAATTAAACAAATAAATAAAAACAAGGTTAATTATGTGTTATTGTTGAGTAAATAACTGTGTTATTTAGAAAAGCATAACAAATTAGAAGGAACAAAAGATTTAAAAAATACAGATTTCAGTATTCTGAGCCCCATTTATTTTCCTCACGGACGGCAAAAAAAGTCAGACATTATACAATTTAAAATAAAAACAATAATCGTGGCTTAATATTGAGTAAGAAAATGTTTTTATGAACCACACAGCTTCCGGCATTCCAAGACCCGACCGGACAAAAATAAGTACTACCAATAGAAATACATTGCTTTTCGTTCTGTGTGACATGAAAAAAAGGGGGAAATCATGTTGGTGAACATGAATCAATAGATTAAATGTCATGACTATAACACGAAATGCCGTGAGATTGGGTTGGACACACAGAGACACACACGGTGCCTTTCCATTGATCACAGAGTGAATTACAGTGACTAAGGCAGGTGGATGGAAAAACACATACATGGACATGCACACACACACATAAAAGCACAGACTTGGAAGAGAATGACAGTAATTTGCTTTGCTTGTTTGGCTTAGTGTTCTCCAGCCTGGAGACCCTCATGTTGTGCTGAACGCCCCCTTGATTATAATCACAACAACCATCTCCACAACCCCTGCACTGAAAGTTATTAAAGCTATTTTGTATTACAATAGCCGATGCTGACAGGGGATGAATGAAGGGCATTGTGCAGCCTCAGCCGTCAAATATAACAAATGACTGAGCAGTTGTGTTGCCATTTTGGTAGTGAAAACTCTAGTTTAGAAAATTCTAGTTTCTGACAGGAAGAGACTCACATTTTACAAAAAGCTGTACTTACTCTAATTGTTGTTTTTGTACACTTACACATTACTCTAAAACTGTTTAAAGTGAAAAACTAAAGCAAACTGGGCAAAGACAGACAATTTATTTTTAATTTCATCAGCCCTGTCCCTAACAGGTGGTAGGTAAAGTGTTCCGCCAATAACCCAGCTTTATCATTCAGGGTCATTATACTTTAGAGAGGCAGAAAATAGGGGGGCCACCAGAGGACCTATCCAGAAGACGCATTTGGCACTGAAGACCATGTCAGCGGGGTGGGAGTTGTTCTGATTTTCACTGTTACTCCATGCCATTATGTCGACCTCTTACTGTCGATTGGGCCAACCATCAACAGCCTTGGTATTGCTTTAAATGGATATTTTGGATTCTCTTAAGCGGGATTGTTTGAGGTAGTAATGCATAGTTAGTCAGTGTACTATAAACAGTAGATGAAGGTCAGTACACCTCCAGCTTGGAGAAACAGCCACGAGTTACAGTTTAATACTTTTTGAGACACTATATTTACCTAAACCTAATATCAGTTTAAGTATATACTGTAGTTTAGCAATTTCGCCCGATTTAATTTGCTGTCAGACAACCCTTTTCAATCGGGAATTGTCAATTACTCATCAATGCCGACAGAATCCATTTACAGAAACAGTCATTTTACCTTGCATAATATGGGGGTTGCTGGTCTACTTATGTCCAGATCTGTTGTTATCTTGTAGCATACAGTATAGTTAGTTAGTATTCGCCATTGCTCCTGTATTATAAAAAATACTATTCAAGATAGGAGGATGAGACACTTAAACTGCAGACTGACAATATGAAGTATGTATATAGTCATTAAAATAAATACATAATGTATTTGTGACTTAACATGAATATCCCAACGCAGCAAAGATGGCATCATTGTGACCTCACTCATTGTGCTGAATAGATTTCTGATTAAAATAGGAAACAGATATTTGCACCTATGAATGGCACCTCGTGTTTCCTCGCCGTAATAAATGCTGGGATAAAGCAGCATGACGCACAAACAGCTCTGTAACACTTCTATTTTTTCTTTTTGTCATGTGGACGACATGTGACTGACAGCATGATAATGCAGCAAAATGCTAAACATCCTGAGTGATGAATGATGGGTATGTAGCTCCACAGTACATGTATTTGTATTTCCCATGGAAGAGAATACACATGTCAAGTCAAATTGTTAAAAGTGTTTAATGGAGTCAAACTCCTCGGCCTGCCTCGAGCTTTTCTGAAGGTATGATAGCGTTAAGCAGTGGCAGCTAATTAGTGAGGCTGCTGACAGCAGTGCATTTGTTTATACAAATATAGAAAAAATATAATGCAACACAATGACATGTTAGTTTCCGTAAATAAATAATCAAAGAAGGAGATTTGGAATTTGATTAAAATAAATTATTCTCAATTTATAGATCCAAGTGACAGGAAACTAAAAAGGGCTTAGCTTAATAAGCAACTGATTTGACGCACCAAGGATCTCTTAATTTAACTTTTTAATTGGTGCTCAATTGGCACTTTTTGAAAGAGCAAAAGGGGTTATTTATCTATTCCACTGAAGCCTACATCAACTTCCATTCACACAGCAGATTTTTTTCCCAGCTACCTTCACTTCTGCGGGATCAGAGAGTGTGCAAACACTGGTCTGATCGGAAGCCATAATGAATCCCTTAAGCACAGGGGCTGCTGATGGATACAAAAAAGGCCCGCCTCTGACTACCATCTCTTTACCTCTCGGGGACTTAATATGCATTTAAACCTTTGGGGGAAAAAGATTTCCTCTGGGGTGGAAAAAGTAGATCGCTATAGTTGATTCGGTAATTGGGAGGTGTTTGGAATTGTCTGGGGTCAGATATGTGAACCCCAAAGGAAATACTGCACGGTTAACCTGGCCTTGTATGTCTCTGTCACTGCCTCCTGATGGAAACGTATGGGGGGCTATTAAGCAGAGACAGTCCATCTGGGTCTGTTACGGAAAGCCTTGAGGGGTTGAGAGTGGGGTGGTTTTGCTGTCCTGCTGAAATCACTTGCTTTCTTTCTCTTAAGGTTAGGAGATGCTCTAACATCATCTTGTTCGGGTGAAATAAGCAAAATGTATGCAATTTATTCGACACAGAAATAGATCCCTCATGGTGCTGTAAACAACAGCTTTAAAACTGTATGAAATGTCTCAGAATCAGCAGAAAAATGATCCTCATAAATCCCAGCGTTTCCTTTTGCAAAGAGGATAAATGCTGCCTTTAACTGGAACTCGTGGGGTCGTGTCAAGCACACACTATTCTTGGCATTCAAGTTGTTTATGGCATAACAACACTGTTGTGAGGATATCAGAAATGGACATTGCCTTGGTCTTTTTACAAACATGATTTAATCTGTTGCACACACTTTAAACTCTTGTTGAACAAAGTAGATAATACAAATTGATTGAAACAACTTTAGAAGACTTCGACAATGCTAGCAACCCTGAGGCTGTACAATGTTACAGCAGAGCTTTGAGCTACATGTTGAAGTCAGAATACATGTTGGTGTTTTTGAGGTATATTATCAATTTGTTGACCATCCAAGTTTTGCAAGTTGTTTGGTCATTAAGCAAAGCAACAGACACATATGAATTCTGACATGAATATGTCTCTAAAGATATAAAAGGTGTTACAAAACCCTCTTTTGCAAACCACACATTTTCGCACTGAAAATCATGAGTTAAGATTTTTTGGAACACATGGGGAGTTCGGTTCAAAAGGAGTGTTTGGCGCTATGATTCTTCTTTTTATCTCTTGTATGTTTTTGCCCGTGTGACGATTGGATGCTTTCCTGCACACAGCTGTAATAAAGGATTTATTTTATTGGTGCTGTCAGTGGAACAGTAAAGTTGATCCCTCACACATCAAGCGGGTCATCCAATGTGATAGTGAGACCAAAAACCATTTTAACCATAGTGATCTTCCTTTAATCCAGTAGATTTCCCTATGAACACCATCTAGCCACACACCAGTTGTGTGGGTAGATGGAACCCTAGAAGAAAACAAACTAACAAACACAAAATCGCTTCAACACTGAATATTAAGTTACGAACACTTTAGATTTTGATGGCTAGTCATTACAAATACGTAAAGTAAGTTAAATGTTTTGTCCCCCGTCCAGCATGGCACTTGCAGCTATCACAGAGTGTACTTTAAATAATTTTAAGCCAGTTCAACTTCACCCAATCTCAAGGGAGTTTATATGATCATTAACCTGTTTAACGCCATCCCCCCGCCCCCAGGCGGAAAAACGCATCATCTGCAGGAAACAGTGTCTGAGCGCTTCTTAATATTTAATAAACTATGAATGTTTTATATCCATGTAACGGGAAGAAACTCAGCTAACTGATCAATGTATTTATTTGTTACAAAAAAAAACACAAAGCTAAGGCTGAGCCTCTGAATTAGCCACGAGCGAAAAAATGCTAACGGCGCTTGCACCGAAAACACGGTTTAACACCCTTATTACTTATGGTAAGTGCACATCCAACATATGGACAAGCATCATGAGAAGACACAGAATCATTCATGATAAGAACTCGCCACTTTATAAACAAAAACAGACATCACAACACATGGCGCTAGGTAGCAAAAACGGGAATATGGCTTACCTTTGTCATTGTCTGATCAAAGGTTGTGTTCAATGGCATTAAAACGATAAAAACGCTGCTGAAGGTTAATCCATAGGTTAATCCAATGTGTTTCTGTCACTTTGAAATGATTTCTGATAATCCATAAGCAATAAGCCTACTTTTCCGTTTTCAGGTGTCAGAGCGTGAGATAGGTCGCTCTGCAAAACTGCATGCGTGAAGCCCCCACTTTTTTTTGGTTATCGTTGGTGCGTATGTGGAAATCCCCCTTCAATTCTATTGAATCTAACGGTTAAAAAGAGATGTCAATCACCAAAATTGACCAATGGGTTCCAGAGAAATGGCAAAAACGCCCATTTCCACCCAAATCACCCCAGAGGTGGAGTTTTTTTTGCTAAACCTCTCTAAAAAGGTCAAATGTCACTTGTTTTGCATCAATTTTGATATAGGGTACTTATATGTTGTACTTTGGATTCCTAAAGCTTTTAGTCTACCATACCATCATCCAAGGGTAGTTTTCACTATAAGTAACAAATACTATTTGGACGGACACTATAATTTACAGTTTTTATCTAAATGTTCTTTAAAATAAAAACCATCTATATTGATTCTGACTGTTCTACATCCAACTCACAGGTTTATCATTACTTTGAGAAAAAAGATTATTAATTTACCCCTTTTAGAAGTAGTAGTTATGGTCATTTGTTCTGGAAATGTCATTTTCGAGCCTGAGTCATGAAAAACAGGGATGGGGTTCAACAGGTTAACAGATTCATGACCCCAAGAAAGATGTGCACCAACACATCTTTGCCATGGGTTTGGTCAGCATGGGCTTTATATTTTAGCACTTCATTTTTGCCTCCTTTTGTTAAGCATTGTCTTCATCTTGTTCTCCTGCTGTCATGGGTATATTACCCGATTCCAACCTCCACCAAACATGTTTCAGAACAAGAGGTTCAAATTGGACCTTCATGCAGAGTACCCTTAGAGAAACCGCCCTGCAAACTCCTCCAGAAAACACTCAATTCATCCTTCCTTCCATCCGTCTTTTATCTTATTCTTTCGATGCAAATTACTTTGGTCCCCCTTGTCTTTAGTGTGAGTGAATGATATGCATTGCAACCCCATTGGTGTAGCTGATTGATACATCTTGCCTATTCATAATCACACCTCTGTTTCTGTTAAAGTAATTGATGAAGCTTTAATTCATGTACATGATTAATATTGGTGAGCAGAAAGGCCTCACCAGTCTTGGTTAAGGATTAATCATAGACAGTACATACTGTAGCTAATTAATGCAATATAAAGTATGTTAACAATAGTAATAGAATAATGCAGGGCTGAATGTTTGTTTCACGTTGCATGTCTTTATCCATGGGCAAACAGTCTCTTGTATCCATGTATTTATTTAGTCTGGATGTAGTCAAATGTTGACAAGATAATGAATGAGTCTAGAAATGTAATGCAGTACACTTGTTGTATGCCTTGCCTAAACACCTACTGTACATTTTCAGAACAATTACCTAATTTAAAAAAATTACCCGATAGCCTAATTTCCACTGCATTATACGCCACAGTTCAACAAGCTTGGAGCGGCTCCTTTTTGGTTTTCCAGTAGCAACATATTTGGCCATCCGAAAAAGGTGGAGTTAAGACATTGCAGACATGTAATAGGTCAGAGAGAATCGTCACTAGAGCGAAAAAAATCATACTAACCCTTTTAAAGCAAAACCATGCAGTATTTAAATGACAGTGTAGATATTCTTCTCTTTGGAAAACAGAAAAGAAAAAAAATGCACATGGTACCAAAAGTGTGTTTAGTACAGCGTTTCTCAAAGTGTGGGGTGTGCCCCACTGGTGGGAGATGTGATAGGTGGGTCACGAATGGACGCGATGAACGGGAGATTATTATTATTTTTTTAAATACAGTTTTTGGACCTCAGGCCAGAATCGAACCTGGGTCCTCGCGGGCGGTAGTGGACTGTTACAGCGGAGACTCGCAACGGCGATGGACTTTCACAGCACCACAGCGGCGGTGGTACCGCTGTGGCGGCGGTACCGGCGCAGCGGGGCTGTGAAAGTCTACGGCCCACCTATGCCAGAGCCAGCGGCCCACCGAAGGCAGCAGCCCACCAACGGCAGGGGCCCACCAGGAAAAATCCCGAATCTCCTGATGGCCAATCCGAGCCTGCTCACACACACTTAACTGAAACCAAAATCATTGTGCAATCATACAATGCATTTATGTGATGACTTTCAAAGAGAAAAGCAAGCACATTCAGAATAAAGTATTATTATTTTTATTTTTTTTAAATGTTTTTCGGATTTCATATCACATAAACACCATATCCCAAAGTGCATTGCGGCTAAACAATCCAATCACCGAGCTTAAACCATAGCTGAGGACCTTGGGTCCAGTGGCTGTGTATCTGTTTCCGGTTATTTTATTTTGAAATTCAGTTCCTGACGGACGCCAACAAAGCCAGAGATTATGGAATCAAACAAATAAATAAAAACAATGATAATTGTGTGTTATTGGTGAGTAAATAACAGTGTGTTATTTAGAAAATAATAACAAATTAGAAGGAAAAAAAGATTTAAAAAAATACAGATTTCAGTATTCAATATATCAATAATCGTGGCTTGATATTGAGTAAGAACCATAGACTGTATATATAAAGAACATGTTTTTATTAACCACACAGTTTCCGGTATTCCAAGACCCGACCGGACAAAAATACGTGGTGCAGGCACGAAACACACTACCAATAGAAATACATTGATTTTAAAATCGTTCTGTGTGACACGAAAAAAAGGGGAAAATCGTGTTGATGAACACGAATCAATAGATTAAATGTTGTGACTATAACACGAAATGCCGTGAGACTGGGTTGGTATAATGCTGATTTAAGAATAAAATGACATATTTAGCTGTTTCTCATAGAAAACATACTTTTGTTGATCACTGGCAAATAATGTACAACAAACAATTCATATCTGATCAAATCATTGACTGTACAAGATTTAAAAAATGATTTCATATGCCATATAATGTTTGCTGTACAAGTAGCTACAAGCCTGTTTGGCTTCAGAGCTCAATCTGACGGGCTCTGCTTGCAAAAAACACAGTCAGACAGCTTCTTCAGGCACGTTACCAGACCTATGTATCACTCTGACATCCTGGTGGCACATCCGCTCATGAGACGGGTGGAGACAACGTTCCTCAGGAAGACGGAGATGGATCCAAAGCCTGGACAAGCACCATTGTTGTCACCAGGGTGTGACCTGTCTTCTTTCGCCTGCAACCCTGTCAGGGCACTGGACGTTTGGCCTCTTTCATCTACATTAATGATGTCTTTGTGCAGCCTGGCTCACTCTGATCTCTTCCAAGTATATTTAGAACTTGAGTTCAAGCGCGTAACGCCGGCCAAGGCTTCTGGCTCGGGGAGTACAAATCTAGGGCTTATCTGGTGCGGCCATTCGGCTGGCCAACATAGGAGTGTTGTTGGCCTTGCTTAGGCTAGACATGCATAAAAAAAGTTATTTAAACTTATCTTAAATGTTTTAATTGTATTCATCCAGGATTATAGAACTGGACATGTGTTGAAAGCTTTACAGCTATGATAAATGGTTCAATTAAAAACTTCCTTGATTTTCCCTCCAAAGCTGGCTCTGCTCTACTTCCCCTCTTTACATTGTCATGCTACATGTACCCTGGCATGTGCCCAGGAATATACTTTGGTCAGTCCTCACTGAAGCCGAGCATTTCCAATTTTCAGAAACTTAAGATAAGGAAACTTTCAACGGTGAAAAAAATGCCAAGGAGACTTTTTCTTGGCTTGCTTTGAAGATGAAACCGTCAAACTCTACCTTAAGTGATATCTTGCAACCACTTGTGTGAGTTTTCAATAACTGTCTGAGATGAAGAGAAGTCCCTGATAACACGGATCGTGCTACCAACATAACTATAGGTTACTTACGTAACCCCAGAACTCAGAGTAACATGAAGTGAGATGTCTCACTATGGGATGCGCTTCAACGCGTACTCTGTACTCGTAACAGACACCCTGAAAGGCGAACCTCAGATATTTCCTGTGTGGGTAATATACTGGGATGTGGAAATACGCGTCTTTCAGGTCGACTGATTTGAACCAATCGTTTTGGCGCACGAGACGCAACAGAGAAGTGTGAGTGAGCATTCTGAATTTTTATCTTTTGATATATTTGTTCAGAGCCCTCAAATCTAGTATAGGTCGAATCCCGTTCCCTCCCCGTTTGGGAATGAGGACATACTTGGAATAAAAGCCACTCTGACTCTGTTCGGAGGGTATTATAGATATAGCCTTCTTGTCTAGTAGCGAGAGGATCTCTTGCTCTAGAATATGGGCCGACTCTCCCCGGGCTTGCGAATGCAGAATGCCCGAAAAGTGAGGGCGGGTGACAGCGAATTGGAGTCTGTAACCCTGTGTTATTGTCTTGAAAACCCAAGCAGAATCTGTGAGCATCCTCCACTTTTGGCTTCTCAAAGCGAGTGGAGATCTCACATCTCTGTCGTCTGCCCTCTGTGTCTTTATCTGTTGTGTTATGGGGCCCTCTAGTGTCTGAACACGATGGTACCCCAGGTTGACAACCCCGGTCGACACTGCGCATGCGCGTGGCGGTGATGCCTTCACAGTCCCGTCCATCGTCCGCCTTATGAGAGAGGTAGCAGCCACTCTTAGAAGGGGGGTAGACGTCAGACTGTTTATTGTTTTTATTGTCTTTCTTTGCATTTTTATTGACTGCGCCCTTGGCTTTAAGCCTGGAAACGACAGTGGAAAATTATTTATTAAAAGACAATATTGATGATATGTGTTTGTGTAACTTAAACGAGCAGCGGAGCTTGCTGTCGTTGATGTTAAGTCCATTTCCCTCATGGCGCGAACTTGAGGATGACGTTCTGACATCACTCGAGGAGGCGGGAAGATGGGTGCATGGTTGCACCCCGGAAACACATAAGCATCTAACACTGGAACGTGTTCTGGAGCTGGAGAACAGGGAACATCCAGCTCCTTTATCGAGGAGAGTAGGCTGTCAGGCCGCCCTCTTCTTCTTCTTCGTCTGGTGGCTGAAAGTCTGGGCCGGCTGTGCCTGAGTGGCTGCTGCCGGAACCGGAGACTTTCTTGGCCAGCCCGTCCTCGCCTCGTGTCTGGGCTGGAGACCCGGGGCGGGCTGCGGCCTCTGCTGTTTCGGGATCTTGAAACGGGCAGGACGTGAGGCAGCCTGAGCGAAGGACTGCCGCGGGGCCGTTGAAGGCGGCGGCTGGACCCTTCGGGGAAGACAAAGCTGGAGAGCCTCATCCTCCTTCTTTTTGGACTCACACCGCTGCTGCATCGAAGCTAGAGCGGAGCCAAATATGCCCTCGGGAACAATAGGCATGTCCAAGACGTCCTCTTTTTCCCGGTCTGGAAGGTTCGTCAGGGTAAGCCACCTGGCTCTCACCTGTACCACCATTATCCCCAGTGATTTGCCCGTGGCTTGGACTGCACAGCGCTGCACACGGAGACAAATGTCCGTGATCGCTGCGATTTCGTCCCACATGGCAGGCTCAGGTTTGACAGTCATGTCCTCACAGAGCTCCGCCTGGTAGGCCGTCAGCAGCGAGGAGACATTGAGCGCCCTGGCGGACAAAGCTGCGGCTTTATAAGCTGACTGGAAGCGGTCTGCCTTTGCCGGTAGCGTGGGGTTCCTGCTTGGTGCCGAAACCAGCCGCGGTTGGAGGTGGGCTGCCACCAGCGGCTCCATGGGCAGCATGCGGAGCAGGCCGAGCTTCTCCATGCCGTCACAGTCCAAAGAGGAGGCACCCTGGATTGGGGCATTGTTGCTGAAAGGGCGGTCTCTCCACGAGACCGACACCTCGTCCAGCATCTCTGGAAAGACTAGGAGAAGCTGCTTCCTCATCCTCGCTGCTTGGGGCAAGTTCTTCCCCTCATAGCGAGATCTGGAGGTCTCCTTGGCCACTTCAGGCCAGGGGATGTCCAGCCTGGACGCAGCACGTTGGCACACGGCCTGTAAGTCCATACTGAGGCAGGGCGAAGCTGGTGTGCTTTCGCCCGGGGGGAGCAGACAGCAAACATTGCCTCCGGCTTGGCAGCCTGGGCAGATTAAACGAAAATGTCATCTTCTTGCTCATCCGAGTCGGATAAGAGGAACTCAGAGGCATCCTCTTCATCCTCCTCCATATAATCCAGCTGTAGGACATCCTCCGCGGGTGGAACCACGGTGAGGTCCAGCTGGGAGCCCCAGCTTGACACAGCGCGGGGCTCCGCTCTCGCGGCTCTTGCCGCCACCGGGCCCCAGCCTGACATGGCACGGGGCTCCGATTCCGCGGCTACCGCCGTTGTTGAGCCCCAGCCTGACACAGCGCGGGGCTCAATCTCCGCGGCGGTCGCCACCATGTCCCGATTGCCAGCCGGCGAATCAACGGACATGAAGGGGTCCTGTCCCGACAGGCTAGCTTGGCACGCTAGCCGTCGGCGGAGGCTCTTGATGGTGAAGCGGGCACAATGCCCGCACGAACCAGGGGTATCGATAGCTTCCTGGGCGTGTTCCAGCCCAAGTCAGGACGAGCAGACCTGGTGTGAGTCCGTGCTCGAGATCTTAAGCCCGCAGCCGCAGAGCCGAGCCTCTGACTCCTCTGGTGTGAGGGAGAGAAGGGTCCATCCTCGTTTGCCGGGGTGTCAGCACGGAGGGACAAGCTAGTAATAGGTATGTTACCGAGAAAATAAATCCAACCTTATCATTATTCCGAAAGGAAAAAACGAGGGGGTAGATTTTTTTCCCAAAAAAAAGATATTAACTGGTGTGTTAATATCTTTCTTATCTCCGTCTCCTCTGGTGTGAGGGAGAGAAGAGTCCGTCCTCGCTCGCCGTGGTGTCGGCGCGGAGGGATAAACTAGCAACAGGTATGTAGTTGTTTGAAGAAAAAAATCAAACCTTACCGTTATTCCGAAAGAAAAAACGGCGGGCAGATTACAATATTAACTGGTGTGTTAATATTTGTTCAATTCTTCTGCAAAGCAAAAAAAGTAACCCACAAGCGCCCGTCGACCGAATGTTGGCTTGGGTTCAGTCTGTGGACCGTTAAGCTAGCCCGGCTACTGACATTCGAGATGTGCTCTGAAGCGAGAAGAGGTGTTTGAATGACGCTGCGACGTAGCGCAAGCTACTTAAAGGGTGGGTGGATTCCCTGACGTAGACGTCAAGATCACCAGCCAATCAGGATTGGCGTAATGAGATTGATGCTTCTGTTTGCATACGCGTTGAGGCGCATCCCATAGTGAGACATCGAACAGAGTGTTATGAATGAGAACCACAGTGATCAAATTGGTCGAAAACTGAGAGCATCTGCTGGACCAGTTTGCCGTGTTAACCTATGCTTGCACTTCTGCCAACAACATTTTCTGTCATTGTTCAGTAATAGAGAGGCGAAGTCCCTCCCTTTCCGGGAGCCTCCATGGGACCCCGGAAGCGTAAAATTATACATTGAAGTCAATGGAGAGAGAAAGGTTATCTTTTGATCCCGTTTGAATTGTGCCACGAATGACACATATGATGTTTGTCAATTTAAAAGAATATTTTGCAAGTCAAAAAAATTAAAATGTGTCGTAAAACTGTGAAGTTACAATTTTTTTTGTGTGAAACCGCTGAGTGAACTACAGGTCTCTTGGTCTCGCACAATACACGTCACCATCACAAAGACGGCCGTCACGTTAGCAAATTTCACCTGTTTCTTTCAGAATGAGAATAAAAGTATAAAATGAGGTGAAAATCACTACTGTGAGGGAAATATTTTGTTTAAGTGTTTGTACCAAAAAGCATTTTGTGTTTCACATAGGTCTGCCATAACTTAGAGCAGGGGTTTAAAGGTTTAAAGGTTAAAGGGTTAAAGGTTCCGCTTTCCTGTTGGGGGACTGTGACTAACTGCCAGAGGACTTTAACAGACTGTCTTTGTCTCTGAATCCATGTGTTTTTGTGATTATCGATCAGAAGACGCGCGAAATAGAGGCCCCTCCCGGATTCTCCGGTAGATCGTCTGTGTTTTCTGTGTAATGCTTCAGTGAGTTGGAGGGTTTTCTCATAGCATGTTGTGTAAACGCTTTGAGCTCACTCACGGCCGTTGGCTCTCATTAAACTCAGTGTTTGATATAAAGCGGACTCCAGCCTCCATTTCTTCCATCAACATTGCTGAGCAGGAAGTTTCTCTCACAGATTGGCGTCGCGAACAGGACACCAACAGATTTTCGGATGCTGGTGAGTACATTTCTATTTTGAGATTGACTCGCCAGCGTTTGAGATCAACGGTGTATCAAAATTACCTGAGAGAACTGAGCTGCTGCATTTTTTTGGGTTTCTCTACTCATTTACATCTAGAGGCTAATCTATAACCTCAGGAATCGGTGTCAAGGGGACATTGTCCTGGCCGATTTCCCCGTGTTTGTTGCTGGGACAGGTGTCTACGAGCAAACACGGCCTATGTGAAAACTATGAGAATATTTGGGGCTAATGATAACCTAGGAATATCGAATTTCATCGATGTCCTCTGTGTGTGCTTCTTGGAATTAAATCACCAGGCAATTACACACAACAAATATTCAGAGAAGCTACCAGCAAAGTGGATTTTCTGAATTAGAAGCAATGTCAAGATTTGTATTTAAACAAATCGCCGAATTTAGGAGTTTTCAGAGGATAAATAGCATTTCTGCTGAGGTGCCGATTCTCCGCCCCCTGGGGAGAGCTGCATGCAGAAAAAAGGAGCATACAGCATTATCCGCGATTATTGACACTTTTGAACTAAAGAAAGTGCTCAATGTGTGGTTTGAGAATGTTGTATGAATTGCTGAATTTGGCTGTGTTTGCTGATACACGAGAATTATGAGTATTGAGGGCTCTCATAATTAATGGCCCCTCTGAAAGTCTCCCTAATTCGGATTAAAATAGGCTGGAAGAGTTTTTGTCAGGCTGAGTTGTTGAGAGTTTTTATGTTTGTTTGTCTAACTGCAGTGTTTGTTTGTATAATTGTTTCGTGTTTGTTTGTCTACCCGCCGTCTTGTGCATGCGTTGTAACAACTCATAATGAATCAGTCCACAGCCAGGGTAAAATGAACTAAAACTTCAGTTATTTCACCAAAATTAAATGACTTGAGAGAAATAAAACAATAATGTAAAGATGAAAAGCTCAAACAGCTCAATGTTGTATTATTTGTTTCATTTATTCTTAAATCTATGTATTATATGGTAATAATGAATAATAAAAAAACGTAATGTATTGAACACATTCCAAAACAAAGAAGATAAGACAGAACCAGACTCAGACATGAGGACTGGCTTATCTATAGCCAGTTGAGAAGCACTTGAGGTGCTTGGCTCTGTGAGGCCTGATGTACTTATAGGGTTCTGTTTTCTTCAAGGTTGTGTCTTCCTAGTCGAATGTACTTAATGTAAGTCGCTTTGGATAAAAGCGTCAGCTAAATGCAATGTAGTCAGACAGTAATTGAAACTTTTGCGCTGTTGCTGCAAAATGAAAACCTTGTTGATTGTCTGTTTCCAACTGGCCACTGGAATCAGATAATTGATATACGTTGAAGTTCAATTACAGTTTAAATATAGTTTAACATTCTTTATTAAACTGTTTCAAATTATTTCTAGTACAATTGGTCTATACAGACATTACTACAATCCTAATAGTTGTCAAATACTGAGCTTATGAACAATAGAGTAAAGGTCGCTGGTTAAGCCAGGATCAATATACTTGTTGAGGTTTTATTGTGCACATAATAAATGTGTTTAAATGAATTGAGCAATTTTTTTTAAAGGAGTATAATGTTGCAATTTTTAAGATAAGTAATTGCAGTTCAAAGGTAGATGTTTTTTTTCTCCTTCTCTCGTTCACGAGCACACAAAATAAATCATAAACATTTCCAAATCCGAACAGACAGAGAAGTAAACTAAACTATTTTGCTCTTCATTTTTAAATGGGATTTTCCGCTACATAACAGAAGACTTAATACAGGACTTAAAGAACGTTTTAAAGACAAGTCATGGAGAGGTTTGCATTTTGGACGGAATCTCCCCTTTCCTCTGCTCCTAAAGTCCTGCACCCGAGGTCAATCACAGGCGTGACCTTTGGAGGGGCAGAGAATCTGAGCAAGACCACAGAGCGACCATTGGGGGGTTTTATGGCCTAAAGGCACAAAGAGGAACATCTGGCTACCCCCAACCAAACAAACACACACACACACACACACACACACACACACACACACACACACACACACACACACACACACACACACACACACACACACACACACACACACACACACACACACACACGTGTAAGTGATTTACAGTTACTAAATCAGCCTACTATCACCTAAAGAACATATCTAGGATTAAAAGACTAATGTCACAGCAGGATCTGGAGACACGTGTCCATGCCTTTATCTTCAGTAGACTCGACTACTGCAATGGCGTCTTCACAGATCTCACTAAAAAATCTATTAGGAAGCTGCAGCTGATTCAGAACGCCGCTGCTCGAGTCCTCACTAACACTAAGAAAGTGGATCACATCACTCCTGTTCTGAAGTCTTTACACTGGCTTCCTGTGTGTCAAAGAATAGATTTCAAAATACTGCTGCTGGTTTATAAAGCACTGAATGGTTTAGGCCCAAAATACATTTCTGACCTCCTGCTAAATGATGAAACATCCAGACCTCTCAGGTCTTCAGGGACTGGTCAGCTTTCTGTCCCCAGAGTCAGAACCAAACATGGAGAAGCAGCGTTCAGTTATTATGCTTTTAATTGAACTAGTCATATTTTAGACCGCACTGTAACTTTTATCCATGTAACTTCTCCTTTTTAATGTTAAATTGAACTATTCATATTTTAAACTGCACTGTAATTTTTATCCATGTATTTGTCCTTTTAATGCTTATTTTATTAGCTTTTCTTTTAATGCTTAATGTCTTTCATTTTTTGTAAGGCACTTTCAATTGCCTTGCGTTGAAAGGTGCTATATACATCTGATGGAGATGGATAGAGGCATTTATTTTAATTGTAGCAGTCAGTTTGTGGTTCTGGCAGCATTGTTGAGCATTTTTCATAGATGTGTTTTCATGCCTCTGTGTAAGGCTTAGTCTTTCTATCTGTATAGCCACTGGTGTAACTAAGTTCATAAACTCAACAGGGACTATACTTGAGCACTATTTTGAGATACTTGTACTTTATTTGAGTATTTAAATGTTTTGCCACTTTATTCTTCTACTTCTACAGTTCAGAGGTACATGGTGTATTTCTACTCCGCTACATGTATTTCATACCTTCAGTTACTTTGCGGATCTGGATGAATTATGTGAAATATAATCAAGTGTTAAATCAGACTTTAGTTCCACCTGGAGTAAATCCACCAGCTACCCTGCAGTCTACAAAGTACTTCAGACTAGCTGCAGTTCTACCAGATCAATCATTATAAAACACATCATATATTATTCTGAAATGGACCAATCTGCACAACGACTACCTTTACTGTCGCTATTTCCACTATATTTTGATGAGAATACTTTTCTACTTTTACTTGAGTAACATTTGAATGCAGTACTCTTGCTGTAACGTAGTATTCCTACACTCTGGTACTTCTACTCAAGAACAAGAGTACTAAAGCTAACGTTAGCCGGAAAGGTTTTTCAGTTCGCTTCATGCTGAAAATGAAATAGGACCCCACGGTTTGATGATTGATAGGTGTGGGCTGTCTTCCATTTTTCACACACAGGACAGTGGGGGATATCCACCCTTATCCACAAATGTAAAGTAGTTCACACAGCCTTTTTCCTCTGTGAGGAGCAGCAGGTTCAGCTTCATTTAAATATGTCGTGTAGTAATACTGTCGATGGATTTATTTTTCATCTCAAGAGAGAATGTGTATTTTATGTTAGTATTTCAAAAAAATCCCCCCAGACAGCGCCGCTGCGGGGTTGGGTTTTCAGCATGTCAATTTTGTCACACAAATGTGCCTTTTTATTTCATACAGTTCCATTTGGATTGAGACAGAGAAATAATTCAAACCTCATGCGTGGCGTTTCACCGTCAAGGGGGCGATATAGCCATCTGTATGTCAAATATGTCTTATATGTCTTAAATGACATGATGAATTGGAAATGGGGGACCCTGATGTAAACAAGACGAAAGTCTTTCTCTGGTCTGCATCCCCTTGACAATTGTATTTTTTGAGCTGTACTGTACCCAATATACAAGCTGTTAATAAACTTTTCAATCAATCAATCAATATGTAATTACATTTCAAATACTGATTTGAGCCCCACCACTGTATGAGTTAGCCCTACCATAGATTACCCAACAAAAATACTCAGGAGCTGATAAGTCAATTAATTGCTTATCATGACAGGCACACAATAAAACAGTGGAAACAAACATGTGTTTGACTTTCATTAGTGAATGAAACTGTGTGCCCTTTTATAGTCTGAGTCCAATATTGTGCATTTATATATATATATTATATACATATCCTACATATATGCTAAGGTCCCGCTACTGACACGATAGCAGTCATTTCGTGCGCATGTGTGTAATTAAACCCATGATATCGAAATCTCAATCCAGCCAGGTACCCAGAGTTGGCAACCTTGCCCATGCCCCAAATAATATTTGTATTGCAGATCTACATGAATCACACAAACGACCTAGTTTGGATTCAAAAGGTGACAAGTTTGCATACCTGCTTGTCATCCATTTCATTACAGAGCTGGGAAAATGGTGTATTGATTAGATTCTGATCCGTGCAAGTCCTATTTTAACTGACTTTAGTTTCTAATATTAATGATAATTTGATTTCATCCCATAAGTAATTATTTAAATTAACTCAACATTTCACATGATGGATTAGTGTTCCACATTTCCCCACTAATTTCTTTTATGATTGAGCCACTGGTAAAGAGAGACATTGATGATCCTGTGTTCCGTTTGTTGTCTATGGCTTCGGACGGCTTCACTAAAAGTCACCCAGCTCTGCCCTACTACAGACAGGCTGTGTGCAGTCACAGAGATGCTATGGCTGCGCTACATGACATTAATGGTCTGGTCCGAGAATGGACACCATTTCCTGCTCCCAGAGAGAATGACATTCCTCAAACTGAACTTTACAGCCGTTGATACTGTCTCACATGGGTCTGCTCCCCCCACCGAGCCATGAACTGAAAGCTTGACGTCTGCTCTGAACACTTGGAAGCCTCCCTGTCACACCAGCTCCAAACCCTTGGGTCAGTCAGATGAGTCAAACGGCTTCACTTGGGCACAGGGGTCAGAAATATGATTCTCGTTACCACAGAGTGGGTTTGTTTGTTTTTTAAGGCTATCCATACTGCTATGCAGAGGATGCCTGCAGGTTGGCAAGCTGTGAAAAGCCCCTACCATTTTTAGTATAGGCCTGTTGTCAGGGGCCTGTTACTGTCTACTACATATATTCACATTATATAGACCATGAGGCTGCACGGAGCTTAGGCTAAAAATACAACCATTCTGTTCTGCTCTAAAGATTCAATTTATAGATTCTATATCAAAATAGTTTGTTCTTATTGTTTCCAATGATAACGTCACCTTAAGTGGAGGAATGCAAACCTGTTTTCAAATGTAAGGTTTTGAATTTGTTTGACATTTCTCAGTAAAGACACCCTCAGACGCCCACTATCATTCATGCTATGCCTTCAGTGGTGACTCAGATGTTAAGGGGGTTGAAGCTGTTCCTCCCAAATCAGAGATGCTTTGTTTTTGTTTGTTTGTTTTTTTTCAACAAAGGTGTGCATTTCCTGCATAATATATGGTTCTCACAATTGTTTTTGTTAGTTGCGCACAGCTGATACTGAGTTTTCTCGAGTGATGGATTATGACCTCTACCATGCTTACATGGACTCGTATGTTTTATTTCATATCTAACTGAAGTAAGAGACAATAGAGAGAGCTGTGGAGGAGAGAATAGAAAGAGAGAATAGAGAGAGAGAATAGAGAGAGATGTGGAGGAGAGAATAGAGAGATGAGGATAAGAGAGGGATAGGAAAGAGAGAAGAGTTATTTGCAAGTTGCGTGCTGATACTGAGTTTTCTCGATTAATAGCTTATAGACGATACCATGTTTAAATAGACTCCTACGTTGTTATTACATTATGTGACATATGTAAGAAAAGGGAGGGGAGAGTCAATTATATTTGAGTAATTGATCTCATATTGAAACATTCATTTCTCAAACCTATGTTTATGGAAGAGGAAATGTACTTCTGATAAACTAATCTTTTATCAAACGGTAAATGGTGAATTAATATAATATTTAGAATAATTGAGAACGGGTTATATCCACAGGGACTAGCTCACATTTAACTTAAAATAACATTTCTCTGCTTTGGACTGATGAGTATATGATTCTTGCATGTTAAATGACTAACACAAACCTTACATGTATGCATGTGCATGTGTCAGGAAGGCTCCCAAATAATTCTGAGGGGCCTATCGTATTTTTGTAATTGAATGATAATGTGCTAATCCATTACTTTGAGTTGTCTGCACTCAGGAAAACATCCCTATCAAGTGTTAACCCAATCACTAGGACAGCTCTGAAGGTCAAGGGTCAGAGAGAGAGGGTCACACCCTCTGGCTGCAGAGAGCACCCCCAGCCACGGGCAAGGAGGCACGAGGTATTTCGAGATGAGAGGATTCTAATCTTCAACTTTCTGATGGGATGGGATGCTTCTTCATCTTTCTGCTCGGGGGGGGGCCAAACAGACAACTCTGCAGGACGAGCGATGGCTTCAGAGGCTCTATGGTTCTTGGAGGGGCAGATTTCTTCCAAACATCTCCCATCACGGGGGGTGGCATCTGGATGTGGCACTTGGAATAGGCTCTGCTCTCAAGCAGATAGCAGAAGGAATGCAGGCAGATGAGCCTCTGGTTCACTGGGAGATCATAAAGTGCTCACTGAATGAGCCACAAAAAGCAGAGCAATTGGGGGGTTTTGAAATATGGTGCTCTGGGGAAGAAGAGTTTTGAGCCAATCAGCACCTCAGTGCTAATCTACAGTATCGGGATGCCTTCACACACCAGACATTCTGTGTCATAAAGAGAGGAGGAGAACGAGTCAGGAGGACATGTTCTTCGAGCTCTTGTACAAAGATAACATTTGAATTGAATGACCATATGATTACAGATGTACAATTAATGATTGTTTTTATATTTCCGATGAACAGATATGTGTTACATAGTGGTAACAAATATATTTTGTCAGATCAGATTACACTTTCACACTAAATAAATTAATTGTCAGATCAGATTACACTTTCACACTAAACAAAATAAATTAATTGATATTTTCAGATTGATAATGTATTGAACAATAAGATATTTCTAATATTATAACAGACAATGTTACTATCCTTAATCATTACCAGGTAAAATGTACAACGAGGAAACCAGATTACCAGGTTCCCAATCCAGGTGCTACTGCATGCTACATTTAGATAGAAAAACAAATGTTCTATCCACTCCACTTAAATACTCAGCAGGTGATGTAGATTTTTCAAAAAGGCCTTAAATCACTCCTTTTAAACGAACTAAAACTAATTCTGCAGCAAGTTTAATGTTAGACTACGCACATGAACACAATATTAGTAACTGTTTGCTGTGCCAAAATATGCCAGAATCTATGCATTCTACCATGTTTAGCCCAATTCCTTTCACGAAAGCTGGTTTAGTTAGCTGGACATAGCATCCAGAATTAGCGAGGAGGCTGAGGATTGGTACAACTTTTCCCCACAGACTCTGAGCAATCTTAACAGTACGAGGGCCTAGTCTCTCTCATTGTTGATACAGTAAATACAATTACCTGCCTGACGGTTTCAAACGAATAGATGTTTTGACTTTTCTTTCCTCAGGTTGTTGAAATAAAATGCCTAACTTTTCCTTTTCAGATTTTTGAACAAATGTATTTGAATAAAATGTATGTAGTAAAGTGCCTTACTCTTGAATAAGTGTATTGAAGTAAACGAAAAGTAATGCTAAAGATTGAGGACACTGTACCTTTACAGATTACAGATTGATCGATTCATCACTGTGAATGTATACCTTAACTGTGAATTTTAACTGGATCCCTTATGATTCTGATTTATACCTCAATTGGATTTCTTATAATCCTACATTCTAATCGTGTTTTAATAAGTAATTGCCTTGAAGTAAATCTTTAAAGATGTAAGCTGAATTTGAATTTGTGTTTGATGAATGAGATTAACTGAGGGATAAATGATAAAAGATCTTGTTTTTGAAACATATATTTTACTATTATATTTTTGTATTGCATATGTGTTATTATTGTGCTTTTTGACAAAAGAAATCAAACACTGAAGAAAGATGATTTTTCTATTATGGTTGTCTGTATCAACCATTGTGATTGGCTGTTCCAATCTTATTCTGTTTTTTGATGTAATTAATGTAATGAGGAATCCACCCAACTCTGAGGACGTTTTATTTGATTCAAGTAGTGACTGAAAATATTCTTAGACTAATGTTAATTGGTTATCAATGAATTGATAAAAGCGTGGATCTGTGAGGGAAATATTTTGTTTAAGTGTTTGTACCAAAAAGCATTTTGTGTTTCACATAGGTCTGCCATAACTTAGAGCAGGGGTTTAAAGGTTTAAAGGTTAAAGGGTTAAAGGTTCCGCTTTCCTGTTGGGGGACTGTGACTAACTGCCAGAGGACTTTAACAGACTGTCTTTGTCTCTGAATCCATGTGTTTTTGTGATTATCGATCAGAAGACGCGCGAAATAGAGGCCCCTCCCGGATTCTCCGGTAGATCGTCTGTGTTTTCTGTGTAATGCTTCAGTGAGTTGGAGGGTTTTCTCATAGCATGTTGTGTAAACGCTTTGAGCTCACTCACGGCCGTTGGCTCTCATTAAACTCAGTGTTTGATATAAAGCGGACTCCAGCCTCCATTTCTTCCATCAACATTGCTGAGCAGGAAGTTTCTCTCACAACTACAAGTCTGGGCACGTTGAGAGCTGTACATACACGAAAGGGGAGTTAGTCGGTTCTGTAAGAGCAGCGGGACCGGCTTTACAAGGTTTCGGTGAGTAATATGAGTGCAATGTGTAACGTTAATGTCAGCTAGCTAACATTAGCTAACAAGGTACACTAACGTGTTTTGTTTTAGTAACTAGTTTTCTCCTTAAGAACTTCATGGTCTCTGTGTATGCTGTGGATAACATTAGTGTTCACAAGAACAAGGTACACTCCCGTGTTTTGTTTTAGTTGCTCTTCAGATTGAAGCGGCCAGTTTTATATCGACTATACAGGATATTCTATACTGTATGTGTGATCTCCTTTTACATCTCGTTGTGTCATTTGAGTTTATTTGCTGTGTGTAGATTCAAGGATTTTGGTGACATGAACATGACCATCGCGGAGGCAGTCCAGTTACCATCCTTCTGTCTCCGTGAGGAGGGTGGGTCATATATCACCCATACTGGCACCAGGTCCAAGGGCAGCTGCACATCACAGACCGGAGTCTCTGCTACTTTGTTGTGTGGACCACGAAGGAGGCGATCATCATCCCCATCCCCAAAGACCATGCATGGCATGGAAATCTCCTCCTCCTGGAACAATTCTACAGCCAGCATATGCTCCCTGTGTTGGCCAGTAGAGAGGAGGACATTTAAATAAACATACTCTTAACACCCTCAGACTCTGCGTTGTGTTCCGTATGTGTGATGGGGTGTTATGCAGAGGGGAGTTAAACAGGACACAGCAGATTGGGATTGTGGTGGAGACGCTGAGCAGTTATTTAATTGTTGCATGTAATTATTATTATACTGCGTGCTTCTTAGTTATTTTGCTGTAACATGGATATGTATGTAACTCTATATTCACTTGTTATCTACCACACTTCCTTCTACATCATACACCATCATTATACATGATGGTGTATATAGGATATATATATTTGTATACATTACATATCTGTAAATTGTATAATTTAATTTTTCGTATTTGGGATTGTTGGAAACGTCTTTTTGATCTCTCTGTCTATAAACACAAACTGAGTAAGATTGACAATAAAGTTGACTTTGAAAAATATATATATTCTTTATGAAAATAGTTGACTGTTGGAGAAATGAATCCAAATGAAACGTTGGACTGAACTACAACTCCGCCTTTAAATCTCTACGGACTGTTTTTCAGTGGGATGGCAAGTTCCTATCTTTAAACATTTATTAGTTTTTTCTAAGAACAGATTTGATTTTCTGAAGTTAATTGAACTTTGCCGACCATGTAAGGTCATTATTAAAAGGTACAATCAATTTGTTTAGGGTTGACTAAAATAATGAAAAACATTCATTTGGATAATTTACTGACAGAATAAGAAACTCAATAATGCTCTACTCACCTGTTCCTTTTTATAAAGTGAAACAGTTGAAACGATAGATTTTTTGTAAACTTAAAAACAACCTTCTCCAAAAGCTATCAAGGAATATACCGAATACTTATTCTAGAACGTTATTACATATTATTTGTATATAGTTTGAATGATCCATAATTGACAGAAGCATGTGTTTACACTGACCCGTTAATCATATATTAATGTCTTTGTAACTTCAGTAAACCACTACCTCACTCATTTCTTTCATTCATCACAGTTCAGTAAACTAAGTGACACATGAACCAGTTGAATCATTATAATAACGTAGGATTGCAACTCTTTGAAACTGTAGGTGGCTCTTAAAAGAGCCGTTGTGTTTGGGTGTGCTGGTCTCAGGTCAGTGTAAGCCCTCTCTCGCGGATGCAGCTGGATGTCCTTGGGCATCATAGTGACCCTCTTTGCTTGGTTCATCTTACTGGGGGCAGCTACATGGATGTCGGTGCAGTCCACAGTCATTGTGCAGTTGAAGGCAGAATGGATGAAGGCAGAATGAATGTATTATTGACTCCGAATGAAGCACAACTTCATGTCATACAATACATTGACTTTATTTGTAATTGTGTGAAAACATATGAGCATAATGATTAGCAAGCAGGACCTGCAGGAACAGAGCACGGTGATGGATGGAGCTGGGAAGAGAGAAGAATAAAGAAAACATATCAACTTCATTTTCGGATATTAAAAATTCAATTTCAAAACAAGTTGCCGCTCCTACAGTTTTCTAGTGTGTAAAGATGATTTCACTTGACCTATGCACAATATCACACTCAATACATGTGTGTCTCTGGGGGGTGCATTGTGCCTTTGATGTATATAAATAATATACCATAAGCAAATACTATTACGTACAGTGGAAATCAGGTTGCCAGAGCAGGTCAGTGTGCATGTTCCTCAGGGTCTCAGCAGTTACAGGTGAGGGAAAGGAAATAAAAGAGAAAAAGGTCAGTAACAACACTTTAAAGTAACACAACAGTAACACTTTGAATAATTATCCCTTCTAATAATTTTCTCTCAGTAATCACTCAACTACTGTCTTTCCAACAAACAGATTGACTCACCCTTACTGTCATCACAATGAAACACGTCCAGAAGAATCTGTCATGCAAAGCTCCCTGCCTGCCTTCGACTCTCCCTGACTGCTTCCTTAGCACCTGGTGGATGGCGCAGTAGGCTACTCTTCAAATGTTTCACGAAATACTTACCATCTACTCTTACTCTTACTTCATGTAATAAAATAATAACTTCATGGTAAGGCTACTAAAAATGACAAGGCTAAGTAATGTGATGCTAACTAACGTGCTTGCTACTCGTCGCTACTAGCTAGGTAGCTAACTTGACTATATGTTCCATGCACAACATGTGTATTACCTGATATGTTTGGTCCAACGACTCCTGGTCCTTTCATCAGACGGGAAGCGATAGAACGAGCAAGTGGTTTGATCACTTATGTGATTACAACCTGGTACAAAGCACACATGCATCTTGTAAAAGTGAATTTATTTTTAGCAATCTCTTATTTATTGGAGGGAATAAATCGGTTATGAGATCTTCTTCTTCTTCTTCGCTTTAATTACGAGTCGCAACCACTTGGAGCATTATCGCCTGTGACATCACTTACGCGAGCCAGAATGGGATTTGGGATTTGTAGTCTTTGTAGTCGCGTATTTTTCAGTCTTATATTTCAACAGTTTTACGACAAAATGTGACTTTTTTTACATGGAACTTATTGTTTAAGATTGACAAACATCATATCTGTAGTTCGTGGCACAATTCAAACGGGATCAAAAGATACGTGTTCTCTCTCCATTGAATTCAATGTTAATTTTTCGCTTCCGGGGTCCCATGGGCCGGAAGTAGATGGGCGTGACTTCGCCTCTCTATTGAATTGACTATAGTTATTGCTACTGTAGCAGTAAAGGCAAAGGTGATACGCCAAAGTGGATATGTTGCCTTGAGACTGATATCAGTGAATGCTGTGATCCTGCCATGAATCTTAAACAGCTAAAGCAATGGAAACATATATAATTTTCTACACAGGATAAGGTCCAGGAACACAATTTGTTTACTTATCAGTGGAAACCACAGTTCAATATATGAATACTATGTGACCACTGTGTGCAAAGTCCTTACTTTTGAGTGTGAATACTTCTAGTGTCATAAACAAGTCAACTTTACATATTTTCAAGCTCTGTGTTGATATTACACAGAAATCCAATTCCACAGTGAGCGCTGGCCATTTCAGGTGAGTCAAAATGCTAAATTATAGCTGGGGACCAAGGTCGTATGAGTCAAATATACCCAACCACCCAATTTGATGTCCTGCCACCCCATATGCTGCTTTGTTTTGTGATGGTTTTCACCCTTTCATATTTGACTTTCTACTCCTCTACCCTTTCATCTTGTAAATATGTAACACAGTTCTCACAGAAGCTAATAAAAGCCCCTGAACATACAATCACACTTTTAAAGCACAACGGAACCACTGTTACAGGTTGCCAACCATTGTTTGGGTTCTTCTACAAATAAGCTGTTTGTAATCTATTATTCACTCTGCAATAGCAAGGGTTAGAGGAAGGGATATTCTTTTCTTGAGTTCTTCTTTTTAATACATCTTTATTTCTATCAATTAACATTCTTAATAACTACATTTTCATTTTTTTATAGTAAGCAACAGGAATTCATTAACATTATGCAATAGTCAATGCATATAATCACCTAGCATTATTTAACTATTTGATTTTAAATCTTATTATACTGTAATGGGATACTGCCTATTTGTGTGAATGGATAACTTAATTCTGTTGGTTTTGGGGCAGAGCCACAAAGCTACTCCCTAATGTTTATTTAGCTGCTGCCACTCCAAACACAGTGAGAGACAAAAAACATTTAATGTTTTGCTGTAAAAGTCGAGAATAATACATCTTTCTAATTGTGCTCACATGTCACTGCAAAATCAATGACATGCATGAGCCCTGAGCTCCATCAAATCTGTCAGGTCGTTTTTATTTTACTGTCAGTGGAAGTGTAAACTCTGCCTATTGCATGTTGCCAACTTGTTCCACTAATCAGTGAAATGAAACATGTTGACTGTGGCTATTAGTCTGAATTATAAGCAATTAGATCAGATATGCACGCGTTTTCTTCAGTCCATTGGCGATCCCAACACACACTTTACCATCTGTTCTATGTCATCCTGACACAGTTTCTTAAAGAGGTTATTGTGACTGTATGAATGGTCAAATTTGGTGCTTAAAATTCAATGTAAAAAATGTCGGGGGAGCATCATCCGGGCTACCCATGGATGTATAATAAGAACTTGATACAGCGTGGGAGGAGGGGCCTCATTCATTCCTATGAGAGCTGCTCATTGGCCCATGAAGATAAAATGGCCCAACTTTTGAAAGAGCGAAACGCCACAGATTACCCATCATGCCTGAGAAGTACCCGTTAGGGGTGTAACGGTATCCGTATTCGTCCCGTACCGTCACGGTTCGGACGTCACGGTTCGGCACATGCAGTCACACGGCGAATACGCCTTTTTTTACGAGTGGGAAAAAAGTCTGTCACTCAGGGCAGTATTACACTATATATAATCCAGGGGGCGGTATTGCGCCTAAAAGCCAGCCGCCCGTAAATAACAAATGAAAAACAAGAACAAAACACAACAAAACGAACACAATACATGAAGAAGAAAAGTTAGTAGCTACGGCGAGTTCACACAACACACAGGAGCTAGAAGACCCACCTGCTTCTTTTAAATCAGGTGTGTGGGAACATTTCGGGTTCCCTGTGGACTACAACAATGATGGGGTGCGAGTTGTGGATCGGACGAGGACGGTGTGTCGGCGTTGTTCGACAGTGGTGCGGTATGCTAGTGGTAACACATCAAACATGCTCAATCATGTCTCAGTCCCCAGCGAGAGGGTTTTCTCGACGGCAGGTGACATAGTTACCGCCAACAGATCTGCCCTCACTACTGACAACGTAGACAAACTCATCTTTTTGAAGAAAAACTTAAATAGAGTAAAGCTTGAGTATCTTTATTTAGGCATAATGGCCTCACACACTCACAAGTTAATTACACGTGTTAGACATTGCTCCTAAAGGTACAGATTTAATTTTGTTTTATATTTATCATTGTATTTATTTTATATTTTGACTTCAGGAGATGTTATACAGTTCTGTATTGCCTTTTATTGATTGTGATTCAAACACTTTCTTATTATTTATTTTATTATTTTCAAGACATTATTTTTAGTTGTACAGCTTATTTAACCTTTTTGTTTGACATCAGCCAATATAAATAATATGGCCATCTGAGTGTTACTGTTTGCGGTTTGTTTTTAACTGTTTAATACAGTTAATGATTCCAAATGTTAGAGTTCCTTATTTTCATACCAAAACTTGTGTCACATGGCAATGTATTTTAATTATTCATTATTGCATGGCTTTAAGTGTAGTGTGTTTTATACCTTTTTATTGTGTGATTTTACTCTGAAATGTGTTTGCCTTTTTAACTGGTTTTAACTTCCTGCTGCATGCTTTTATTTTGAAATGTTTGGATTGGCCTTGCCATGCTGATTGACAATGAGTGACCACACCTGGAGCCAATTTACACGCCTATAAAGGGAAGGAGAAGAGCAGCAGAGGACAGACTGAAACGGAGAGAGGCTGAAACGGAGAGAGGCTGAAGGGCACAGCAGAGGCAGAGCGCACCAGGAGCAGAGATGGAAACTGGGACTGAGACTGAAGGAGACAGCAGAAGCAGAACGTACCAGGAGCAGAGGCACACGCAACAAAGGGATTAAAAGACACGGCAGTTCGAGAGAGGGTTGACGGAGCACCTTTACAGCCCTGGAAAGACTGGTTTTGAGAAAATACTTTTAACCCTTTTAACATTTGAATTCTTTGTATTGTTTTAACTATGTTTAATTGTATTTTAACATAGTTTTAGACTATCTTTTTACTGCGATTATATTTTAGACAGCTCTGATTATAGTTTTCTTAGTAAAAATGTTATGTTCTACTGAATAAATTATTGTGTTTTAAACTTAGTAGTTGGCTCCTTGATTGCCCAGTTTTGCTCTCCACCTGATTTAAAAGAACCCTTTTCCTCTCCTTAAATTATTACCCCTCCCCCCTCCTTTACACTTGCACTACTGTTAAAAATAAATAACAGCAAAAAAAAATTATGCATTTGGGACTTTTTTTTTGCTTTTCCTTGTATTACCGAACCGTGACTTCTGTGAACCGTTACACCCCTAGTACCCGTATATGTGCTCATAGAGCATGCGCAACTTTAACCACGCCCCCCAAAAGGCCCGTTCACATCAAGCACGTCACACGTGTACACATAACAGCACCGCACGTTCATGACAGCATGGTACTGGATTGTTATGATGGATTTGATATGAACGAGGCGGCCGCGGCAGTTAGCAGCTAGCGGCTAGCTTGTAATGATGCTAATGTACACATATATCATTACATACTTTTATATTACGCTGATAACAGGATCTAGTGATATCCAAGCAACAGAGCTTCATTTAGCATGATACTGTTGTGGGTTGTACATGAAACCACTTGGTAATATACAAATATATATGTATTTTGAGTTATGATCAATTGTGATTTAAATATTTATCTAAAAAGTAAAGCTGATGATGGATTACTGTGGTGGGGTTAAAATAACAATAGCCTATTTCTCTTTGAAATGTGATGAAGTAAAAGGATAGTAACTGTGATTATTCATGTTAAGTACCCCACGAGTAACTAAAACATATAGTACTTGAAGGAAAGGTATAAAATGTTTCCATAAATACCAATAGCACAGACTATAATACCCCTTGTTATTAAATACCAACCATGTGCAATATATTTTTAATTACATTTCATCGTAGAGCTTTGACTTTTTCAGCTGAATAAATATTATAACTCTAGATGGTTTTGTTCAGCATTGCCAGCTTCACTGTCGAGCTTTATGTTGTGCCCAGCATTCTCCTATCCTGTGCTCTGAAATCAAAATGTGGATAAGCATAAAACAACACTAAAATAAACACAATACTTGTTATTTGTTTTTTTGACAACAAAGGTTGTTCATTTGTGTGTATAAATAGATACATAAACAACACAGGATAGATATAGTCACAGCCCTAATATGCCATTTATTTATGTATATTGTTGTGGGAATGGAAAGATAAATGAAAGAAGGCGGATATATCCATTTAAAGAGCCTGTGACACGGTTTTCCCCCATCATCCAAACCCATCAATTTGAGTACATATTGTCCCCTTGAAAACCGTTACTGAACTGATTTTGGATATTTGTACTTTGATAACCATTAATCTGCCTTCAATGTTGACAATTTTCTGGATCTTCTCGCGGATTCTTCAAGTCCCGCCAAATGATGGGTGACGTCATTGCGGGCACAGTGCTCCAGCTGCACCGTCCAGGATCCCAGCATCTGCATGTAAACCTTTATATATATACAGTCAGATGTAAATGCACGATGGTGCACACAGCAGCAAGCTCAGACAGCGATGACAGGTTAATGTTGAACGTGTCTGAGAGCTCATATGAGGCTGAAGGATCGGTTTATGTTGTATCTGTTAGGAGTTTAGGAATGAGGTGCGTCAATATGGGCGATCATATGGTCATGTAGCCAGTGGGACTGGGACTAAAAATCATCCCGGGACTCTCGACCGGCCCACTTCGGTACCGCTAGTAAATTGTCAACGGGGGGAGCGGGGGATGTAAAATACAAATATAATGTATAATGTCTGTGTCTTTGACATTAGCGCTGCTCGCCACCTGTGCCCTGTACTACGAAGCCAGTTCAACAGACCCTGGATATGTTTGAGTAACAAACAAACTAACAACAACAAACTAACAAACGAGATCTCGCTAAGCGGTCCTACGACGCTGGTTATCAACTCGGTAAATCAAGCCAGGGTTTCTCTCTCCAGCTGAGAGCGCGTTCACGTCTAAGACACGAGTGGATCTGACTTTAATTACATTTGTCTCGAGTGTTTCGTCAACATAATGTGTTAAATAATACTTCTGCATACATTCTGTGACACTGTGAGTGTTGCACGGCCAGATGAGGCTGGAGAAGCTGACTCAGATAAGGAAATATATGATATATTATGATATTATATGATCGATGATCTGATTGATGATGTAATATGAATGATAAGTGCGACACGTCGGCGTCTTCTCTGCATACGGCAGTTTAAACTGTATTTCCTTTATCCTGTAATATGACTTGAGAGATTTAAACTCCGCACACTGAGTGATCTCTTTTCTATAGACGCCGGAGGCGGGCAGCGTCAGGTAAAAGAAGTTATTTAGCCTTCTCAAACCTGAGCCTCACGCGCCGCCTATGGGGGATGTGCTAGTTACTTATCCGACCGGCCCACTTCGGTACCGGCCCATCAGGATTCGTCCCGATGGCCAGTCCGCCACTGCACCCAGCCCACGTAAACTGTCAACGGGGGGAGCCTCGCTGCGGGGAAACGGTGGACCTAGTATCCCGATCGGAGTGGGAATAATAATAATAATCCGTGCATTTTATCCATTAATTTCCCCAACATTGTGGTAAAAAACCACACGTTTAATCCACGTTGGTGTACTACAACTACAAAAAGCATCGGTTTGTTTTCTCATCAGTAAATGCAGACCGGCTCAAACAAACGATTTTTAATCATCATCCTCACTCATCATTTAATGTATCATATGTTCGCCGAATTGACATGAAAGCACTAATAAATGTAGTTTCATCCACTTGAGTTTATAACCACAAAAATAATCGATTTGTTTTTATATCACATCCGACGGGAGGAAATTCAGCAGCTCTCACTCCCGATTTTTAATCCTAATGTAATCATCGTCTTCACCACGATCATTTATGTTTATGTCGCCGAATTGACATGAAAGCACTGACAAATATGAATATACTGTACTCAACTTCATTACAACGTTATTAACGTGCCTAATCTCAGTAATTCACCATTTCTACGCATGACAACACACTTTGTCCGTGTTTGGCTCTCGAAGCGTTCCCGCATTGACGTCACTTCCGGCTTCCCCCAAAACTTCAAAATGAGTGAAGGAATTTCCCCGCGATGTTCGAAATTATTGATATTTAACGAAACGGTATCGCTTTTTCTTTTTTAAACTGACGGTTCGAGATTACTAGTAGCCCAATATTTCATTGCACAACAGTTGTTGGGATGGTGTCACAGGCTCTTTAAAATACAGTATCTGTTTATTAACATTTTTCTGCATATCAAACTGAAAGACAACCCACACACCTATCAATCATCAAACCGTGGGGTCTTAATTCATTACGTGTTGATTTCTATCAACGGGGGAGTACTTCAGGAAAGTCGACAGAGGGGGGGGGGGCTAGTGGAGTACTTCCAATCCTGACCACAGAGTGTGAACGTTGTGATCAGCTTTTTTAGCGCAGTTCTCCAGTGAAGGGGGGGGGGGGGGGGGGGGAGTCTCCCTAATATATATATATATATATATTAGGGCTGTCAGTCGATTAAAATATGTAATCGCGATTAATCGCATGATTGTCCATAGTTAATCGCAAATTAATCGCACATTTTTTATCTGTTCTAAATGTACCTTAGAGGAATATTTTTCAAGTTTTTAATACTCTTATCAACATATGAGTGGACAAATATGCGTTATGCTAATATTTGTTATCATTTGAACAATGACAAATATTCTCATGAATATTAAACACAACAACCTGGAACCTCTCTCATTCAATACAAAGTGTGTGTGTGTGTGTGTGTGTGTGTGTGTGTGTGTGTGTGTGTGTGTGTGTGTGTGTGTGTGTGTGTGTGTGTGTGTGTGTGTGTGTGTGTGTGTGTGTGTGTGTGTGTGTGTGTGTGTGTGTGTGTGTGTGTGTGTGTGTGTGTGTGTGTGTGTGTGTGTGTGTGTGTGAGATCGTTGGAGCTATGTGCAACTCAAGGCATATGCTCGAACGGGAGCTGCCTGGACGCTGCAATCATGTTGCTGCAATCATGAGTGTGCTGACTTCTCCTACAATGTCCCGCTGTCTGCTTCCTGCATAAAGTCAAGTGCTCGGCGCAGTTGTGTGGATAGGGCGCTCCTCTGTTTTCATTTAAACAGCTCCTTATATCCGTTAGCGCAGCTAGCTAGCACCAGATGCTAACAACAACAATAGCCGCGTTCACACTGCGGTATGGTAATGCACGTAAGGTCTCTCTCTCGCTCGCTCGGGCCACACATACACACACCCTCCCGGTCCTCCCGATGACCAGTCGGTGCCTGCCGGTGAGCGTGGAAGTGTGGTCTGCCACAAGCGGGCGGCAGGAGCGGGGCTGTCAGCAGCATCAGCTTGTAGATGGTATTTTAAACTCGATGCGCTCTGAAACTACGGGGCGGCCGAGGAAAAAAAATACACATGCGTTAATCGCGTTAAAATAATTAGTGGCGTTAATTATTTTTTGCGTTAACGCGTTATTAACGCGTTATTAACGCGTTATTAACGCGTTAACTTGACAGCCCTAATATATATATATAATGGGATGCAAACTCATCAGGTATGAAAAAGGTGACAAGGATCTGAGCCCCACGGAATATCGGCTTTAAAATGAGGAATAAGAGGATGTTAGCAGTCAGAACAACTAAAGCAGCAGTGTTAATAATACAACACACTCTCACTCCATAATCGTCCAGGAGTAACGTTTGGTCAGGGTCCCGTGGCGTGCAGTTGTGACGCTCCTAGGCTCGTTCAGCTTCATAAAGGGACGGAAATAGCTTTCAACTGATTGCAATGTATTCCCATCTGCGGCGGTATTTGACGCTCATGGAAGCACGGCATTCGTTTCTGTCGGCTGCCCTTAAAGGCAATGTGAGCGTCCATTCCCATTGGATAACGGAGAATTGTACACCCGGAAGTAAGTATTCCCCTTACTGTCGATTGATTTTACAGTGATATCTGCACTACTCATCGACTAAAAAACACCAGATTATCCTTGTTAATTACACAACATTGATTGGTTTAAATTGTGTGCAATGCTTTTGTATTTTTAGGGGAAATATTAATATTAATAATATTTGTTCGGAGTAAAGGATGGCAGAAGACACTACACTGCCCAGAATCCCCAGCTATCGTTTAGGACTACACCATGTGCTCTGTTTGACAAACCCCGTGATTAGTTCTCAAGCTCTGTGATTGGTTGACCTCCAACTGCATTCCATATGAAAAGAAAGTTTCGTAAAAGATAAAATCATACTTTATTCAGCAGTGCTTGCTTTACTCTTTGAAAGTCATCACATGAATGCATTGTAATAAATGGTTCGGCTGCATTAAATATATTACACATCTGTCGTAGTTCTTTATTTTTATTTATCTACAGAGATCGGTTAGTAGTAATATTTTGTTTTGATATTATTGTTTTTTACTAGACCGCTGGTGTTTTTTAGTCGATGAGTAGTGCAGATATCACTGTAAAATCAATCGACAGTAAGGGGAATACTTACTTCCGGGTGTACAATTCTCCGTTATCCAATGGGAATGGACACTCACATTGCCTTTAAGGGCAGCCGACAAAAACGAATGGTTCCATGAGCGTCAAATCCCGCCGCAGATGGGAATACATTGCAATCAGTTGAAAGCTATTTGCGTCCCTTTATGAAGCTGAAGGAGCCTAGCGTCACAACTGCACGCCACGGGACCCTGACCAAACGTCGCTCCTGGATGATTATGGAGTGAGAGTGTGTTGAATAATAACAGATATGCCAAAGAGTCACATCTAATAAAAACATATAAAAGCATTTATTTTAATTGTGTAGCAGTCAGTTTATAATTTTGACAGGACTGTTGAGCATTTTAAAAATGTATTTTCATGCCTCTGTTCAAGGCTTAGTCTTTCTATCTGTATAGCCAGTGGTGTAAAGCATGGGCGTCGCAGCAATTATATGAGGGTGGGACAAGTCCCCCCAACTTTTTCAAATGATTAGTTTAGACCCCCCCACTTTTACCATGTGGAAAGTCCTGAATCCACTGGCCGCACTTTGTAGAGCGCTGTGTCAGTGCTTCACTATCAAATCCATTCCACTTGCTTATTGAGAGAATGCCCAAATCAATGAAACTCCGTACCATGTTTTCACTGCTACTTTGTACCAAGGCAGATTCTCACATAGCGCGCGCATGTTCAAGGAGTGTTGTCATAGTTGGACAGCTCAGATCTGTTGTATGAAGCGATGCCGGTAGCGGAGGTAAGGCACACACACCATGTGTTCAGGACATTGTTAATACAGCGAAAATCAAAGCTGACGATATCTTGGTTTGATATGTTTTCTCCGACAACATGGACAAAAGCACATTTTTTTCAAAGAAGAGGAAAGTAACCAATCAGCTGGTATCAGTTAACAGTGATGGCGGCGGAGGAGTTTCGTCTTTATGTCATGATAGAGAGATACAAATACTGAATAGTTTAGATGAGAAAAGGCATCGAAATGCCAGGTTACTAGTATTTATCATGTAAACAGGGAACATGAATAACCCAATCTCTCTGTGCTCATGTAAACACCATATACCCAATATGATCATAACCGACGGCTTACTGATGTCCATAGAGACGCAGTCAGTGTGTTTTACTGGAGCCTCAGTTCGATGAGAGATTATTTTCTGAGTTCTTTAACGTTGGTACTCTCTCTCAAAATGGTAATGTGCATTATGTTTTAATTATACTTCTTATCATTCAGAAGCTTTTTGTGTGTGTTTATATTTTACTGAGTGCTTATAGGCAATTCCCATCCCAGTATTCAGTTAACTGTTTATTTTCTATGCACATTACAGAGACTAGCTAATATTCTACCTACTGCTTTGGACTTTGAGTCTTCAACATGTCCAATGTCACAGACTGGGACTTACTTTAGAGTCAGTTGTATTTGCATTCAGTATGACTTGTTATGATTCAATGTGAAAGAGTATACTGCTCAATAAATAATGATCACTTCACCACCTCTCTTGACATCTAGGTGCTTGAGAGTGAGTCAGAGGCAGAACACAGGGACAGTGGAGAGAGGTCCATTGCTGAGGTGAGTGATGAAAGGGAAATGACAGTTTAGAGTCGATTGTGATGTGGACTCATCCCAGAATGTTAAGGCAATCAGTGGGGATATTGAACAGGAAGCATTTCAGTCAAGGGGCATCATATGACCAATATAGACTGAAGAGCAACATTTATTTGAACATTTAAGTAAATGATACCATTCCGGGAACTTAACATCCGTACAGAGTCAGATCAGTCTCAATATTAATAAATGCTCACAGAAGGATTCACAAATGTATTTTGCGATTTATATATAAATGACTCTCCACAACAATATCTCTCAATGCACTCGCAAATATTTATTGTTGTATATAAATGTACAAAAAATGGGCATTTAAACTGCTTTTTATTAATTCAAAGACGGCTCTGAATTAATAATCAAATATGTTTCCTTTCTTCACTACTTGATGAAATTACAAAATGTACCCATCATTTTCCTCATGCTAGTATAGCCACATAAAAGTATCAAACCACCTGATAACATGCACCAGAATACAGGAAATCTATTTTTCGTGGGGGGCGACCCCCACACCCCCCGTTAAAAATGTCCCCCCCACATTGTTTGTTTGTAGCCTTTATTTAACCAGGTGAAGCCCCTTGAGATCAAAAGATCTCTTTTTCAAGGGTGACCTGCAGGACATTAGTTACACATGTAACATAAAAACAACAGAACAACAATAAGGATGACATACAACATAATGTACAGGGTACAGTTTACAAAACTCTATTTACAGTGACAGGTACCATGAGTATCAAACAGCATGTCACCCAGCCGAGTTTTAAAATTATGCAGGGGAACCAAAGTGCTCAGTTTTAAACAGGTTTGCAGACTGTTCCAATTTAGTGGAGCTGCACATCTAAAAGCTTTCTTCCCTAAGACAGTCCTAGCAGTTGGCACATTTAATAAAACAACATCATGAGATCTCAGGCAATACGTACTTTCAATTCGTCGAGAGATCAGAGAGCAGATATAAAAAGGTAGTTACCCAAAAGGGCTTTATAAATGAACATGTACCAATGACTGAGCCTCCGTACAGTTAGTGAAGGCAGACCTGCCTTGGCATACAGGGTACAGTGATGAGTAAGTGCTTTACAGTTAGTAACAAATCTCAGAGCACTGTGATACGCAGCATCTAACGTTTCCAGGCAATGGGCAGGTGCATTCATATATATCAAATCACCATAGTCCAGCACAGGTACAAAGGTCACAGTGACTAGCCTTTTCCTGGCTTCAAATGAGAAACAGGACTTGTTCCTGTAGAAGAAACCTAGCCTTACCCTCAGCTTTTTAAGCAGATTAGTGACCTGAAGTTTAAAAGTAAGACAATCATCAAGCCAGATACCAAGGTATTTGTAACAGGCAACAACTTCAAGTTTTGTTCCTTGCGTAGTTACAATATCAAAAACAGGCTCTGGTGTCTTTTTGGCTTTTGAAAAGAGCATTACCTTGGTTTTATCCACATTTAAAAGAAGCTTTAATTCAGAGAGCTGAGTCTGAATAGAGTTAAAAACAGCCTGTAATTTAACAACAGCCTCTTTAATGGAGGGACCTGCACAATACATTACAGTATCATCCGCATACAAATGTAAAGTAGCTTCATCCACATTATCACCTAAACTGTTGATATATATGGAGAATAAAAGTGGTCCTAAAACAGAACCTTGTGGTACACGATTAGAAATGTTTAACCACTCAGAAAATAAAAAAGACAAACATATTTTGTCGAGCAGATTGACTGTGACAAGGCAACCGGTAATTGTTTGAGCAACACATCCGAACCTTTGCAGGGGATGCCCACTGCGGGTGGCAGAACAGACCTGAATCCAGTAGTCTTCTCAGAATGACTAGAGATCTTCTCATAGTCCAAAACAGTTAACAGGCACAGTAGAATCCCGATATGGACCATTTTCCAAGACCAGCACACAGTATCCGCGATGTTCCTGGAGCAAAATCAGCACAGCAGCAAAGGACAGGCGAAAACAGCAGCGTGGAAGCGCTCCTGTCCCTCCGTGGTATCCCTGAGGTGAAAGCAGGCCTCTGCAACAGCAAAACCAGGACAGGTGGAAAGCAGGCCCCAGCGGTGGTAAAATCCTCCTGCGTACAGCAGCACACGCCCGGTGGAAGCAGGCCAAGCGTGGAAGCAGGCCAAGCGTGGATCCACTCCGTCTCTCCGCGACGACTCCAGGGTAAAAACCTCTCCAGTACAGCCTCTACAGGTGGGAGCAGGCCTCCGTAGATCGCAGATCACAGGCAGCAAACATGTGTGTGTGTTTCTCTCTCTCTCTCTCTCTCTCAGGTGTGAGAAGAGGTGCAAGTATGATACATTCAGGATGCTTCCTACGCCCATGGTGTAAAGTAACTAAGTTCATAAACTCAACAAGTACTATACTTGTTGAGTTTATTTGTTCTTCTACTCCACTACAGTTCAGAGGTAACTGGTGTACTTTTCCTCCACTACATGTATTTAATACCTTTAGTTACTTCACAGATGTGGATGAATGATGTGAAATATAATCAAGTGTTAAATCAGACTTTAGTTCCACCTGGAGTGAATTCACAAGCTACCTTGCAGTAGTGCGTTCACACCTGCCTTGTATAGTCCGGTCGAATCGAACACTGGTGCGTTTAGCCGCTTGGTGCGGTTCATTTGGGTCGGTGTGAACACAATCCGAGACCTCTTAAGTGAACTAAACAACCGGACTCTGGTCCGCTAAAATAGGTGGTCTCGGAGCGCTTGCTTGCGAACTCTGGAGCGGTTAATTGCTGGTGTGAACGCAGTCCGCACCAAAACATAGGAAGCGTAGTATTTACGTGTCACAAGAATGCGGATATCTTCAAAATCTTTAGAAGAGTCTTTTAAGACATCCGCGGTTGTTTGGTTAAAGAGTGAAGCAGAATGAAGTGTTGAACAGTGTCGTGTAAAGTAAAAATTCTCCGTCAACTACATTAAAGTAAGAACACCTTTCGTCTGTGAAACGCCCCTCCTTACTGCAGAACGTCTCTCATTATGTGTTATAATGTTTTTTTAACGGACGTTTTCTGATTATATAATCATATGCGCGGGCCGCTAGTGTCTGTTGATCTCCAGATTAACAGCAGCATGAGAATAACCTGCCGAAGGTGCCGATGCTCCATGGCGAAGGCTCCGGTAGAAATTGCCGGGATTTGCGTTTTTACCCCTTTAATGTCTGACCAATGGTTGAACAGCATTTCCGTGCACATGACTTGTGTTTAAAGTTTATAGTCCATTTGAGTTTTGTGAAAGCAAACCGAACCTTCTGAAAATGAAACAATGTAACAAACTGTAGTCTGGTGCGCACCCAAGAAGCGGACTATTAGGTGTGAATGCACCTTAAATCATTCAAAACAGCTGCACCTTTACCAGCTTTGAGAACACTTTAATGATCAATCATTATAAAACATTTCATATTATTCTGAAATGGACCAATCTGCACAACGACTAATTTTACTGTCGCTACTTTAACTATATTTTGATGATAATACTTTTGTACTTTTACTTGAGGAACATTTTTAATGCAGGACTTTTACTGTAACAGAGTATTCCTACAATCTGGTACTTCTATTTTTACTCTCGTACAAGATCTGAGTACTTCGACTTTTACTCAAGTACAATATCTGAGTACTTCTACTTTTACTCTAGTACAAGATCTGAGTACTTCTACTTTTAATCAAGTACAATATCTATACTTATACCACCTATGTTTATAGCCTATGAAAAAAATTATTAGAAAACAAAGGCTAAAGCTAACGTTAGCAGATAGCGACAATGTATGCTAGTTAGCTAGCTCAACGATTCCTTAAATAATATTGCGACAGAAAAAAAATTCTGTTCATATCACGCTCTGCCGCTCCGACAGGGAGCTCTGCTCTGAACACCCGAACGGTAATGCGATATAGGTCCGTTCTTATTGTGCATCCATGGGTAAAGGTAAAACGCAAGTAGTACTGAACACGTAACATGAACATGCCGGGCGGCGCAGCCCCGTGGGTTAGATGCACGTTCATAATGCAGAGGAAAATAACTCTGAGAATAACGTTATTAGCGTATTTTACAACTTGAGGACCGAATGTTTTTAATAAGGGCTATACAAACGTTCATACTGGGTAGTTTATTTAGTTTAAAAAACATTATCCAACGATTTACAGACCACTCTTTCCCAATGTAAGTCAATGGGAAAAAGTGTTTCTGGGCCCAGCAACCTAACGGAAGTGTACTGTAAGGGAAACTTCTGTTGCAATGGAAAGTCAGGACTCAGAGAGACACGGGATGAGCAGGAGTTCTGAATGTCAAACACTGATATTTATTAAGAGTTTAATACGGCCGGGGAATTAACAAAGCAACTCGCACTGTTAATGCAGGCTGCCAAATCAATTCTGCCCACACAAAGAAAGAACCGCTCGGACCTGGTCTCTGAGAAGGGGCGGAGCTTAGAAGCGCAGGCTTCTAAATCGATAACAGATGAACAAACAAAGATTGTTTGTCTCGTAACTGCATCGGGCAGTAAACCCTTCCTCCCACAGGAAAGGCAGAAGATCTTTTGACCTGTGTCTTCCTGAGAAATTACTTGCAGGAGACATGCAAGAAAGACTGAGAATCTTAAAACACAAAGAGATGTCCTTAAAATATTCTCTGACAAGTACTGCCGTTTGGTCACAACGAATATTTTCCTCAGAGTCCGGCGCACTTCCTGGGGGCTTGAGGCTACCCAGACAGGATAAGCAATTGAGCCTGAATGCAGTCAAACCGACCTCTGGCCTATCAGAGCCAATGCTGCAAACTGTAGGCCAGGGGTGTCAAACTCAAATACACAGTGGGCAAAAATAAAAAAATGGGTACTAGTCGAGGGCCGGACTGGTTCAATGCTTATTGCAAAACTTATTGAAATGAACTTATTGCACATATTAAACCTGGAACTAACAAAGCTTAAATGATTGCCAATAAAAACAACACTAAACATTAAATAATCAGTTGCATTCATTTCTTATAGCTCTATCTGCAGCTTTTCCTGAGTCATTTGTTATGATTACATTTTTCCACAGGCCAACAACAGCTTCAAAAAATCTATTTCCCTCAAAGAAAAAAACAAACATGCCCTCTTGTCGTGAGAGAAAAAGTGCAAAAGGAAACATCCATCTAAACTCAGTTTGCTGCTCTGTGATGCTAGTTCAAGCCAGATACTTAGCATCTCATCTTGGGTGCAAATTCATCAATGTTTGGGCTCAGGCTCTGAGCTGAGGAACTCCTCAGGATTGAGTGAAGGTATGCGTGCAATATACCAGTGGGCCAGATCGAATAGTGATTAGAAACTAGCCTCTTAAGCCCGAGGGTCCCCCCAGTGGACCCCTCCCACCATTTTTTTACGAGACTATGTCTCAGGGCTTCTTAACATTTATGAAACTATTAATGTTCCATACCCTTTTAACGGTAAGAAACTCAGCTAACTGACAATATGAACCATGTTTAGCTAAAAGAAACACAAGAGTAATACCAAGCCTTTGAATTAGCATGGAGCGAAAAAATGCTAACTAATGCTAACGGACTTTTGCACAGCACTCACGGTAGAAATGTCCTTATTACTTATCGTAACTGCACAAACAAGATATCCGATTAAAGTTGAGACTCCACAGATTCCACACATGTAATGTTATCACTGTACAACCCCGAATTCCTGGAGCTATCAGCCATAAAAGAGAAAGTAAACAACATCCGGTTTAAAAAATATTACAATAATTACGTCTTACCTTTTTTGATTTGTGATCAAAAGTTGTGTTAAACGTAATAAAAACGCCGCCGTTAATCCAATGTCTTTGTGTCACGTAGAAATGTTTACTGATAATCCATCATCATATTTATGGCAATATACTGGGTATAACGTTTTGCAGTACAGGCTTGTACTTTCAGATAATGCTTCGTTTGCTTCTCTATTATGTCCGCAATGGTAATGTTAAGTGGATTTGGGAACTGCCCATCGATTCTATTGGATGTAATGGTTAAGAAAAAGGTGTAAATCGACCAATGGGTTCCAGAGATATGGTCCTGCGTAAAGTATAAAGAATGCCAGCCAGCGTAAGCACCTTACGCAGCAGACTTTACTTATTGTTTACTACGTAAGGAAGCAGGAATTGCAGGACCCAGAGCGCACGGAGCACAGAGCGGACAGCAGATAACGGAATTGCAGTTTTATTGCTTATAGATTATCAGAACATTTCAAAGGGGACACAGCCACATTGGATATTAACCTATGGATTAACTACATCATCGTTTTGATCGTTTTAATGCCATTGAAGACCAGTTTAGACCAGACAAAGAGGAAGGTAAGCCATGTTAGCCTAGTGCATGTTAGTGCCTAGCGTCACTTGTTGTGATGTACGTTTTTGTTGATAACGTCGCAAGTTTGTATCTTTCAGTGTTGAGGTGGGCACCGTTAGATTCTGTGTCTTTACGATCATAAACAATGTGTTGGATGTGCAGCTAGGGTAAGTAATGAGGGAGCTAGGAGTGATTTTCGGTGCAGTAATAGGTTAGCATTTTTCGCTCTGGGCTAATTCAGAGGCTCACTGTTAGCATTGTGTGTTTTTATTTGGAAAAAAAATGAAAAATATCAGTTAAATTCGTTTTTTCCCGTTATATGGATATAAAATATTCATAGTTTATTAAATATGAAGGTTCCTTAGACGTTGTTTCCTGCAAATGACGCTATTTCGGCCCCGGAAGAGGATAACAGAGTATGTTTTTGTTTTTTGTTTTTTTTTCACAACAGTTGTATTTGAATGGAATGAATACCTATAGTGATAATTAAAAGTAATAAAATGATTTTTACAGTGAAAAAAGTCAAATGGAACTGATGGTTCCCAAATTACCCAGAGGTGAGTCCGCCTGGACTTTATTTTTATAAATCTCTCTAAAAAGGTTAAATTGCACTTGTTTTGCATCAATCTTGATACAGGGTACTTATATGTTATAGTTTGGATTCCTAAAGCTTTTAGTCTACTAACCCATCATTCAAGGGGTTTACATGTTTTTACTATGTTCCATCTGAATTTACTTTAAAATAAAAACATCTATATTGATTCTGACACTTCTACATCCAACTCACAGATGTAACCTTGCTTTGAGAGAAAATATTATTAATGTACCCCTTTTATAAGTGAAGATATAGTCTTTGTTGTGTTAGTGGCATTTTCGAGCCTGAAACCTGAAAAACAGGCTCAGGGCTTAAGAGGCTAGAGAATGCAATTCCTGAAGAAATTGCTAGTGGGAATGCTTTATGCTGAACATCTGATGCTAAACTGCTATGCTGAAATGTAATGTGTAAGAAGAAAGTGAAGAATTTAGATTTAGAAATGATACATGAACACTGGGGGCTTGAATGTGCGATGAGAGAAGAAAATAAAGTAAAATGGCTTGGAAAAGCAGCAGAATATTTGAACTGCAAACTTTTGAACTAACTTGATGGTGAATGATCTGTCGCCATGCCAACGGCATTTGATGACACCCCATAATACGCTTAAATGCGTTGATGGCTGCATCGTTACCAAACCTGTGAAGTTTTGGGCCGTTTGGAGCATTTTCACTGAACTTATGAGAAAACCGTGTTTCATGGCGAGCATTGTTGAAATCTCAAAACTGTCCCGTAGATGTCTTCATGGCTGGACTGTTAGAACACATGTGAAGTTTGAGCACTTTTTGAACATTTTCATAGGAGTTAATGTATAGCGACATCATCTTTTATGGCAAGGGATGCATTTCCATGGAAACGGCATATGATGACACCCCATAATTGACATAGAGCTGTTGAGGGCAGGACCATTAACCATTATCTGAAGTCTGCTGCTCTGAGCATGTCAGTTGGAGTTAGTGTTAATTTCATCACTTATTTTTTATTTAGTTTTAGTCTTGGTCCTGTGTTACATTTTCTTTTTAGTTTTAGTCATATTTAGTCACCTTCATCCTGTTTTTATTTAATCAAGTTTTAGTCGACTAAAAGTCTGAGCATTTTAGTCTTATTTTAGTCGACTAAAACAGTAATCATTTTAATCAAGATTTAGTCGACTAAAAGTCTGAGCATTTTAGTCTTATTTTAGTCAAAGAAGACTAATTATTTTTGTCAATGAAAACTGTTGAGTCTTTTTTAGTCATCAGATTATATAGAACATTTCAGTCAAACTAGTCTAGCCAAAACCAATAATTTGTCATTTTAGTATATATAAATAAATAAGATTATATCTTGTCCTTATTTGATGAAAAACACAGGTTGAATGATTAAGAATGCAGCTTTGCAGAGAGTATCTGGTCAGGTTTGTGGTGTTTTGACCTGTGTTATGGCCACATTGCTTCCCTTCTAATAAAACAATGCATTCGCTTTTTTTCTCCGCCTCATTGAAGCGAAAATGGGCCCAAATATCACGTCGTTTATTTCTACCAAGCAGTGGTGGCTTTAGACTTTTTCGTTGTCAGTCATTTTGACGGAGAGGATCGTAACATTTCCGTCATAATCCATTATTATCCGTCGAGTGCACAATTTATCAATCAGTTAACGCGAGTGCGACCACTGCTCCCAAGCCCTGTTGTTGCCATTTTATTTTCTGTTGAATAAGGTTAGTTAGACCATGAGTTAGACCCGAGTCTTTCTGACAGTTCACAGTGTGCCGCTGCCCGGTATAATTCAAATGTACCGCCGCAGCACCGGAAATGGAACTGCGGGGAGAACATCTGACTATCAGAGATGTAACGTTATCTTTGATAATATTTTGTCAACGAAAGTAAAGAGAGATTTTGGCATTGTTTTTATTTAGTAAACAACATTTTCGTCTAGTCACTTTTCGTCAACGATATTGCATGATGATTTCGTTACAGTTATCGTTTACTGCCGTCGGTGCCGTCTCGTCATCGTCATGGAAAAAAAGGTCGTTGACGAACATATTTCGTCATAGTTTCAGTCAACGAAATTAACACTAGTTGGAGTTATGACATCATCGTGTTCCATGACACAGGTGTTTATATTTGAGCTAACGACGTGTCCAGAGATGACAAGTTTCCATGGTGATGTGCAGTAATCAGTGAGAGGAGAGCATTTTCATTGTTAATTTGTTTCATTGTCACTTCATGCCCTCAAGAGGCATTTTGTTTAATTATTTTTGCTATTTTGCTATTATTTCAAGCTACGAGATGTTTTCCTACGTTTGTCATGAAAGATTATGTCTCAGGAATGTAGGATTTGGGAATTATGGCAGTTTTAAAAAAAAATATGAAGGCAAATTTCAAGATTTCCTACACTCTAGCTGTGACATCACGCACTCTAGTTAATCTTACAATCTGAAGAAGGCCTCTGTACCAAGGTCTGAACAATGTTTAATATCTCTAAAAGTAAGAAAAGTTTTAAAAGTTGTATTACACGAAAAATGTCAGAAAGATGTGTAACATTTTAAAGTTGGAATGAGGTTTCTGAGTGAAAGTTTGAAGTCACATGAAATGAAATCTTCCACGGGCCGGATTTGGTGCTGTAGGCCAGTGTTTCTCAAACTTTGTCATACCAAGGACCACTTAACCAATAAAAAAACACTCGCGGACCACCTAACTCCACAAATATCAAAAAACACATCGTTTTTCTAGAACAGATTACAAATCGCCTGAAAATGGTACAAACAAGTGGCAACATGTGTGATGAAGGTGTTGCACTGGGCTATGAAACTTAACCTCGCTCCATTGCGGAGATATTCCGGCGAGAGTGCGGAAAACTTAAATGTATTTATTTATTTCAAATGTGAAATGTTACCAATATACTCACGGACCACCAATGGTCCGTGGACCACACTTTGAGAAGCACTGCCAGTGTGCGAAAAAGTACACGTACCACCGTCCGGGACGTGTTATTTACAATATCGGACAAGTAGATCTTTCAAGTGACGTTTTTCGCCCTGATTTATTGACAAATTATTGATAAATTCAGTTTACAAAAGGCAGAACTCATTCGCAAATTGTACGTGTCCGCCATTGTTCGTTTAGAAATGTTAGTTTCGGTTCTGCTTGTCGATTCCTAAGGAAATGCATCTCGCCGCTTTCTGTACTAGACGGGGCGGGGCGGGAAGTGTAGCACAGTGGCAGGGTTGGGAAGCAAAACTCGGTTCCGAGTAGGAACAAATAACAATTATCCGGTACCGGGATTAATAAGAGTTGTGAGGACAGGAGGCGAGGCCGAGCCTCGCGGACCGCAGCTCTCTCTCTCTCTATGCTCCGTTACTGGTGTTTTTACTAAGCTAACGTTAATTAATGTTTAGAGTTGGGTTAGCATTTGAGCAATAGGTAGCTACATCTGTGCCATACATTCCAACCTTTCCAAATCCAAAAGAGGTAGGTCTGCGCACGGCAAATGTACACGCCCAAATTAGGTAATCAGAAGAAATGGAACCCCAGTAATTACATGTATAAACCATGGATTTAACCAGTTTAGCCCTGACCCTGTTTTTCAGGTCTCAGGCTCGAAAATGACATTCCCAGAACAAATGACCATATCTTCCCTTCTAAAAGGATTACATTAATAATCTTTTTTCTCAAAGTAATTATAAACCTGTGAGTTGGATGTAGAAAAGTCAGAATCAAGAGAGATGTTTTTTATTTTAAAGAAAAGTCAGATTGAACATAGTAAAAAAACTGTAAATTATAGTGTCCGTCCAAAAGTTATTTTTTACTTATAGTAAAAACTACCCTTGGATTATGGTAAGGTAGACTAAAAGCTTTAGGAATTCAAAGTACAACATATAATAAGTACCCTGTATCAAGATTGATGCAAAACAAGTGACATTTGATCTTTTTAGAGAGGTTTAGCAAAAACAACTCCACCTCTGAGGTGATTTGGGTGGAAATGGGGGTTTTACCGTTTCTCTGGAACCCATTGGTCGATTTTGGTGATTGACATCTCTTTCTGACCGTTAGAGCCAATAGAATCGAAGGGGAATCTCCCCACTCACACCCATGGTAAAACAAAAAGATGGGGGCTTCGCGCACCCAGTTTTGCATGAGAGTGAAGCTGTCTCTAGCTCTGACATCTGAAAACCGAAAAGCAGGTTTATTGCTCATGGATTATCAGAAATCATTTCAAAGGGACACAGACACATTGGATTAACTTCAGCAGCGTTTTTATCATTTTAATGCTACCTAGCGCCATATGTTTTGATGTCTGTTCTTGTTATTATCTCCGCGAGTTCGTATAATTGAGTGACAATGAAGGGTACCCTTCGATTCTGTGTCACCTTACGATGTGAAACGATGGGTTGTTGGATGTGCAAAGATAAATAATAAGGTTTTGTGAGTGAATTTCGGTGCAGTCATCTGTTAGCATTTTTTGCTCGTTGCTAATTCAGAGGGTCAGCGTTAGCATTGTGGGGGTTTTTTTTAAACAAAAAATGAAAATGATCAGTTAGATGAGTTTCTTCCTGTTACATGGATATAAAACATTCATAGTTTATTAAATTAACATGCCCTCAGACACCGGGGCCTCTCGGGCTTAACAGGTTAACATATATTGCATAATTTTATGCATTTTTCAGAAAAAGTGGTTGTTTGGTCTGTAAAATGCCCGAAAAGTAAAAGAATGGGAGATAAATATCCCAAAGTCTCCACATTTTATTATATTTATAATGTGTTTCTGGTAGAGATGTCCCGATCCGATCACGTGATCGGGGATTGGAGCCGATCACGTGATTTTCAAAAGATCGGAAGCGGGAGAAAAAAGATCGGGGATTGGGAATTATTTTTTTTTCTTTATAAAATATTTGTTTCTTATTATTTAATATTACAAAACTAAAATGACCATGTTCACGTCTTAAAGTTATCCTGAGGCCTTAGTTTTGGTTTATCATCATGTATGTGTTGCTTCTTTTAGGCTTGTTTTCATAGACCTGGTTGCTTATTTCTCTCAAATCTGGCAACAGTGTGGGCAGGGCACAGTGTCTAATAGTAGCAGTAAGCTAATGAGAGGCTACGTTCAGCTGGTGACTCGGGAGTCGGGACAGAGAAAATGTCAGGAGTTTGGAAGTATGGTAAAATTGAAAGCGAAGGCAGTGTAACAGCCAGATGCAATGTTTGCAAGGCGGAAGTTCCGCTTGGTGGAAAGAACAGAGCTACGTTCAACACGACCAATCTAATACGCCACCTGCGAAACAAACACAAACAACACGACGAGTACACAGCGGCGACACAGGTAACGGCACTAAAACAACCGACACTTTCAGGAAAGAGAAACTACCCCAGAACAGTGAAAAGGCCAAACAAATAACAGCCAAGATAGCTGAATTCATCGCGTTGGATGACCAGCCGTTATCTGTTACCTTTTTTTCTCTTAAAGATGGGGTAGGTAAGTTTCAGAAACCGGCTCGAGATACACTTTTTGTTATATTCCATGGAATGCTCTTGACATCCCGATAGCAATGAATATCTTAAGTGCTTTGACAAAAAATCCATAAAAAAATGTCATCTGTGGAAGCCGTAATACTGTAAAAAGTACAACTAATTGGATTGCCACCCTGTCTGTCAGCCTTCCATCTCGTGCACGCACAAATGTATCTTGTGCCCTCATTGGGCGTGCATTGCAGCAGTACTTCAATGACTCGCCGCTGTCATGGCTTGGCTCTCAGCCACAATAAACGCGCGACCGAGGGCGTGAATAGAAAAATAGTTTATTCACTGCTGCTGAAGGACACAATCAGGTGAAACAAACGACGAAAAACAAGAGGTCAGCTGGTCGTGGCTGCTCTTCACGTTGCGTCCTCCTGCCAGAGAGAGAGAGAGCGAGATCCGGCCCGGTCCTTTATCCGGCTAACTCCAGCCGCCAGGTGTCCTTAATCCCAGCTGATAGACCAAAGGGAAAACCTTAAAGGAACATACACACACCAGAGATAACAAGGCAGGGGTCGTCACCCCCCCCATAAGGCACCCCACTTCCAACAAAACCAACATACAACCCTCACACTGCCAACCGCTCCTCCCACACCCAGTCACACAGATAAACAACCTGAGAAGCACACTTTAAAAGGATGGGCAGAGCGAGAACGATTTATCAAACAGTATGACAGACAATACATTACCGTCACGGCCCATGTTTCCTCAGTTGTAGCAGTTAGTTTCACTGGCTTTACTGCAATGCCCCACAACGTGGCCAATGTCGCCACACCTGTAACATTTCCCCCTACTGCAACGTCTCTGGATGTGACCAAGCCCACCGCAGGAATAGCACTTCCGGCGGTTGGCCTGCCCACAGTCACGAGCCATGTGTCCTTGGTCTCCACACCGATAGCAGGACATTTCCTTGCCTCATCCTCGATCCCTGCTGCTGCCGCCAAGACCACCATCAACGCTGCCGCCACCACGACCACCATCAACGCCACCGCCGCCACGACCACTTTGACTAGTGGGACAATGCTTGGTCTTCTGGTTTCTAAACATGTTTTTGTCCATAGCACGATTGATCACACAAGAGGACGTGACGTCTGCCAACACTGGAGAGCTCTCCTCAGACCTTGACTCAATCTGACCGCCAGTCACTAAAAGCACAGGAGGAACATCAGTCCAGACTCTGCTCCCTGCCAAACCGTTGCCCAGGATGAACTGTATCCCCTCGATTGGCAAAGCTGGACATACACCAACAGCCACCTCACCCTTAACAAGACCACAGTCAATATACATCCTATGAACAGGAATAGGAAGAACTTTTAATCCCATTCCCCAACTCAGAAGGGTGTCACCAGTGTCACTTTCATAAGACAGAGGCAAAACAGAGTCAACAATATAGGAGTCAAAAGCCCCTGTGTCTCGCAAGATTTTGATTGGAACTCTGACATTACTACCTACCAATGACACCAAGCCGTCTCGTATAAATGGAGCATAAGATGCCAAAACCTCAGATCCACCTAAGTGGGATGTAAGCACATCGGCAACACAGCCGCTTTCCACAGGAGCAGCCAACGCAACAGGCCCAACAAAATATCTTCCTCCCTCATATTTTGCTCCAAGCGCAGGACAGTCTGCCTTCCAATGGCCTTTTTCGCGACAGTAGTGGCAAATATCATTATTATCCCCTTCAGATTTGACCAAACCCAATTTCCTTGGCTCCATCCCAAATGAACCAACCTTTCTACTTCCCTCAAAAATAGCCAGGGCCCCAGAGCGCCCTCCGAACCTGCTCTTATGAAGCAACACAAACTCATCAGCTGCCACAGCAGCTTCAGCCGCAGAAGTGACCCTGTGTTCTTTTATGTAAGTAGCAATCTTGTCTGGAAGAATATTTTTGAATATTTTTTCTCCCACTAACTATGACACCCGCTAACTAATCTCCTCCCTAGTCTTCATGTAGTTACTTGCGGCGGGTACTTATGCACTGGAGACCACTGGCCCAGCAAAGCGACTAGCAACCTAGCAACAATACTGCGACCACGGCCATGCCCCCAAGCCGAGGCTTCAGCCACTTTCACCACAACATTAAACACCCCGCCCAACGATCCCAAGGGAACCGTCGCTAAAACCTACCAGGGGAAACTCCACACAAATAATTAACTAACCCAACACAAGCTTACCTTACCGGAATGGACGAGCCCCCAGCTGTCATGGCTCTCAGCCACAACAAACGTGCGACAGAAAACGAGGGCGTGAATAGCAAAAGAGTTTATTCACTGCTGCTGAAGGACACAATCAGGCGAAACAAACGACGAAACAAGAGGTCAGCTGGTCGTGGCTGCTCTTCGCGTTGCGTCCTCCTGCCAGAGAGAGAGAGAGCGAGATCCGGCCCGGTCCTTTATCCGGCTAACTCCAGCCGCCAGGTGTCCTCAATCCCAGCTGATAGACCAAAGGGAAAACCTTAAAGGAACATACACACACCAGAGATAACAAGGCAGGGGTCGTCACACCAGCAACAAGCGGCCACTTTCACCAGTCTGCTGACGTTATGTGCGCCTTCATGTGTGTTGGAGGAGGTGCTCTGTAAGGAAGTCTGAAGGAAGGGGCAGATTCTTTTCGGCTGCGTACTTTCAAATTTTAGTGCACTCAAGCCGGTTTCTGAAACTTACCTACCCCACCTTTAATGCATTGCATAAAGATCGGATTGGGAAAAATCGGCATCGGCAGATTGTCAAAATCAAATGATCGGAATCGGGAGCACAAGAAGGTGATCGGGACATCCCTAGTTTCTGGTCCTCTTTCAGTTGAGACAGTGTAGATGAAGGATGTGTAAGGATGTATAACTCTTGTGTGAACGTTGGATAAAGCCAGGTTCATAATCTTGTTTGATGTTGTTGACATATTAGAGTCAAAGGTTTGCACAGAACGAAATATCTTTGTTTTGCGCCATAAATCAGAAAATACTGCATTAAAAAAGTCATTTCCTGCAGTGTTCTACTGATAAAGTGTGATATAAATAATGTACAGTCTTTCAGATTGCTGAAGTTCACTAAACAGACATTAACGACATGTTTGGTGTTGAAAATGTCAGAAAAAGTGAAAGAATGGGAGATAAAAATCCCCAAATCTCAAAATTGTATTTTATTGTGTGTGTTTGTGTTCCTCTTTCAGTTGAGACACTGTAGGTGAAGGATGCTTCAGGAAAATACCAAACACTGGATGTCTTTCAGTCGCCAACATGTGTTTTCGAGACACTGATACTAACGGGGAAATCCTGCAGGACTCAAATGCCTCGTCTCTGTTCCCTTAAACTCATTTGGGAGTGATTACCCATCAGCCCGGGGGTGCAGAGGAGAGGCAGCGTTACCCCCGGTCTGCACGTTGTTTCTCTTTCAGAAACACAGAGGACTGTTTTTATGATGCGATCACAGACATGCTGCAAACGGTGTCCGCCAAAAGTCGAGTCCAGTGTCTATGTAGTGTCATTTTTATTTGTTATAGTTTGGGAAGATTGAAAATCGGTAGGGAAAGCCAGCTAAGTCGGTAGGCGGTAGAAACATGTCAAAAGCGGTAGACTACCGCCCAAATCGGTAGGGTTGGCAGGTATGCTGTGCTAACGATGCTATGTGTATCATCCAAGTTAAAACGTAATAGAGAAGTGTAAAACTTTAAGTGGGATGCTACTGTATACCAAAAGGCTTATGTGTGAGGTTGGTAAAATAAGGTGATCCTTGTACGTTAGATAGTTAGTTTGCTAGTTAGGTTACTGTATGCATTGTTAAGGTTAATATAAATTCGCTATGCTCTACTATAGCATAAAATATACTAGCTAACGTCAATGTATTGTTGAAGAGAGGCTTAGTGTATATTAAATTAACCTCACAATAAAATGTGTGTATCTTTAAAATATGAATGTCACATTTCAATATGGTCCTTCGATATTGTAATATGGTTTGTTGAACTGGAGTTATTTATTGCAGCTAACCGCCTATCTGACGAACGAACCCAAACATTGTTGTTTTTATTAATATTATTACCAATGCCTCTTTTCATTTTATTATCGTCACACTTGAGAAACAGCCTTATTGTGGCTGTAGAACGGAACATGTAACTTAATGCCTGCATTTAAGGACGATGATTTGTTTAAATATTAGATATGATGTTATTTATGACTTCAGTGAAGATTAAGCTTTTACATTGCATTGCATTTGTTAAATAGGTTTGTGTCTTACCCTTACGTGTGTGATACATATGAATATGGCATATTAGAACAAATTAATTTGACTGACACATCCAAAGTAACAGTAAAATAAAAAGGACCTACACAATGATACACAATCAAACGATACAGTATAAGGACTGTGATATCCAGCAATTTCTTAAGTATAATAATAAGATTATGACCTGTTTTTAAAAGAAGATAACAAGTTGTTTGGATGTAGAAAAGTCTGTAACCTTACCCACACATGTAATTTTACATCTGTTTGTTCAAAGTTTCCTTAAGGTGATCCTGACAGGCTGGACCAGAGGGTGAGAGACAGATCTGGACTCCTAACAGCAGAGAACTTCAGCACGGATTCCAAGCTACATAATAACTTTTTCATAATTTACAAAGAATGCATAAAGTTATTGGTTTTAAAAAATAAAGTAATGACTCTAATACACTGATATATGCCATTAAACATCACTAAATACTAGATCACCTACACATCAGTGATGTTGAGTGTGACTGTTCACATTATCTTTTCTATTAAAGTCTGTAAACACTGCCAGAGCCCATACCCGGTTCATGTTTGTGTTTACTTCCTATCTGTCTGAACACTAATGTTTGTCACCCACAGCTGACATTATATTTACTTGGCTTCTTTCTGCCCATTGATATGACTGCACATAGTCTCTTGATCGTACTCCAACGGTCTGTTAGCGAAAAGTAGCAGACCTCTGGAATGTCCAAATTGATCAATCAGAATTTAGTATTCAACCAAGCTGTCTAATAATCATCTATAATGTTTCTCAGGGTTCTAATAATTGACCAATTATTTTGTATATCAATTTAATTGTGCAGCTCTTAAAGGGGGAGCTTATTTTGACCTTTTATAGTGCCAGGTATGGCAATCCCTTATAATTCATTAGATGATTTATATGTTTGATTTAAGGTTAAAACCTGCAAAGTAAACTAATCTTGTTAAATAAATGTAGTAGAGTAAAAAAGTAAAAGTTTGCTTCCAATTAAATGCAGTTATATCCCTATAATTCTGCTTTCAGAGCTGTTAAAAAAAGCACAAAAGCACAAAAGCTAATGATAATCAAATGCAGAGGCAGTTATGTAATGTGATAAAGAATATCAATATTTAAATAGCCTTAAAGTAACATCCGGTCCTTTTTAAGTGCTTCCATAATGCTGATAAGTTGTACACTCCGGACTTCTTTTTTATTTTGAAGTATCCAGCATATGTGATTGCTCATGTGCTGCGAAAGCTCAGTTAATATTGATTCAGCTTAATTAGGGATATCATGAGGGATTCGAAAATAATTCCTCTTATTTAAGAAATTCTCTTCAACATTTATAGTAGAGGAACAGACAGATGGTAACTGATCTGAAACAATATGTGAGCATGATCCAGACTTGGCTGCTGTTTCATTAAGGATTACATACTTTAAATTAAATACATAAAGTAAAGGAAGGCGGTACTCTTATAAAAACAATGATCATTGCACTCAGTCACTGCAAGTTAAGAGAACTGAAGGTAGTTGTAAACTGAAGTGATAGAGAATAAGAGTCTGTGAATTGGTATTACGTTACCATTGACTGTTAGCAGGCTCAATGTCGAGTCAAGGCAACATAATAAAGGAGACGGTAGCTAGTGATGGCAGTTTGACACTGAAGCTTCGAACGGAGCTTCAACCCTGGACTTCCTATTCCATAGAAGCAGTGCTTCGAAGCTTGCTTCAAATCACGTGACATGTGACGTCCGAAGCAGCAACTGCTTCAAGTCACGTGACATGTGACGTCCGAACCAGCAACTGCTTCATTTCCTGAATGAATCAACTCACTGGTTCACGGTCCATTCACGCGATTCAATGCACTGCCTCGTCTCGATTCTGACAGGTGACAGGTTGAAACAGTTTCAAACTTGAGCGCTTCAACACTTTATAACCGATCTAAACAATGCGCAATGTGTGGGTTGTTGTTGCTGTTGAGTTGTTGTTGGCATTGCATTTGAATTGGATCATTATAGAGCAAGCCAGGAAGAAAGATAGGTCGTTATGGCTCGTGAAACACTTCGAAATGTGGAGAAGCTGTGAACAAAAAGAAAATGAGTAATATAAAATTAAAAACACTTCAATGGTCTAAGGAATAGATAGCCCAGTGGATAGTGCCGGCGGCCAGGGTGCGGCGATGTCCTCCGCGCAGCTGGTTCAAAGCCCGGAATAGTTACACTTTTAATCATTGCTTTTCAACTTTAATACTTTAATAACTGATAAAAGCCCCTCTCAGCCCAAAAAAAGGTCCAGCACTCTCTAGTCTCTTCTCAATAACCCAATACACACAATTATCAATCTTTAATTGCAAATAGAACATGATATTCAGTCTTAGTGTGTGTGCATCGAATATTTTTCAAGGCAAAGATACGTTAAACCCACTGCAGCCTTGCACTTCGCCAGGAGAGGTCGCTGTAACTGAAGCTTCGAGAAATGAACCTATTTCCGACACAATTGTCCAAGTGGTTCGAAGCTTCATTTTGCCATCACTAACGGTAGCCAAAGTAATCAAAAAAATAATTTAATTAATAATTACCACCATGGTTGAACAAAGGAAATATAAAGTAATGACAGACAAGAACACATACTGCACAGACAGGATCAGCCCCAGACAAAGGGGAAAGCAGAATACTTATACATGAGGTAATGACGAGACAAGACACACCTGAGTTAATTACAAATGGGTACACCTGGAGGGGAAACGATAAGGACTACAAAACCATAACAGGAAACTACAGCTCACCCCCCCTGACTACAGCCGTGATAGCGCGTCAGCCAACACATTGTCCTTGCCCTTGACGTGAACCACGTCAACATCAAAGGCCTGCAGGAAAAGGCTCCAGCGCATTAGCCGCTGGTTCGAATTCCGCATCCTGCCTATAAAGACTGTTTAGAGTTCTAGGTGAGGTCCCGATTAATTTATTCCGGTAAATTACTCTGACCTCACTAATTGACCCGACCGAAGTTACTGAGTCTATGTAAGTTTACTGCTTGGCTCAGATCCACCAAACGTCAGCAAGATCTCACCTCTATTAACTCCCCGAAGAACCAGGTTCAATTAACTGCTGTTTCTATTCAGACAACTCTTTTTAATCTGTTTAAGCGATCCCGAAGGATTTTGGTATCAGTAAATGGGGTGTGTTCCTACCTAAACATGTGTGTGGCAGGGTGCAGTCTTACCTTTGAAGCAGGAGAGGAGAGCACAGATTTTCCCTTTTATTGTCCCAATCCAAAAGGTGAGATCAGTTTATTTGAAGAAAAAGTAGGTCCAAACCATTACAGAGTCTTTACCTTTTAACACATTATAATCATACAAAACATATCAAAATGGGGTTATATATTTTTTATCTAAAACCTTAATTCATATTTATTCAAAAGCCCAAATCATGTATTCTGGTTCGTTCTAATAACTTCCAGCATAAAATCATGTATTCTGGATCGTTCTAATAACTTTCCAGCATAAAACCCAAATCATGTATTCTGGATCGTTCTAGCAACTTTCCAGCATAAAATCATGTATTCTGGATCGTTCTAATAACTTTCCAGCATAAAACCCAAATCATGTATTCTGGATCGTTCTAGCAACTTTCCAGCATAAAATCATGTATTCTGGATCGTTCTAGCAACTTTCCAGCATAAAACCCAAATCATGTATTCTGGATCGTTCTAGCAACTTTCCAGCATAAAATCATGTATTCTGGATCGTTCTAGCAACTTTCCAGCATAAAACCCAAATCATGTATTCTGGATCGTTCTAGCAACTTTCCAGCATAAAATCATGTATTCTGGATCGTTCTAGCAACTTTCCAGCATAAAACCCAAATCATGTATTCTGGATCGTTCTAGCAACTTTCCAGCATAAAACCCAAATCATGTATTCTTGATCGTTCTAATAACTTTCCACCATAAAACCCAAATCATGTATTCTGGATCGTTCTAGCAACTTTCCAGCATAAAACCCAAATCATGTATTCTGGATCGTTCTAGCAACTTTCCAGCATAAAACCCAAATCATGTATTCTTGATCGTTCTAATAACTTTCCAGCATAAAACCCAAATCATGTATTCTGGATCGTTCTAATAACTTTCCAGCATAAAACCCAAATCATGTATTCAGCATTCAAAGAAATTCACTCAGCATTTCATCCAATAAATTCACTCAGCATTTCAACCAAGACATTCACTCAGCTTTCAATGAAGAAAATCAAGAGATATTTACCAAGTTTGAGAGAACCTTACCGCGAGCTATTAACCCAGGGACAGAGCTTACCGGGAGAGAGTATACCAGGGGTTTCCCCCCCTCTCCCCCACGAAATCCAAAAAAGCCAGTCTTTTTATGCTCAAAAAACCGGATAGAAAACCCACAAACACCTCCTCTATACCCAACCAACATATTCTATTGGCTCTGGCATAAGACACACCTTCCCAAGTTTGTGTAAAACAAAACATGACTAGACATATTCTATGACTATGACATAACCACCTTTTTGAGGCCTCAATGTGTTTCTGCTTAAGTCCGGAGCCCCCCTCCCTGCTGTGAGAGGAGAGGGAAGAACCTGCCTACTCTCTTATCAGAGAGCAGGGCATAAATCATAGGCCTTACACTCAACTTAACAAACCACTTTGTTTTGTTTATGCTGTAAAAATAGAAAAACCTAAAATATGAAGCATTCTCATTGTGGGTTATACAAGAATATAATTGATTATATTTGATTATACCTAACTTTCGTTTTAAGTATTCAACATACTATGAAAATCTCAACACCCTATTTTTAAAACGCAAAGTTATCAAACAGCACCAACTAAAATTGTAAGCATACATACATATTCAAAAACCATCAAGAAGCATTCTCATTATGGGTTCATACAAGAATATGATTGATCATATATGATTTATAATTAACTTTCGTTTAAAGTATTTACTTCATACTATGAAGCTCTCAACACCCTCTTTTTAAAACGCAAAGTTATCAAACAGCAACAGATAAAATCGTAAAAACACATACATATTACATACGTAAAACTTCAAGCATCAATATCATGAAAAGTTCTTCAGCATGTGTAATCAGGACCACCTTTTGATGAACCTGGTGTGGAGAACGCCGAAAACATAGTACCTCACTGGAATGTTCTCGTCATCACAGGTCAGGCACCCGAGTAAAAAGAGTCATGATGATCATAGATTTGTGCGCACCCCCACTCGGCCTGACACTTGCAGGAGCGGGGGGCCTACAGTATCTGTTGTTCCAGTGTAGACTCCTAAATCCATGTTGCTATCTGATGTAAATCCTTGACCCTGACCATGGAGGGGTTGAGGTTCCTCCCTGGATGACACCTCCAAACGAAAGCCAGATAACTCGGCCGACAGTTGTTATGGATTTTTTAGACCTCGTCAATAATCGCTCATGACTTTGTGACAAGGTCAATGAGGCCCCACACAATGATAGCACAAACGAGGAACCAGAGGCATATGAAACAGCTTAGCTGGCCCTCGCTCATGGCATCCTGTGTGTGCAGTGTGAGTGTGGTGCTGGTGGTGACTTGGCACGTCACTTGTTGTCGTCTGTTTCTACCGTCTCTCCTGGCCTGTGACTACGACCTTGCAGTGGCTGACGTGGACCCACGTAGTGAAGTGGACCAGTGTCAGGGGTAGGTAGGGCTGCTGCTACCTGGCGTCTGATGTCTGACCATGCAGTTATCAGGTAGTCGTCCCTTTTTGGGAAATCCACTGCGATCGGAGTGGCTCAGCGGGTAGAGATGCAGCCTGTCCCTCAGAGCTGGAAGAAACATCATCCTCCACTGGCAGGGGTACAGGTGACTCAGCCGCTGGCTTCATGCTGCACAGGTTTCCTGGGTCCAGGACTAGGCTTCACTTGAGGCACTGTGACTGAAGTTTCCCTGCTAGGGAGGTTCAAATCCTCTTGGTAGATTGCTGAGGTATTAATCTCAACAATATAGCTAAGATCAAGTATAAATAATTTCTCTGATTCATAAAAAGTTGTTTTCAGTTTAAAAACTTCCCCAAGGGTTTTCTCAAGCACTGGGCCATAACTTACTCTTATCAGTTTAACGACCTGACAGCCCTGCACCTCCATGCTGTGTGAACACCAGCAAAAAAGAAGGAGGAAGATGTGCTCAAAAAAAAAATCTAATTTAAATGAATACTGTTGTAGGGTGTAGGCATATAACGATTAAAATAACTGAAAAGAAAACTAATAGTGTAAAATTAAAAAACAATGAGAAAAATAATACAAAGATTATTTCCCATTTCCTCTTTGATACTGAGGTATTCTCCATTCAAGCTCCAATGATCCATATGCTAATAGACAGAGTTTCGTCTTGCCATCTTTCTTTGCATAATTCACTAACGATTCTAACAGTTCTACTGTTAAATCCTTTGCATTTGAGCTATTACTTGTTACTCAGACTTAAATTCCCTCTTTTGCTCTATAAAATATCCCTTGGCACCGAATTTACCAAGACAAATTCTAGATTATTGCGGGAAGATCCCACAAAAAGCCATCCTCTCCTGTGGAAGAAAGCACATTAACTGCCACGAGTGTGTGCAAAACATGTCATGTGATGTGAGACTGATGGCATCAACAGTGGATTGGGTTAAGGCCGCAGTCATATTCCTATCTGGATTCTAAACTCAGTTGGCTCGGTTGAACCGGTCCTCTCTTCTGGAGTGAAACTATGTTCCCAGAGACTGACTTCACTGTATCCAAACCTTCTGATTTAGTTTTAAGCTAACCCTTCTCTGGACTTCGCCCCTTTCTGGTCACCCATACACGATTTCTGAACTTAAACAGAAAAGGTGTGATAGTTCGATATGACCTGACCTTTGCCCTAGGTAGCTTTTCCATACATATAGGAATATATTCAGCCTTGTCAAATTGATTGGAATGTCCCAATTTGTTTTACAGTTGTTATACTCCACTCTTTGGCTGCTCTAACGCCTGGTACTTCTATGGTAAAGACCAGATAGGTATCCTGCAAGGGTGACAAAACTTTCTCATTTTTAAAGTGAGTTACATTATCCATTCTTATTCTCTCAGTTTTTAGGAAAAACATACTTATATGTTCCGCCATTTCAGCAGACACTGTGTTCCAGTTGCTCTGGTCAGAGGATAGACATGTTTATGACTCCCTCCATTATCAAAGGTCACAAGGAAATACTTGTTCCCACTGGGAGTGCGGGTCAGAAAAGGACCTGCTATGTCAGCACTAAAACTGATTATTGGTTCTTCCTCTATTATTTTAAGATGCTCAGGATGAATTTTCTTGAACCCATCCACCTCTGCACATTGAAGACATGTTGACAGTGTGTGTTGTAGGTGCATTCGCAGTTTCGGTATGAGGATTTTTTTTTTTTTTGTGGAGACAATATTTTCTCATCCGAAATAGGCCCTACATGGCCTAAACTGCTGTGTAGTTCACGCACAACCTGAGGAGCTTCTTCAGGGGGTACGTGAATGCTTCTACCCTTTTTCCATATTCTAGGGAATATGGAAGTCAGGTGGTTAACTCTTCCCCGGCTTTAAGCAAGGTAAAACTTCTCTATTTCCCTGATAGTCTAGTTTGATCTTATCTGTATGGCTACGGACATGATTCCACTCCAGGTACATGCCTGCCTTTAACTCTGCAATAAGACCCTCACTTGAAGGGCATGTGTAAGTGCTTCACCTTTCACATTGGTAAACTGCCTTTGTTCCCAGTTATTAAGCTCTTCTTTACTCGCTTTGTAACAATAATCAGTAACAATACGGATGTGTGTTATTTTACGTTGTTTAGCAAAAAGAAGTCCCTCAACAAATGGCCTTTGCCTCAGCAGTTTGTGCTGTACCTAGTATTGCACCGTTTTGCTTGCAAAGTACTTCACCTGAATTAGTTTTCATTATAAAGGCCCAAGTGGCTGCTTGGTCACCTTTTCGCAAACTCCCCTCTGTAAACAGTGGTTTTCTTTAAGGGTTTCAATGTTTCCCTGTGTGGCTTACTACCTGTGGTCCTAAACTCCACATCTGGATCTGACATCATCCTCTGCCATTTTCCATTCTTATTCTCTCAGTTTTTTGATATTGATATTTTTGTTCTGGTGTTAAGATAATTTTTTGAATCTCCCTCTTTTCTTAACAACTGGAGCTATGTCTATTTTAGATCTGACTTGGTTAAGAGGTGATTTGTTCTTTGGTGAGAGGAACACTATTTCCCTTGTGCTGGGTGGGGGTGTGCTTTGGGAGAGTTTCTTATCTCCATCTTCCTCTCTGTGCTGAGGCCATAAAAGTTTTAATGGGTCGCTCCGTGGTCTGCTCAGATTGTCTTCTCCTCTAGAGGTCACGCCTGTATCTGACCCCGTGTGCTGGGTTTTTCTGCAGCACCTCGGGAGCAGAGAAAGGGGGAGATTTTTTTTTTCCCCAAAAGTGTAAGCATGAGCAAAATAGTTTAGTTGATTTTGGTAAAGTATTTGAGCTTTAGCTTCGCAAAAAACTTCCTCATATTAGTTTTGAAGATATTGTTGGGGTTTGATATCTGCTGATAGTTCCCCCTTAGGTTTTCTCTTCAAAGTACATTGCAAAACAACCAGTATTTGTGGGTCATCTGATCACCACCTTGCCTTCTGACAGTTTAATAGTCCTTATCATATTATCACTCTGTGCTAGGACCTATTCTCTTTGCCAGAGCTGCTGCTATTCCTCCTGCATGTTTTAGCTTCCTATTAGCAGGGTTCACTAACTAGTTTAAGATTTTCAATAATTGACATTTATTATTTCCAACATTCCTTTTCCCTGAATATCATGTCTAACAATGTGTTTTCTTCTAGGATTAGTAGATACTCATAAATGGCATTTTTGAGCTTTTATCCCTGTAGGGTGAAGGTAGGGTCTCAGACATTATACCACCTGCTTGTGGCTCTCTGTCCAAACAGTAGTCTGACAGGAAAGTATTTAGGTCGCGGTACGCCCGTGGGTCTGGGCTAAGCTGACCAGGGCGAGCAGAAGCTCCGGATGTTGCTTCTGTGTATCCCTCCCTGTGTGGTTGGCTCTGAGTCATTAAATTGCGTTTTAACCTCATCAGCCATTCTTTTTATTTTATTTTTTATTTTATTCAAGGGTTTTCGTTCACTCTTTTATACACATGCAAGTTTCTAGGCTATTACTCACACCGGAGGATCAGTCCGACTATACCGTCACTTGGTTCTAGGTTCTCTTCTGGATTCAGCTAGTGCATGCGGACACCTCAGTTTAAGAGTGTTATTTATCGAGCTTCGAGCTGTTGCAACAGCAGAGGTACCTTTAGATCTATGTTTATCTTTATTAAATCTCCCATTAACTCTTCCCCACGTTATGTTTTAACGCAAAAGTTCAAACCGCAGCTCTTTGACAAGTCCTACCTATAAGTTTCAAAGCAATTTGGACAGATACTGAGCAGTGCTCCTACGGCTGACTTCACTAGCCAACAAACCTGTGATTAAAGGGACCACAGGGACTTCTCAATTTGGCTAGGGGAAAAATAACCTACTTTAGCTTCTTTAACAGACAGCAATATCCGATATAATATAACCCTCAGTCCGGTGCAATAGTATCACTTAAATTACTACACTTTAAGTTAAAATATATATTCTAGGATTCGGGTAGGTATTTTAACAAGACTTTCAGCCTGTATTTCGCTGATTTGTACTCATCGACTTTTTTCACTAGGTCGTTCTAATAACTTTCCAGCATAAAACCCAAATCATGTATTCTGGATCGTTCTAATAACTTTCCAGCATAAAACCCAAATCATGTATTCTGGATCGTTCTAGCAACTTTCCAGCATAAAACCCAAATCATGTATTCTGGATCGTTCTAGCAACTTTCCAGCATAAAACCCAAATCATGTATTCTGGATACAAAGAAATTCACTCAGCATTTCAACCAAGACATTCACTCAGCTTTCAATGAAGAAAATCAAGAGATATTTACCAAGTTTGAGAGAACCTTACCGAGAGCTATTAACCCAGCTCTGAAAGACAGAGCCTACCGGGAGAGAGTATACCAGGGGTTCCCCCCTCTCTCCCCGACGAAATCCAAAAAAGCCGGTCTTTTTATGCTCAAAAAACCGGATAGAAAACCCACAAACACCTCCTCTATACCCAACCAACATATTCTATTGGCTCTGGCATAAGACACACCTTCCCAAGTTTGTGTAAAACAAAACATGACTGGACATATTCTATGACTATGACAACCACCTTTTTGAGGCCTCCATGTGTTTCTGCTTAAGTCTGGAGCCCCCCTCCCTGCAGTGAGAGGAGAGGAAAGAACCTGCCCACTCTCTTATCAGAGAGCAGGGCATAAATCATAGGCCTTACACTCAACTTAACAAACCACTTTGTTTTGTTTATGCTGTAAATATACAAAAACCTAAAATATGAAGCATTTTCATTGTGGGTTATACAAGAATAGAATTGATTATATTTGATTATAACTAACTTTCGTTTTAAGTATTCAACATACTATGAAGCTGTCAACACCCTCTTTTGAAAACGCAAAGTTATCAAACAGCAACAACTAAAATTGTAAGCATACATACATATTCAAAAACCATCAAGAAGCATTCTCATTATGGGTTCATACAAGAATATGATTGATCATATATGATTTATAATTAACTGTCGTTTTAAGTATTTACTTCATACTATGAAGCTCTCAACAAGACCAACGGGTTGTGGTCGGTGTATATTTTAATCGGTACCTGGGATGAACCGACATACACCTCGAAATGGGAGAGAGCCAAAATCAAGGCCAATGCCTCCTTTTCAATTGTCGAATAGCGCCGCTGGTGTATATTAAACTTTTTAGAAAAATACGACACTGGATGTTCTATACCCCCGTCATCGTCTTGCAGAAGCACCGCGCCTGCGCCCAGCTCACTAGCATCCACAGCCAACTTGAAAGGCTTTGTGAACACAGGCGCTGTGAGGACAGGAGCACTGACCAGGATGGACTTTAATTGCTGAAACGCAAAAGTGCACCTAGGCTTCCACTGAAATGGGATCTTCGGGCTCAAGAGATCCGTGAGGGGAGAAGCTACCGCTGAGAAATTCCTGCAAAAACCCCTATAATACCCCGTCATCCCCAGAAAACACCGGAGGTCCCGACGTGTAGCAGGCTCTGGAAAGCCAAGTATCGCCTCCACCTTGGAGTGGACAGGGCGGACCTCCCCCCGCCCCACTACCTTGCCAAGATAGGTGACGGTCGCCCTGCCAAACTCGCACTTGGCCAGGTTTAGGGTCAAGTTTGCCTGACCAAGCCGGTCAAAAACTTCCCGCAAACTAACCATGTGCCCCTCTCAATCGTCAGAATAGATGACGAGGTCATCGAGGTAGGCCTCACAATTAGCTACGCCTGACAGCACACGATTCACCAGCCTCTGGAAAGTCGCAGGCGCGTTGCGCATACCAAACGGCATTACCGTATATTGCAGGAAACTGTCAGGTGTCACGAACGCAGAAATTAGTTTAGCGCGATCCGTAAGTGGCACCTGCCAGTATCCAGTGGCGGATGGTGGAAAATATTTGTGGTGGGGCGGTTGATATAGTGAGTAAAACATTTTTTTTTGGGAGAAATTACCCCTTAAATTAGGACTTCTGGTGATGCAACGGCGCGTTTCCAGTACAGCGCGGAGCTCGCTTTAAGCGTGCCGAGCCGTGCGGGCCCCGTTTTTGGTTGCGTTTCCACTTGGCCTAGTACCGGCTAGCGGGTCCTAATTCACAGTTTTTCTGGCCCCATAAAATCGTGGTTCTAGGGCCAGGAACAACCAGGCTGAGTGGGGCTGAGTATGCTAAACTAGAGAGAGAATCGCTGGCCAGGGGGCTACAACTACAACAAGATGAACATATTTTACCGTGATTTAATTGTAATACACGTTTCAAAATGATGCCGAATTAACAACATACTGATACCGGTTAGTAAAAACCATGAATTAACGCTTTGACAAGTCTGCAGACAGACAGCAGGCGAAAAACCCTTTTAAAATGCGTGTTTTCTAAATGGGGCTTGGCTAAGCTAACGTTATATATGCTCCGACCGTCCACACTCACAACAACGGCCTATACAGACATAAATAAACCAGCGACTGTATTCTCCATGACACAGACAGTCTGTGGTTTGTACTTGTTTAACTTTTGTCTAGTATCTGAACAGATCGTATCTGTCCCCGGCTGTTTGAAGAGCAAGCATGGGAAACAAAAGACAGCATTTACCTGTTTGCATTCAGCTAGCCAAGCCTTTCTGGTGTACCAGCTACGTGAGAAGCCTCGTTGATACGTTTTGTCTTTTTCACGAGCTTGCTGCGATATATACAAATCGGGTTGGTCCGGTCCAAGGTCTTTAAGCAACAGTTTATCTCCCAAACTTCTCCTTTCGAAAGGATTGGAGATTAGCTCTTGCACGGAATTGGGTGCGGACCGAGGTCCGGCGACTCCACCTGCACACGAAGCCATTCTCCGTCTCGCCGTCAAAATATTTGACGGCGCTGATTGGCTGAAATTTCTGCGGCACAGTTTACTATTGAGACTTTTGCAACGTGCTGGTTGCTGCTGTTTGGCTGGGGGGCTCCTTGCACGGCGCCCGGTAATGATAAACTAATGCCACGGGCAAGGCCAGGCAGGAAACATGTGACTTATCAGTAACTTTAGACATCGTAACACAATTTTAAAAACGAGATTTTATTGTAGATTATACATTTTACTGATACCAATTGTGTGATATTTACCTTGTTCATTAAAAATAAAAATATAAAATATATATATTTTTTAAATATATATTTTTTAATTTAATTATTTTTTTTGTATGTGGGAAGAGGTGGGGCGGCGCCCCTAGCCGGCTGCCACTGCCAGTATCCTTTCAGCAAATCCAGCTTGGTTACATAAGACGCACTCCCCACCCTGTCGACACAGTCCTCCATTCTGGGCAATGGAAAACTTGCTGTTTAATGGGTAAAACGTGCCGTTTAATGGGTAATGCCTCCGCCACATCGATGTCATGTTGTAATACGTTAGTGCGCGAAGGAATATCGGAGAACAGCTCACAATGAGACCCAATCAAACCCCTGATATCATCTCGCTGCGTTGTTGATAAATGGCCAAGATGACAGTCAAGAGTGATCAATGACTCAGTGTTTGTCAACCGTCCCTCCACGACCGCCTTGGACGGAATAATGACGTCATCTTCCAGTTCTCCAACCCCCTCTGAAAAACAAAGACTGTCATTACTCTCATCAACGCTAGATGGGGCCAACATACAAACTGACACCTGCACAGTGGACACACTCGCAGAGGGAACAACAATACTGTCAATAGGATTCACCAGAGGCTCCCTCACATAATATGGCTTAATCATATTAACATGACACAAGCGAGTCTTCCGCCCACGATCCGGTGTCTCGATCAGGTAGTCCAAATCCCCTACTTTCTCTCTAACCAGGTACGGCCCACTAAACCGTGCTTGTAAGCTGGAGCCTGGGACAGGCAACAACACTAAAACCCTCTCCCCTGGCACAAACGTTCTATCCCAAGCCTTCCTGTCATACCAGCCCTTCATCCTCCCCTGTGTGTCACTCAGATTTGTCCTCGCTAGTTCACATGCCCTCTTCAGCTTCTCCCTAAAGCCACAGACATAGTTCAACAGGTTCTTCGGCTCGCTCTCCCCCAACCACTTCTCCCTCAGCAGCTTAACCCCCTAACCGAATGCACAAATACCAGCTCTGCAGGACTGAATCCCAAAGATTCCTGCACCACCTCCCTTGCGGCAAACACCATTAAATGAACCCCTTCATCCCAGTCGTCCTTCGTGTCACGACAGAACGCCCGAAGCATTGTTTTTTGCGTGGAGTGGAACCTTTCCAAAGCCCCCTGGGATTGTGGGTGATATGGGCTAGAGAAACTATGCGATATATCCAGCTGCTTTAAAACCTGCGAGAAGATGCGGGATAAACAATTCGTACATTGGTCGGACTGTACCATGCGAGGCAAACCAAAAACGGAGAAAAACCTCACCAAGGCCTGTGACACTGTTTTGGCCGTTATCCGTTTCAGTGGAATCGCTTCCGGAAACCGTGTGTTGGCACAAATAATGGTCAAAAGAAAGCTATTACCTGCCTTGGTTCTAGGGAGTGGACCCACAAAATCAATGATAACCCTCTCAAAAGGTTCCCCCACTGCCGGGATAGGGTAGAATGGCGCCGGTGGAATAACCCCGTTAGGTTTACCCACCACCTGACACGTTGAACACCCCCTGCAGTGCTGCACCACATCCCGTTTCAACCCTGGCCAAAAAAATTGACGCAGCACTCTATCATGTCTTATGGGGTTAGCCTGTGATCGTGAGCCCAAACACAGAATATCGTGACGGTATCTAAACGGAACCACAACCTGCGTCACCACATTCCAATCATTCTCCGCTGACGCGTCGAGGCTAATACCCCGTCCCTCAGGATATAGCAACTTTTAGAAACCTCACTCTCTCCCACTCCCACAGTGTTCGCAAAAAGGCCCAGCATCCACCTCTGAACCACTGTCAAAAGGCAGCACATCTCTCCGAATAAATGACTGGGACGCAGCCGTATCCCTTAATATGGTCACAGGAACCTTCACCCCTTCGCCGGACAAGGATACAAACCCCTTACTGATGAACGGTAATTAAGCTTTCATATCCTCACCCCTTTGGGCATCCCTACTCAGAGATGTGTGTGTGGGTGTGGGTGTCATTACCAACGATATTTGTTTACTGGGACGGGTAAGGGCAAAACAGTTCTCCTTTATGTGGCCTTTTTTACCACAGTGGAAACACTCACGCATTTCTCCCCTCATTCCCCGCTCAGCAACCTCGCCCACACTGCCACCGCCAGAGGCCACAGGCCTGTCACCCAAGCCCCACCTCGGTCTACTCTCCACCCTGCGCACGGGATAATTAGGTGTGTCAAAGAGCACTTTGTGCGTCAACACGAACTCATCCGCAAGGCTCGCAGCCACCGAGCACTCAGTCACCTTATGTTCATTAATGTACATCGCCACATTATCGGGCAAACAATAGGACTTAAACTCCTCAAGAAGCACGAGTTCCCGCATCTTAACCAAAGTGTCCACCTTCTCCGACGCGCACCAACGATCAAACAACAGCTCCTTCTCGTAAGCAAACTCCACGTAGGTCTGCACATTGTTCTTTCTAAGAGCGCGAAACCTCTGCCTATACGCCTCCGGCACAAGCTCGTAAGCCCTAAGGATAGCAGCGTAATCCTGGGTGTTTGGGCAAAGTGACGCGTAAACGTGTTGTGCTTTCCCGGTGAGTGCGCTCTGGAGAAGTAATGTCCACTGGTCATTAGGCCATTTCAGAGTTGTGGCTATATTTTCGAACATAGACAAATATTTGTCAACATCCTTCTCTGAAAATTGCGGGACCCGACGTAGGTGCCTAGTAGCATCGAACCTAGCTTCAAGATGCACTGCCCGCGCCTCTACCCCAAGCCTTCCAAGCTCAAGCTCATGCACTCGCCCACGTTCTGCCTCCTCCGCTTCCCGAGCGCATAACCGCTCTGCATGTCTCAGCTGCTCGAATTTAAACTCTAGTTCCATCTTCCTCAGCAAAACCTGGTTCTCCGAAACCGGGTCACATGTGACTACCTCCTCCTCCTCAGGTTTGCCCACAGACTCCATAACCTCCTTGGCAGTCAAAGCCTCGACCAGCGCTAACCGCTGCTGCTGCTTTTTCATGCTCGGGGCAAGCCTGAGCCGTAATGCTCTGCTATCCCCGATAATTCCTCCTTAGTGCACAAGCCCAACACGTTGACCGTTGGCCTAGCCACAAAATGCACAGGCATACCTGCCCTAGTACCGTCGCACCGGGGGAAGAAGAAACTAAAGAACCAACCCCGCTTCCACCAGCATATACGACCAACCAATTAACATATACACAAAAAAAAAAAAACGGCTTCACCCTACACATCTGCACAGTCTGTTCTTAATAACTCTGGCCACCGCTCCCCTACCACTAAATAGAGAAGAGCACCGGTATGACCTTCTGAAGCATCCACACTAAAAGTTATTCGCAAGAGATTAACAACTGTCGTGTGTTCAAAAAAGAAAAAAACCTAAGGCCCATCCCTTAAAGGTGACATGTCATGCTTTTCCGGTTATTACCCGTCCCCTTGTGTGTTATGAAGGTTTTTATGCATGTAAACGGTGTGCAGAGTCAAAACTGTAGCGAGTAAAACTCTAACACAGAGAAGAACTCCCCAAAACGCCTCGTTGGTGAAACGTCATCATCCATTTGATTCTTCCGGGTACATCAGGACGTCATGTTGTAACCGGAACGAAATGGACCAATCCGTGGAGCCGTTACGTTAAGTCCGCGGAGCCGTTACGTTAAGCCCCCGCTGATTGGTCCAAATTGACCAATCCACGGACTTCCTCACACACACACGCAGCTCAGCTGATGTCTCCTCCGGGCTGCTGCTGATAACAGACAGTTGGGATCGCGGCGAAATTCTCTCAGCAGACCCATTCTCACAGCGTTTATCAACCCTTTTCTTCTCAATATCAAGCCACACTTATTGTTTTTACTTCGGCTGAGACTGTGTGTGTGCTCAGGATGAGTTTAGCTGTGTTTCGCTGTGTATCGCTAAACAAGGAAATCACACCTCCATGGAGCTCAGCGCATTTCACAACGTGAAACAATCGGACGTTGTGAATCACCCCGAGCACACACAAAGTCTCAGCCGAAGTAAAAACAATAAGTGTGGCTTGATATTGAGAAGAAAAAGGTTGATAAACGCTGTGAGAATGGGTCTGCAGAGAGAATTTCGCCGCGATCGCAACTGTCTGTTATCAGCAGCAGCCCGGAGGAGACATCAGCTGAGCTGCGTGTGTGTGTGAGGAAGTCTGTGGATTGGTCAATCGGAGCACACTGGGCTCACAGGGAGGGGGGCAAGAGCTCCAACGAGCCGTTTAGTGGAGAGAGTGAATACACGTAGTTTACAGAGATGCTGTATGCGAAACAATGTGAGTTTGGAAAATTGCACAGTATTTTTCTATTGTAATATCCCTCAACAATGGTATTATGATCAGTAGAAAGGACCATGACATGTGACCTTTAAACGTTTCCATCCCTCACTATCAGACCCCCTATATAACTAACTAGCTGACATACGCCGGCCTAGGAGGAGCCTGACAGGGTCTTCCTACTACCCCGACCAGCATAGACGGTATGTCTACCGAGGCGAAGGAAGGAACCATAGAAAATGGTCCAGCTGCCCTAGCTGGATGAAAACGCTCCTTATTGGAGAATTATTTACCAAGAGGGTATAAAACATGGGCCACACACACGACACTGTCAACCATAATTCAAAGTGTGGACTAAGCTCAGCGGCCACCACCAAATTCCTGCTCAAATCAGTTTGGCACGAGCCCCCATATTACGTTACCATTGACTGTTAGCAGGCTCAATGTCGAGTCAAGGCAACATAATAAAGGAGACGGTAGCCGAAGTAATCAAAAAAATAATTTAATGAATAATTACCACCATGGTTGAACAAAGGAAATATAAAGTAATCACAGACAAGAACACATGCTGCACAGACAGGATCAGGCACAGACAAAGGGGAAAGCAGAATACTTATACATGAGGTAATGACGAGACAAGACACACCTGGGTTAATTACAAATGGGTACACCTGGAGGGGAAACGATAAGGACTACAAAACCATAACAGGAAACTACAGCTAGACACAGAGGCGCGGGAAGGTATTTTGAGTGGGGGTGCTGAGGTGCTGGACTCCAGTGAACACTATTACGGGCACTATAGAGCACACACAAAAGCACTCCCCACACGCAAACACACAGTACACCCGCGACTGTTACAATGAAGGCTCAATAATCAGCTCATGGCATATAGGCAGGGGTAAAGTGCTATTTTTTATGAGTGGGGAGCGGACCTCACCTCCTCTAGGGGGGTCCGGGGGGATGCTCTCCCGGGAAGATTTTTTTTTAAATATTGAAGTTGAAAGCATCAATCTGGTGCACTTTGAGAGCAACATTAAGAGATCTGTGGATACATCTCTCAACGCCCAGATGAAACACAACTGTAAGCAGATGTTCTTTTTCTTTATGGATATTTTACAAATCACTCTCCTTTCAAACTGTATTCTTGTTTTACTGCCATATAGTATTTCATAACTGTTTTTCCTTTATTCTCTTATTTTTTTTATAACGATAGTGATCATATGAAGGTGTGCCGCGGAAATAATCTTTTGAATAATTTGTGACCAAACCGTTTGAGACCCACTGAGATAACTCAGACTAAAGTTAACTATCTAAACACTCAGAGAGTTCTTTAGCTCACCTGAGCCTCTCAGTCTGAGAGCAGAGCTCTCCTCCAGCTTGTTGTGGAACCAACAGCAACAGCTCCGTATGTCCGTTAGTGCAGCTAGCTAAACAGATGCTAACAACACGGTCCCTGCTGCTGGCACCGGTCCCTCTCTCTCTCTCCCCCTCTCTCACACACACTAAATGCGCTATGTCCGCACGCACACACACACCAACACGTTCTCACTCCCATCCCGTCATATATTGACGGACGGTCAGGGCCCCTCCCCGTCGCTATATTACGTACAGGGTACCCCTTGCCCGTCAGGCTTCTACGGGCAGGGCGTCCCATAGACCTTCATTGCGGACAGCGGACCCCTTGACCGTCAGGCTTCTACGGGCAGGGCGTCCCATAGACCTTCATAATGCCTATTTTAAGGTTCATTTGGCCATTAAAATGCGTTTTGATGTCATTTTATGCGAGTAATGAGTTTTTATTTCTGATTATTTGTGCAGTACATGTACATGATGTTTAGTTTGCTAGTTATGACGAAGATTACTTCATGAATGTGTACACATTCATGGTTGCTAAGGTGGTTGCTATGGACGCTGCAACAGCTCCCAGACCACGTGATCAACAACAATGGCCGACCTTTGTGTTATTCTCGGTGGAAAATGCCTATTTTAAGGTTAATTTGGCCATTAAAATGCGTTTTGATGTCATTTTATGCGAGTAATGAGTTTTTATTTCTGATTATTTGCGCAGTACATGTACATGATGTTTAGTTTGCTAGTTATGACGAAGATTACTTCATGAATGCTAAGGTTTTTTTGGTGGAAATGTGTTTTTTCACAGCAAAGTCACCCTCTGTACTTGGACTTATTGGGAGAATCTAAAGGTAAGAACATCCCAAATATTCATTTAGGTCTTTATTTTAGACCTTTAGTGTAGACGTCTGTGAGGAAAATACATGGGGCTCAGAGCCTCGTATTTTTAAAATCTTTTTTTCCTTCTAATTTGTTATTCTTTTCAAAATAACACGCTGTTATTTACTCACCAATAACACACAATTATCCTTGCTTTTATTTATTGGTTTAATTCCATAATCTCGGGCTTTTTTGGCGTTCGTCAGGAACTGAATTTCAAAATAAAAATAACCGGAAACAGACGTAGGCCTATAAGGGACATTTCGAGCATCATTGCAACATTTTTGAGTTTAGGATGGCCGAAGACACTACACTACCCATAATCCCCAGCTATCGTTTAGGACTACAGTCCCCATGATTACTCTTCAAGGTCTGGGATTGGATGTTGGAGTGGCAGTGCGCCAAGGTTACGCAGAGCGTCAAACAGCTGTTTGAAATGGAACGAAACCACGCCAGACTATCCAAAACTGGAATCGAACGCCCCCCCAGAACTATACACTACACTATTGTGTTTCGCAAAATGTTCCATGGGACGTCTCTACTGAACGTTTTCGTTTTTCCCACAATTAGAAGTTGCCAGTATTAAACACATTGGTGTTATCAAATGTAAAACATATAATTAATAAATGAGTGAAAATCGCTGTCCATAATGCGCAGCATCAATATATAGCATTAATATATACCCACATGACAGCTCATTGATACTTTGTAATTCTACTCCACTACAATTCAGAGGTTAACCTGGTATTTTTACTCCACTACATTTATTTGAGTTACTATGCAGATTCTGATTAATGATGTGAAATATAAACAACCCTTAAATCAGACTTTAGTTACACCTGAGTAAAAATCAGGGAAGGTGATTGTCAAGTGCCAACAATCAGGAGAGATATTTGATAGTTGGTGCTTAAGAAGACTAAACATGTATCTGCAATTGACATTAATGGAAACGAGTAATAAAGTATATTCATTACTCGTTATTCTCTACTAATAGTTAATTTAAGACTATATATTATGGCTATTTTGCACATCCCTTTCAAGATTTCAAGATTTTAAAGGTTTATTAACATATCATATACACAACTACGGTGTAGTTATGCAATGAATGAAAAACTTGGGTCACAGGTTCCTCAACAGTGAAGACATCTATCAATATGTGTGTACCTCCACCATTAAACTGTCATATTCTGCACATTTCTTATTCTATCTACATACATAAGAGTATAATCCATATGTATAATATTTGTTAAAATAAGTGCTTCAACATAGTTAACATTGCAGGAAAGCAATATATTAGACGTTAAGTACTTTGTCAGGCTTAATATTTATCTGTAGATAGATACCCCCACATTTTTTTCTTATTTAAAAGAAGACCTTAATCTGTTATTTAATGTTTAAATAAAGGTTAATTCGTTTTTCTGTTTTGCACCTCCTCCTATTAATATCTTTGTACATCCTGCACTAAACTATTTTATTGTAGAGATCACTTATAGTATCTTCTTGATTTTTTATATTCTATATTTCTATCACAGACCTTCTACTTTTCCCCTATGAAAGTATATGTACTCTTAATATTTTTTTAATCAAATATAACACATAAAAACAATAATTAAATAACGTGCTTTAATCACTAGGCGGTGCACACAAGGTACACACAGCCATAATAACTTTGTATTATTAGTGTAGGACACTATGTACAACATCTGAAGATGTGTAGTTTTATTCATGCTTTCACATAATTTTACAGCATATTGCTATACTATTTCAGACTCAGTATTTACATTCTTACATTCAAAATTCAATCAAATTCAAATCAGTAATATCTTTAAAAACTACAAGTCCTTTTATATCAGCTGTGCACTGTTATGGTGTAAATATAACCTATCTATGAATTATATCAAATGTAAAAGTCAGCCGAATTAGTGTTGATACTGCAAGGAGACGTATTGTGTGAAGAGAAATTGAAGATATTTTTTTAATTTAATTGATATATTTATGATCCACGTCAAGTATTCAGTTTCGGCGGCATTTCTTCAGTTTTTCCAAAGGTCTTCTCATCAGGGCTCTATCAATAAAGAACTACGGCAGATCTGTAATATGTAATGCAGCCAAACCGTGTATTACAATGCCGTTATGTGATGACTTTTAAAGAGAAAAGCAAGAGCACTCGGAATTAAGTATTATTTTATTCTTTTAAAAATGTTTTCCGGATTTCATATAATATAAACACCAAATCCCAGCATGCTTTGCGGCTAAAACATCCAATCAGCGTAGCTGAGGATCTTGGGTAATCGCTCGAAATGCCTACGTCTGTTTCCGGTTATTTTTATTTTGAAATTCAGTTCCTGACGAATGCCAAAAAAGCCCGAGATTATGGAATTAAACCAATAAATAAAAGCAAGGATAATTGTGTGTTATTGGTGAGTAAATAACAGTGTGTTATTTTGAAAAGAATAACAAATTAGAAGGAAAAAAAGATTTAAAAAATACGAGGCTCTGAGCCCCATGTATTTTCCTCACAGCGGCAACAGTAAAGGTCTAAAATAAAGACCTAAATGAATATTTGGGATGTTCTTGCCTTTAGATTCTCCCAATAAGTCCAAGTACAGGGGGTGACTTTGCTGTGAAAAACACATTTCCACTAAAAAAACGTTAGCAACCATGTGTACACACTCATGAAGTAATCTTCGTCATAACTAGCAAACTAAACATCATGTACATGTACTGCACAAATAATCAGAAATAAAAACTCATTACTCGCATAAAATGACATCAAAACGCATTTTAATGGCCAAATTAACCTTAAAATAGGCATTTTCCACCGAGAATAACACGAAGGTCGGCCATCGTTGTTGATCACGTGGTCTATGAAGGTCTATGGGACGCCCTGCCCGTAGAAGCCTGACGGGCAAGGGGTCCGCTGTCCGCAATGAAGGTCTATGGGATGCCCTGCCCGTAGAAGCCTGACGGGCAAGGGGTACCCTGTACGTAATATAGCGACGGGGAGGGGCCCTGACCGTCCGTCAATATGTGACGGGATGGGAGTGAGAACGTGTTGCACACACGCACACGCACACACACACACACACACACACACACACACACACACACACACACACACACACACACACACACACACACACACACACACACAAGACAGAGGGTTTGAATGACACAAGCACACTTTTATTTCCATGCAACTCTCTGATTGGTCTGGTGTCTTGCCTCTGTTGCATTCACTGAACACGGGAAATTACATTCCTGCCGTCCTCTCGAGTGTCATGATGAGGTTCACGTAAAACACGGTTAATGTATTATATTATTGAGGTAAAATTGTCCGGTGCTACAGAAAAAACATTCGGGGCAGGCCAAAATATTATTTTACCAACAATGTGGAATTGGCTACATATTACACAGATTATGCACAGCGGGAGCAGCAATAACCGTCAAATAATAATTCAGACAGGGGAGCTCCGCACCCCCTGCCTGCCGCTAGGGGGTGCTGCAGCGCCCTCAGCACCCCCCTTCCCACGCCCATGGCTAGACATGACACATCACACTAGGAGCACCTAATCAGGGCACAAACACATAACATTCGGTTTTCATTTTAATCAATCAATATGGGTGATTGATTGGTGGAAAAATAAGATTTGACCCATGTAACTGAAGCAATTAATTTATTGACTTTATTGTAAGAAGCCATTTCTAATAAACAAATGCTTTTTTTGTAAAACAATGTGCATTTTCTCTCATAGGAAACAAGATGGGATACATTTGAAAAGGACACACGGACATTTCTAAATACCCAGAGATGAGGGAATGAAGAAAAGATAATTGTTTATTACAGATGATATGTGATTATAAAAGGCTTGACAGAAAGTATTTGGCGATTAGACTCCACGAGGAGATTTGTAATCTAAGAGTGTCTGCATCAAGATAAATCCCCTCATGGACTCCAGGCTCTGGTGATGGAGGTAGATGATGATTCCACTGAGACAGGAAGGCTGATGAAGCTGATGAATCTGCAAAGACTGAGCAGGGATGGGAGGTGGAGGGGCGCGTGTCACAGCAGAATTAATGTTGGAAAGGCCATGAGAGAATCGTATTTTAAAAGAGACAGCAGCAAGATGATAACAATGCAGGTGATTGACAGCCCCAGACAATGACAGCAAGGAAATGACTATAAATGACTGTGTGAGAAGAGTGAACGGCAGGATGTATCAGAAATGAACTATAAGCAATAAATCAGTGATGGATTATGTTTTATAGAATAGGGGTGGGAGAAAATATCAAAATAGAGGATCGCTATATATACATTGAACAAAAATATGAATGCAACACTTGTTTTTGCTCCCATTTTTCATGAGATGAACTCAAAGATCTAAAACATTTTCTATATACACAAAATAACCATTTCTCTCAAATATTGTTCACAAATCTGAACAAATCTGTGATAGTGAGCATAGTGATAATCCATCCCACCTCACAGGTGTGGCATATCAAGATGCTGATTAGACAGCATGATTATTTCACAGGTGTGCCTTAGGCTGGCCACAATAAAAGGCCACTCTAAAAATGTTCAGTTTTATCACACAGCACAATGCCACAGATGTCGCAAGTTTTGAGGGAGCGTGCAATTGGCATGCTGACAGCAGGAATGTCCACCAGAGCTGTTGCCCGTGAATTGAATGTTCATTTCTCTACCATAAGCCGTCTCCAAAGGCGTTTCAGAGAATTTGGCAGTACATCCAACCGACCTCACAACCGCAGACCACGTGTAACCACACCAGCCCAGGACCTCCACATCCAGCATGTTCACCTCCAAGATCGTCTGAGACCAGCCACTCGGACAGCTGTTGCAACAATCGGTTTGCATAACCAAAGAATTTCTGCACAAACTGTCAGAAACCGTCTCAGGGAAGCTCATCTGCATGCTCGTCGTCCTCATCGGGGTCTCGACCTGACTCCGGTTCGTTGTAGTCACCGACTTGAGTGGGCAAATGCTCACATTCAATGGCGTCTGGCACGTTGGAGAGGTGTTCTCTTCACGGATGAATCCCGGTTTTCACTGTTCAGGGCAGATGGCAGACAGCGTGTGTGGCGTCGTGTGGATGAGCGGTTTTCTGATGTCAATGTTGTGAATCGAGTGGCCCATGGTGGTGTTGGGGTTATGGTATGGGCAGGCGTATGTTATGGACGACGAACACAGGTGCATTTTATTGATGGCATTGTGAATGCACAGAGATTGTCACGATTCTCATGTTATGTCACGTTTGTAGTTTTGTCTGTGTTGGTGTTTTTCTTGTCTTTGGGTTTCCTGTTTTATTGTGTAAAGTGTTCACCCCCGTTTCCTGCCTGTCTGCTTTCTGTCTGTTTCCCTCCCTGATTACCCGATTGTGTTCACCTGTTGTCCTTGTGTTTCTCCTCCCCTGCCCAGCTGTGTCTTGTTATGTGATTACCCTTCTGTGTATTTAGTCTAGTCTTCCCCTGTGTTCCATGTCGGTTCATTGTTTCCCCTCCATGTCATTCCACGGTCGGTGTTCCTTGTGCTGCTCGTTGGTGTTGGATATTTTTGGATTCTGCCTTGTTTTGCCACAGCTTTAATTTATTTAATAAAGCTCGCTTTTCGTTATTCTGCATTTGAGTCCTACCTGCTTCACCCATTCGTAACAGAATGAACCGACCAAATTTGGACTCAGCAGATTTCAATGTTTTGGCCCCACAGGCGGAATGTCTTGGGTATTCTCTGGAGTACATTTTTTACACCTGGAAGAACGCCTCATCTAGACGGGGTAAAGAGGCTGCTTTGAAGGAGGCACGCCGGGAGGTTGCTCGCAAGCCCTGGCTCAGGAGCTTGTTGCCGGAGTGGCTACAAACCTTTTCAAGTAGCCCTGAGGAATTGGCACAAGCTTCTAACCCTTTCCTGGGATCCAACTACTGTCCTGTTGAAGGTCCACAGAGTCTCCAAAAAGCCTCTAGGAGACGCAGGGCCAGGATTCCAGCCCGTGCTCCAACAGCCATGATCCCGGCTTCAGTTCCGGTTTACACAGCCATGGATCCATGCACCAGTACCGGCCCGCAGAGCTATGTTTCCTTGCTCGATTACCTGGCCCACACAGCCATGGTCCAGGCCTCTGTTCCGGTTCCAGCGGCTCCAGTTCCAACCTCAGACCTTTTCTCAGGAACCCGTCTGGCGTTTGGAGGTCCACGGAGCCTCCAAAAGGTCTCTGGAAGATGCAAGGCCAGGATTCCAGCCCGTACTCCAGCGGCTCCGGCTCCAGTGCCGGTCCCTGAAGCCATGGTTCCGGCCCCAGCAGCCATGGTTCCGGCCCCAGTCCTGGTCCCAGCTGCCATAGTCCCTTCTCTAGTCCCTTCTCTAGTCCCATCTCCAGTTCCCTCTCGAGTCCCCTCTCCAGTCACCTCTCGAGTTCCTACTCAAGTCCCGCCTCTAGTCAATTCCCTAGTCCCATCTCTAGTCCCTCCTCTAGTCACTTCTCCAGTCCCCTCTCGAGTTCCCTCTCGAGGTCCCTCCTTTAGTCCCTGCTCTAGTCCCTCCTTTAGTCCCTCCTCTAGTCCCTCCTCGAGTCCCCTCTCGAGTTCCCTCCTCTAGTTCCTCCTCTAGTCCCTCCTCTTGTTCCTCCTCTAGTCTCTCCTCTAGTCCCCTCTGGAGTTCCGTCTCTAGTTCCCCTCTCGAGTCACGTCTCAAGTCCCTACCCAATGTCCTGGTCCGTTGGAGATTCCGCTGGGGGTCCTGCCAACTCCATGTCCTGTCCCGTTGGAGGCCCCGTCGACTACTCCTCTGCCGGGGGTCCTACCAATCGTATGTCTGTCCCGTTGGATGTCCCGCCGTCTACTGTCCTGCCGGGGGTCCTGCCAGCTTCTTGTCCTGTCTCGTTGGAGGTCCCGCCGTCTACTCTCCTGCCGGGGGTCCTGCCAATCCTATGTCCTGTGCCGTTGGAGGCCCCGCCGACTACTCTCCTGCCGGGGGTCCTGCCAACCCTTTGTCCCGTCCCGTTGGAGGTCCCGCCATCTGCTCTCCTGCCGGGGGTCCTGCCAGCTCCTTGTCCCATCTCGTTGGAGGTCCCACCGACTGCTCTCCTGCCGGGGGTCCTGCCAACCCTTTGTCCTGTCCCGTTGGAGGTCCCGCCGACTACTCTCCTGCCGGGGGTCCTGCCAACTACTCTTCTGCCGGGGGTCCTGCCAGCTCCTTGTCCCATCTCGTTGGAGGTCCCACCGACTGCTCTCCTGCCGGGGGTCCTGCCAACCCTTTGTCCTGTCCCGTTGGAGGTCCCGCCGACTGCTCTCCTGCCGGGGGTCCTGCCAATCCTATGTCCTGTTCCTCTGGGGTTCCCGCCGACAACTCTTCTGCCGGGGGTCCTGCCAACCCCTTGTCCTGTTCCGTTGGAGGCCCCACCATCACCTGTCTCACCGGGGGTCCTGCCAACTACTGGTCCTCTTCCGTGGGGGATCCTGCCGAAGCCTGTCCCACTGGCTCCGGTTCCTGTTCGGCCCTCACCGGGTCCTGCCCGGCCTCCGGAGCTGTCTGGTCTTCACCCTCGAGCCCGGCCCCCTGAGAGCCGCGGTCTTCTCCCTCGAGCCCGGCCCCCTGAGTGCCGCGGTCTTCGTCCTCGGGCCCGGCCCCCTGACTCTTCCTGCCGCTGCTTTTGCCCTCATGCACGGCCCCCTGAGTTTGCCCGCTGTGGCCTTCGCCCCTTTTTGAACTTTGCCTTGCCCCCAGGCCGTCCACCCGAGACCCCGTCCTTGGTCTCTGCCTTTCCCCCGGGCCGTCCGCCCGAGACCCGTCCTCCAGACCCCCTCCACCCACCCTTTCTTGGCCCTAGTTATGTGTCCTCCCTCCGGTCCCCCTCCACCCACCCTGCTGGATTTTTTTTTTTTTTGGGACATCTGGGATCCGTCCCTTGAGGGGGGGGTTCTGTCACGATTCTCATGTTATGTCACGTTTGTAGTTTTGTCTGTGTTGGTGTTTTTCTTGTCTTTGGGTTTCCTGTTTTATTGTGTAAAGTGTTCACCCCCGTTTCCTGCCTGTCTGCTTTCTGTCTGTTTCCCTCCCTGATTACCCGATTGTGTTCACCTGTTGTCCTTGTGTTTCTCCTCCCCTGCCCAGCTGTGTCTTGTTCTGTGATTACCCTTCTGTGTATTTAGTCTAGTCTTCCCCTGTGTTCCATGTCGGTTCATTGTTTCCCCTCCATGTCATTCCACGGTCGGTGTTCCTTGTGCTGCTCGTTGGTGTTGGATATTTTTGGATTCTGCCTTGTTTTGCCACAGCTTTAATTTATTTAATAAAGCTCGCTTTTCGTTATTCTGCATTTGAGTCCTACCTGCTTCACCCATTCGTAACAGAGATACCGTGCTGAGATCCTGAGGCCCATTGTTGTGCCATTCATCCACGACCATCACCTCATGTTGCAGCATGATAATGCACGGCCCCATGTTGCAAGGATCTGTACACAATTCCTGGAGGCTGAAAACATCCCAGTTCTTGCATGACCAGCATACTCACCGGACATGTCACCCATTGAGCATGTTTGGGATGCTCTGGATCGGCGTATACGACAGCGTGTTCCAGTTCCTGCCAATATCCAGCAACTTCGCACAGCCATTGAAGAGGAGTGGACCAACATTCCACAGGCCACAATCAACAACCTGATCAACTCTATGCGAAGGAGATGTGTTGCACTGCGTGAGGCAAATGGTGGTCACACCAGATACTGACTGGTTTTCGGACCCCCCCCAATAAAGCAAAACTGCACGTTTAAGAGAGGCCTTTTATGGTGGCCAGCCTAAGGCACACCTGTGCAATAATCATGCTGTCTAATCAGCATCTTGATATGCCACACCTGTGAGGTGGGATGGATTATCTCGGCAAAGGAGAAGTGCTCACCATCACAGATTTTTTTCAGATTTGTGAACGATATTTGAGAGAAATGGTTATTTTGTGTATATAGAAAATGTTTTAGATCTTTGAGTTCATCTCATGAAAAATGGGAGCAAAAACAAGTGTTGCATTTATATTTTTGTTCAGTGTATATATATTTATATATATACATTGCTTACAGTACCACCATATGATAATAATAATAAACAGAAAGACTTACAATGCATTTGGACATAAGAAAAAACACATTTAATACATACAGAGAATAACATGAACTAAAAACAAGCAACTAAACACCTTATAAAGCACAGAGAAGACCGGATATATATATATATTAGGGCTGTCAAACGATTAAAATTTTTAATCAGATTAATCACAGCTTAAACATTAATTAATCATGATTAATCACCATTCGAACTATGTCCAAAATATGCCATTTATTTATGTATATTGTTGTGGGAATGGAAAGATAAATGAAAGAAGGCGGATATATCCATTTAACATACAGTATCTATGTTTATTATAACATTTTTCTGCATGTCAAAATGAAAGAAAACCCACACACCTATCAATCATCAAACCGTGGGGTCTTAATTCATTACGTGTTGATTTCTATCAACGGGGGAGTACTTCAGGAAAGTCGACAGAGGGGGGGGGGGGCTAGTGGAGTACTTCAGGAAAGTCGACAGAGGGGCGGCGGCTAGTGGAATACTTCGTGACCACAGAGTGTGAACGTTGTGATCAGCTGTTTTAGCGCAGTTCTCCAGTGAAGAGGGGAGTCTCCCTCCGCAGCCGGTTGGCGTAGTTTTGGCACAGTTCCGTTGTACAGACCGACGTTAACAGCAGCCCTGTCTGTGCACACGGAGACCGACTCTGTCGTCCGGTGATCTAACCGCCTTCTGGAAAAGCTTCACAAGTACGTCGGTACGCAAATGCGCTTTGTGACACAAGTGACGGTACGCATTTCAGATTACGCACATAACCTGCGTACCAGTTATGTGCACCCCTGTACCAGAGCCATATTATTACTATTATATGGCTCTGCCCTGTACTCCGGCAAAAGTATTCTGCGTCGGGACTTCGTCGGGAAGACGATCACTACGTGACAAAAGTTTTCAAAACCGTGGCTACTGAAATCAGTCTTACTAACTGCTGTCTGTGCAATTTACTCCGCGCGAGTTGCCAGACTTTATTTTGCTTACTTTAACATCATTTTTCATGGTGGGGCTAAGCCATTTCTTGGTATGGGTGTAGCCTACCCCAGCCATACCCTGGCGCTGCCACTGGTGGCACGTATGGGGCGGGCCATTCTGCACATGCGTTAAATGCGTTAAATATTTTAACGCAATTAATTCAAAAAATTAATTACCGCCGTTAACGCGATAATTTTGACAGCACTAATATATATATATATATATATCATTATATAATATATTATTTATTACGATACACATTGCCATATTCTTGCAGCCCTTATTGTATGAAGAATAAATTCAATGCCACCTTTGAGTATGGGAGAACTCACATGTGACACATACTGTATAAGCCCTGGGCTCCATTATTTTCTAAATCCTCATGGCTGATTTAATTATTACTGGCCTCCACATTTTACCTCGATAAAATATATATATATATATATATATATACAGTAGCTGCTGTGAGTGTCTGTTGCAAGTGAGACAGTTATTAGGAATGCTGTAACGTTGGCTGACAGAAGTGTGAAATCTGAGGCCTCTGCCCTGGTCACAGTTGAAAATCCCCATTAAGGCACAGCCAGAGAGCAAGACCACAGATTAACAGGGAGGAGAGATGCATGGCCACAATTACCAGAGAACAGAGGGGTTCAGGGCAGAAATAAGAAGTAATGCTGTGATTATTGTGACTCATGAGACACTGCTACACCTTCTAATAAAGGTATTAATGAAATGAAGAGATATCAAGGTGAAGTGGTAATCTTGGGCGGTTCACATGCATTGCAGATATCATTACTGTCCATGGAAATGGAAAAGGGTGGCCAGGGATTTGCAGGCTCGAAATACTATACTTCTTTTCTGGTGCCCTCACAATAATTTCCCACTTTCGCTGAATTTTCTCGGGCTCTGTCTATTACCGTGAATACACTGAGGCTTATTTGTTAAGGGGAGAAACTCCCGTAGTACCAATATATATGTTTAGAGTCTGACCTGCCTCATGTATCCATCTTCTTTTATGTGTGTTTTTGTTGCCAGCACATTTTCAAGAATTGCATTTGGTTGTTTAAATGTCCTTGCCATTGGCGATCTGCAGGCCAACTATAAAAGATGATCAAAAGCCCCCATCAGGGTCAAAGGTCTGGCCTGCAGTGTTTAATTTGTACCCATTTGTTAGCGCCTTAATGCAAGCAGGTTTAGTTTTAGATTTAGCTGTTGCAAAATATGTTGAACAGATTAAAAGGTACACCATTCTGTAAAAGGTTTTAACCTGTTAAGCCCGAGAGACCCCGGTACCGGGGCCCTCCCGCAACATCTTGCAGGAAACAGTGTCTGAGGGAATGTTCATTTAATAAACTATGAATGTTTTATATCCATGTAACGGGAAGAAACTCATCTAACTGATCGCTTTTTATTTTATTTTCAAAAAAAAAGCCACAATGCTAACGCTGAGCCTCTGTATTAGCAACGAGCGAAAAATGCTAACAGATTTACTGCACCGAAATTCAATCAAAACCTTATTATTTATCCATTCTGCACATCCAACCCATCGATCTGATCGTGAGATGACACAGAATCGATGGATACAGACATTATCACTCAATGATACGAACTTGCGACTTTGTAAACAAAAACAGACTTCAAAACATGTGGCGTTAGGTAGCTAAAAACGCTAACATGGCTGACCTGTGTCGTAGTCTGGTCAAAAGTGGTCTTCAATGGCATTAAAACGATAAAAACGCTGCTGAAGTTAATCCATAGGTTAATCCAATGTGTCTGTGTCCCTTTGAAATGATTTCTGATAATCCATAAGCAATAAACCGGCTTTTCCGTTTCCAGATGTCAGAGCTAGAGATAGGTTTGCTCTGAAGCAAAACTGCATGCACGAAGCCCCCACCTTTTTGTTTTACCATGTGGGTGTGTGTGGGGAAATCCTCCTTTGATTCTATTGGCTCTAACGGTCAGAAAGAGATGTTAATCAGCAAAATCGACCAAGGGGAGCCAGAGATATGGAAAATCCACCCAAATGACCCCAGAAGTGTTTTTTTTTGCTAGATCTCTCTAAAAAGGTCAGATTTCACTTGTTTTGCATCAATCTTGATACAGGATACTTATTATATGTTGTACTTTGGATTATTCCTAAAGCTTTTAGTCTACTAACCCATCATTCAAGGGTAGTTTTCACTATAAGTAAAAAATACTTTTGGACGGACACTATAATTTACAGTTTTTTTACTATGTTCAATCTAAATTTTCTTTCAAATAAAAAATAATCTATATTGATTCCGACTTTTCTACATCCAACTCACAGGTTTATCATTACTTGGAGAAAAAAGATTATTAATGTAACCCTTTTAGAAGGGAAGATATGGTCATTTGTTCTTGGAATGTCATTTTCGAGTCTGAGACCTGAAAAACAAGCTCAGAGTCAGGACTAAACAGGTTAACATCAATATATGATAGCGCCCCCCCCCCCCAACAAACACATTTAACAGAGCCTTAACTTCCTGTCTAAGTGTAAGCAAATATAATACTGACAAATAACACTAACATGTATCTCAACTCCTCTTATACACTACACATTAAATTAACAGTTCTACTCCTGTCAGTATGGATTACAATACCACACATTTTAAGGACTATACTGTATATCTGTACTTCTTCATTTGAACTGCGTATTGTGAAGCTTTGCACATTCATTGGACATTGTGACATCATTATGTAACACTAACTTCTATTGCCTAACGCTGAAACACATTGTACAGGATAGTCTAAGGGGTGGGACATTTTGGACACATCTCTAACAGGTTGATCAATCACAACAGAGCTGCCAGCTAACCAATCAGATCAGACTGCGCTCTGGTTTCAGACAGAGGGTGAAAAGGCGCTGCAGCACAGGCAGTATGAGAAAACTAAAGCACTTTTTGTACAATAAAGCACGTAAATATTTCACAGTAGAAGCACAAAATACAAATGTGAACCTGAAAATCAGCATAATAGGGACACTTTGATTATGTGTGAACCTACTTGGCATTAATCCGGATTCTGTGATTCTATGTATTTAAATGTTAAACATAGATATTTTAAAATCTTTAAAGATGACTGCAGAATCTCCAATTGACCATTATTTTATATGTTTTTCATTTAAAGTCCTATATTATCAAAAAGGGTTTGAAAAAAGTGGATAAATAAACACAGCCATTGGGTTACACCGCTGCCACCAGCAGCATTCTGGTCCCGTTCAGACATTCACCCCTTCTCCGTAATTGAGGGTCGTATGTCTGCCTCATGCTTTGAAGTCACATTCATTGCTCTTCATTTCTCGTATTGTCACACTCTGTTATGCCTGTGTATTTAACGAGCTTGAGGGCGCGCGCTCGACATCATACCCCTGGGTGGCAGCTGTTGCCATCTCTATTAATGTTATCTGCTATACATGACAAGAGATATGAGATGGGGATATGATGATTAAAATCTCTCTGTTCGCTGGTGTTAAGGGGTTTCACTTTTGACCGCCTGTGAAATTGTATTTCAAAGGCGAGACATGTTGTTTTTCCCCTTTTCCCTTTGAAGCCAGTCATAATGATGTCCCCTACCTATCAGCCGGATGATGGCTGAATAGAACAGCGATGCACTGTCACATTTATAATACATAACAGAGACAACATGGCGCCCTCGAGAAACATAAAAATACATTTTGATTCACTGAAAGAATGCAGGTATGCAAGATGGAAGCATGAGTCATCCAGTTAGTAATAGAATTGTTAGAGTTCATCGAGCCCTCCTGCCTAAATGCACCACTAAGCCCGTTACATTCACATTTCCAGTCAAACTATTCTGCTCAATGACTCAGCCTGATCATTCTGCCTAACCACACTACTCACAATTTACTGGATATTTTACAGTGATCAACTCAGTGCTCTTTCTTACCAATAGGATTGTAACTGTGTGTTATTGACTGTCTCCTAACATGTAGTAGGGCCTCTTTAACCTATGTTCGTTATAACGTTTTTTTAAATGTGTTTGGTAGGAACACAAAAGCAGGGTTACTGCCAGTCCCAACAGACCTATCTGGATCTATTCGGTCACTATCACTCTCATTCACCAATGGTAATGTTTAGATGGATTTAGGAACTTCCCCTCGATTCTATAGAGAGTCGAAGTCCCTCCCTTTCTGCTGGAACACATGGGACCTTATTTCGGAAATTATTATTATTATTTATTTTTTTATTAATTTATTTAACAGGGACAGTGCACATTAATGAACATTTCTGTAAATGTGCCAGAGTTAGCCAAGAGGCTATTTTTCATCTGTAGTCCCTGGACAGATTTTAAAAGTCAACCTAAAACACATTTCATTTTAAACAAGTACATACAATACATTTAAAACATGCAACAGACATTACTGGGATACTTAAATACAACTATTTAAAATACAGAACATTAAAACAAAACAAAAGAACATGTTAAAGGGGAAAGGAAACACCATTACAGCTATAATATTCCGGTAGTTTATTCATTTTACAATGGATATTGATCGTAATATTTATTGTATATGATATTACTCGCCAAAAGAAAATGAATTATCCGCCGGCTGGGTGGGGAATTCTGGGACCAGGCCGCTGCCATTAGGGGAGTCCCAAATGGTGACGTCACTGTGTTGGTCCTCGCTCCGGGTATCCATACCGGAAGTCAACACAACGTAGCAGATATGGCAGCGATGGAGGAATTTTGCAATGAGATCGACGTTTTGAACGATGAATCTGACTATTCGTCGGGAGATGACATTGATGTGGAAGCATCTACAGTTATCTGTCCAATAATAACAAATCTTACTATACAATAGTGTACACCAACCCAGTCTCACGGCATTTCGTGTTCACCAACACGATTTTTAATCTATTGATTCGTGTTCACCAACACGATTTGCCCCTTTTTTTCGTGTTGCACAGCACGATTTTAAAAGCAATGTATTTCTACTGGTAATGTGTTTCGTGCCTGCAGGCTGCAGCACGTCTTTTTCTCCGGTCGGGTCGTGGAAGACCGGAAGCTGTGTGGTTCATAAAAACATGTTCTTACTCAATATCAAGCCACAGTTATTGCTTTTGTTGCCATCTGTGAGGAAAATAAATGGGGCTCAGAGCCTCAGGATACTGAAATCTGTATTTTTTAAATATTTTTCCTTCTAATTTGTTATTCTTTTCAAAATAACACACTGTTATTTACTCACCAATAACACACAATTATCCTTGCTTTTATTTATTGGTTTAATTCCATAATCTCTGGCTTTTTTGGCGTCCGTCAGGAACTGAATTTCAAAATAATAAATAAATATAACAGACGTAGGCATTTCGAGCGATTACCCAAGATCCTCAGCTATGGTTTTAAGCTCGCTGATTGGATGTGTTAGCCGCAATGCATGCTGTGTGCTCTTTGACCTGGCTTTGACCTGGCTTTGACCTGGCTGCGACATCTCCTTTGGACGCAGTAACCACTGTAAGTAATAATCTTGTTTAATTAGACTTCTCTATTTCAGTTATTCTACTCTGTAAAATTGTTCTGTAGTTATTGTAGCTAAAACGGCACTTTTGAGAGAATTTAAATCTCAGATCTGACCACGTGAAACTCTCACTGCCTTCAGTTTCTGTCTGGGCTGCATTTAAATTGGCACGCCCTCTCAGTTGTCGCCCATCAGCTGTAGAGAGTTAACTAACTAGAGGGGCGTGGCACCACAGCTGTGAGAACTGAGCAATCAGGTGTCCATTTAGGCAGCTCTTTCTTTGAGCGTCAGCTTCAGCGTCAGACTGACAAAGACATTGGAGTCCTGCGGGAGTCACGAGGGTGGCAAAGAGGAGGCAAATCCTACTCTGATTGAGCTAAGTATCGCTGGTGTTTTATTTTTAATTTGTTTAGCTTTCTAGCCCTTCATCCTATAATCATGTGTATTTTCTCCATTCCTGTTCATGTGTCTTCTCGCAATTATCACTGGCCTTGTGTATCTCCTAATCGCTATAACCGGCCCGCTCTCGTCTATCCCACGTGCTCCTCTGAGATCCAGTATCTAGTTTCAGGCGGCCTGTGGAACTGCCAGTCAGCTGTTCCTAAGGCTGACTTCATCTCTGGCTACGCCTCCCTGCAGTCCCTGGATTTCCTTGCTCTCACTGAGACCTGGATTACTCCATTCAACACATCCACCCCAGCAGCTCTCTCCACAGCATATTCCTTCTCCCATACACCCAGACCCACTGGCAGAGGAGGTGGCACTGGTCTCCTGCTCTCTCCCACATGGAGCTTTTCCCTCTTCAAGCTACCTAACTGCACTCCTTCCACTTTTGAATTCCATGCCGTCACAGTGACCCATCCTATACAATTAACCATTGTTGTTCTCTACCGTCCACCAGGCGCCTTGGGGGACTTCTTGGAGGAATTAGATCATCTCCTCTCACACATCCCTGAAATCGGCCCTCCCGCTGTACTTCTCAGAGACTTCAACCTCCAGACGGGGAAGATAGACGAACTAACATCTCTGTTAACCGCCTTTGCTTTCTCACGGTCTCCGTCCCCACCAACTCATAAAGCTGGCAATGTCCTTGATCTCATATTCTCAAGGAACTGCGCTACTTCTAACCTCTCTGTAAACCCGCTCCACACCTCCGATCACTTCTTCATTTCATTCTCTCTACCCCTTTCCAAACATAACAAACTAATCTCTTCGCATCCTGCACTTGTCCTCCGTAACCTCCGTTCCCTCTCCCCCTCTACCTTTGCCTCCTCGGTGCTCTCAGCCCTCCCTTCCTCTGACTCCTTCCAACTCCTGCCTCCAAACTCTGCTGCAGAAACTCTCCTCTCATCCTCTCTGGACTCTCTCTGTCCTCTCACATCTCGGCAGGCTCGTCAGTCCCCTCCTGCTCCCTGGCTAAATGACGCACTGCGTGCTAATAGAACCGTCCTTCGGGCAGCAGAGCGGAAACGGTGGAAATCCAAACATTGCGACGACCTCCTAACCTATCAGGCTCTCCTCTCCTCTTTCTCTTCTTCGATCTCTCAGGCAAAAAGCAGTTTCTTTCAAGACAAGATCCAATCTTCCTATTCCAATCCTAAAAAACTATTTTCCATCTTCTCCACCCTCTTGGACCCTCCCAAAACACCTCCCCCCTCCTCCCTTCTGTCAAGCGACTTTGTTAACTACTTTGAAAAAAAGGTTGACGATATTCGCTCGTCTTTTTCTGACTCACCTCTACTCACCGCTGGATCACCTGACCGACGGTCAACCGGCACACTAACTACTTTTTCCCCTCTCTCGCCAAGTGAGGTTCTTACCCTCATTACCTCTGCCCGCCCTACCACCTGTCCTCTGGACCCTATCCCTTCAAACCTCCTTCAGACTATCGCTCCTGATATTCTACCGTTTCTCACCCATTTCATCAACACTTCTCTAACTTCTGGTCACTTTCCAAACAGTCTCAAGGAGGCAAGAGTAAACCCTCTCCTGAAGAAATCCACTCTCAACCCGTCTGATGTTATAAACTACAGGCCTGTCTCTCTCCTCCCGTTCCTGTCTAAAACACTTGAACGCGCTGTCTTTAAACAACTCTCCTGTTATCTCCATCAGAACAACCTTCTGGATCCGCACCAGTCTGGTTTCAAGGCAGGTCACTCCACAGAAACTGCCCTCATTGCTGTCACTGAGGAACTGCACACTGCTAAAGCAGCCTCCCTCTCCTCTGTCATCATCCTGTTGGACCTGTCTGCTGCATTCGACACGGTGAACCATCAGATCCTCCTTCGCACTCTCCAAGAACTTGGAGTTTCAGGCTCTGCACTTTCCCTCCTCACCTCATACCTCAAAGACCGCACCTACAGGGTAACTTGGAGAGGGTCCGAGTCCGACCCTTGTCAATTAACTACAGGGGTCCCTCAGGGCTCTGTTCTTGGTCCCCTCCTCTTCTCCCTGTACACAAACTCGCTCGGATCTGTCATTAGCCCGCATGGTTTTTCATACCACTGCTACGCTGACGACACCCAACTAATTCTGTCCTTTCCCCGCTCAGAGACCCAGGTGGTCGCACGCATCTCTTCTTGTTTAGCTGACATCTCTCAGTGGATGTCCGCTCATCATCTCAAGCTCAACCTTGACAAAACTGAAGTGCTTTTCCTTCCGGGAAAAGATTGTCCCACTCTTGACCTGACCATCAACATCGGCACCTCTGCTGTCTCCCCGACCCAGTCTGCAAGGAATCTGGGTGTGATCCTGGATAACAACCTGTCCTTCACTGCAAATATCGCTGCTACAACCCGCTGCTGCAGATACACGCTTTTCAACATCAGGAAGATACCTCCCCAGCTGACCCAGAAAGCGACGCAGGTTCTGGTCCAGGCTCTCGTCATCTCACGCCTAGACTACTGCAACTCCCTCCTGGCTGGTCTACCTGCATGTGCCATCCGACCTCTGCAGCTCATCCAGAATGCAGCGGCTCGTCTGGTCTTCAACCTTCCTAAATTTTCCCACACCACTCCGCTCCTCCGCTCCCTCCACTGGCTTCCAGTAACTGCTAGAATTCACTTCAAGACAATGGTACTTGCGTACCATGCTGCGAATGGATCTGGCCCTTCCTACATCCAGGACATGGTTAAACCGTGCACTTCGCTCTGCATCAGCCAAACGACTCGCTGCACCCTCACTGCGAGGGGGACCCAAGTTCCCATCAGCAAAAACACGTGGGTTTGCTATCCTGGCTCCTAAATGGTGGAATGAGCTCCCCATTGACATCAGGACGGCAGAAAGCTTACACACCTTCCGGCGCAGACTGAAAACTCATCTCTTTCGACTCCACTTAGAGCGATAGAATGACTAACAAAGAACTGCTAACAGAGCACTTATATACTAATAAAGGACTGGCTTATCTAAAGCCAGTTGAGTAGCACTTGAACTGATTGGCTCTATGAAACCTGATGTACTTATATGATTCTGTTTTCCTCAAGGTTGTGTCTTCCTGGTCGAATGTACTTATTGTAAGTCGCTTTGGATAAAAGCGTCAGCTAAATGCAATGTAATGCTGGGATTTGGTGTTTATATTATATGAAATCCGGAAAACATTTTAAAAGAATAAAATAATACTTAATTCCGAGTGCTCTTGCTTTTCTCTTTGAAAGTCATCACATAACGGCATTGTAATACATGGTTCGGCTGCATTACATATTACAGATCTGCCGTAGTTATTATTTATTTAGAGAGCCCTGATGAGAAGACCTTTGGAAAAACTGGAAGAAATGCCGCCGAAACTGAATACTTGACCTGGATCATAAATATATCAACAATTAAACAACATCTTCAATTTCTCTTCACACAATACGTCTCCTTGCAGTATCAACACTAATTCGGCTGACTTTTACATTTGATCTAATTCATAGATAGGTTATATTTACACCATAACGGTGCACAGCTGATAGAAAAGGACTGTAGTTTTTAAATATATTACTGATTTTCTTTGAATGTAAGAATGTAAATACTGAGTCTGAAATAGTATAGCAATATGCTGTAAAATGATGTGAAAGCATGCATAAAACTATACATCTTCAGATGTTGTACATACACACTAATAATACAAAGTTATTATGGCTGTGTGTACCTTGTGTGCACCTCCTAGTGGTTAAAGCACGTTATTGAATTATTGTTTTTGTGTGTTATATTTGATTAAAAAAATATTAAGAGTACATACTTATAGATATAGTATAAATATAGAAATATAGAATATAAAAAATCAAGAAGATAATACAAGTGATCTCTACAATAAAACAGTTTAGTGCAGGATGTACACAGATATTAATAGGAGGAGGTGCAAAACAGAAAAACGGATTAACCTTTATTTAAACATTAAATAACAGATTAAGGTCTTCTTTTAAATAAGAAAAAAACTTTGGGGGTATCTATCTACAGATAAATATAAAGCCTGACATAGTAATTAACGTCTAATATATTGCTTTCCTGCAATGTTAACTATGTTGAAGCACTTATTTTAACTGATATTATACACATTAATTATACTCCTATGTATGTAGATAGAATAAGAAATGTGCAGAATATGACAGTTTAATGGTGGAGGTACACACATATTGATAGATGTCTTGTAATGCACTGTTGAGGAACCTGTGACCCAAGTTTTTCGTTCATTGCATAACTACACCGTAGTTGTGTAACTACACCGTAGTTGTGTATGATATGTCAATAAACCTTTGAAAATCTTGAAAGGGATGTGCAAAATAGCCATAATATACAGTCTTTAATTAATCAATCAATCAATCAATGTTTATTTATATAGCCCAATATCACAAATGTTACATTTGTCTCAGTGGTCTTCACAGTGTGTACAGAATATCAGTATGACAATACGACACCCTCTGTCCTTAGACCCTCACATCGTACAAGGAAAAACTTCCAAAGAAAACCCAGTTTAAAGGGAAAAATGGGAGAAACCTCAGGGAGAGCAACAGAGGAGGGATCCCTCTCCCAGGACGGACAGACGTGCAATAGATGCCGTGTGTAAATTGAAAAGATAATACATTTGCAACATAGGTAGTCCAAATGTTTGGAAATGCATGTGTGTATAATAGGAAGATGAATCCACGAGGATATCCATCCAGGACCTATGATCCAGGACCACAGCCACGACTCAAGATCCAGCGCTCGCGATCCAGGACACAGGACCGCAGGATCATCCATGACTCCGGATCCCAGCGTATATAGACACCAAAAAGAAAGACATTTGGGGAAGCTGGGTTAATCGGAACATGAGTGTACACGGGTATAGACAGAGAGAAGGAAGAAGTAAGATGTCCCCCGACAAACTAAGCCTATATCAGCAAAACTAGGGGCTGAATCTAATCAGCCCTAACTATAAGCTTTATCAAAAAGGAAGGTCTTAAGCGCACTCTTAAAAACGGATAGGGTGTCTGCCGCCCGAACACAAACTGGAAGCTGATTCCACAAATGTGGAGCTTGATAAGAAAAGGCTCTGGCTCCCATTGTACTTTTAAAGATTCTAGGAACAACCAACAACCCTGCATTCTTGGAACGCAATGCCCTAGTAGGACAGTAGGGTATAATGAGTTCTTTAAGGTAAGATGGCGCCTGCCCATTAAGGGCTTTGTAGGCGAGAAGAAGAATTTTAAATTCTATCCTGTGTTCTATAGGGAGCCAGTGTAAGGCAGCCAGAACAGGAGTAATGTGGTCCCTTTTCCTAACTCTGGTTAGTACACGAGCCGCAGCATTTTGAATCAGCTGAAGCGACTTGATTGACTTCTTGGTACTCCCTGATAATAAAGAGTTACAATAATCCAGCCTAGAAGTAACAAATGCATGGACTAGTTTCTCTGCATCGTTTTGAGGCAAGATATGCCTGATTTTTGCAATGTTACGTAGATGGAAGTAGGCGGTCCTTGAAATTGATTTTATGTGGGCGTTAAAGGATAAATCCTGATCAAATATAACACCAAGATTCCTTACAGTCTCACTGGAGGCCAAATTAATGCCATCCATAGTTAGTATGTCTTTAGATAATTTGTTTCGTAGATTCTTCGGGCCAAGTACAATAACTTCAGTTTTGGTCGTGTTTAACATCAAAAAGTTTAAGGTCATCCACGTTTTTAAGTCCTTGAGGCAGTCTTGAATTTTATTTAGATGATTAATTTCATCAGGCTTGATTGATAAATATAGTTGAGTATCATCCGCATAACAATGAAAGTTTACAGAATGATTCCTTATAATATTGCCTAACGGAAGCATATATAATGTGAACAAAATAGGTCCGAGCACTGAGCCCTGTGGCACTCCATGGCTAACTTTGGTTTGCGTGGAAGATTCATCGTTAACACGTACAAACTGAGAGCGTTCAGATAGATAGGACCTAAACCAGCCTAAAGCAGTTCCCTGTATGCCAACTAAGTGCTCTAGTCTTTGCAATAGGATATCATGGTCGATAGTATCAAATGCAGCACTAAGATCGAGCAAAACAAGAATAGAGACAAGTCCCTTGTCTGAGGCTATTAGAATATCATTTGTGACTTTAACCAGAGCTGTCTCTGTGCTATGATGTGTTCTAAAGCCAGACTGAAAATCTTCAAATAAATCATTGTTTTTTAAGTAATCACACAACTGTTTTGCGACCGCTTTCTCAAGAATTTTTGAGAGGAACGGAAGATTAGAAATAGGTCTATAGTTGGCTAAAACCTCTGGATCGAGGTTGTGCTTTTTAAGAAGCGGTTTTATCACTGCTACTTTGAATGATTGTGGAACATAGCCTGATAATAAAGACATATTCATAATATTTAATAAAGAAGTGCTAATTAATGGGAAAACTTCCTTCAACAGCTTAGTTGGAATTGGGTCTAACATACACGTTGATGGTTTAGAAGAGAGAATCATTGAATGTAATTGTTCAAGGTTAATGGCTGAAAAGCATTCTAGTTTACTATCTAGTGTAATATTAGAACTTACGATTTCGGGAGCTGTTGATAACACTATACTGGTCGAAGGCAAGAGGTCATTAATTTTGTTTCTAAGAGTAACAATTTTATCGTTAAAAAAGCACATAAAATCATTACTACTGAGTGCTAAGGGAATAGAAGGCTCAATCGAGCTGTGGCTCTCTGTCAGCCTGGCTACAGTGCTGAAAAGAAATCTTGCATTATTCTTATTCTCATCTATTAATGAAGAGTAGTAGGCTGCTCTCGCTTTACGCAGTGCTTTCTTATATTCATTGAGAGTAATATGCCAAATTAAACGAGATTCTTCAAGTTTAGTGGAACGCCATATCCTTTCAAGTTGTCTAGACTTTTGCTTTATTTTGCGGGTTTCGGCATTATGCCATGGAGCTAATCTATGTTGTTTTATTTTCTTCTTTTTCAAAGGAGCAACATAATCTAATTTTATTCGCAGCGCATCTATAGCACTATCAACAACATGATCAATTTGGGGTGGTGTACATTTTGTATAAGTTTCCTCCCCTACATGCAGACATGCTATCGAGTTAAGTATTGGTTGAATCTCTTCCTTAAATGTGGCTATAGCACTAACAGATAGGTTTCTGCTGCAAGAGCTTTTGACTAATGCTTTGTAGTCTAGTAACAGTACTTCAAAAGTTACTAAGAAATGGTCGGATAAAGCAGGATTATGCGGTTCGACTAATAGTTGCTCAATTTCAATACCATAAATCAGAACAAGGTCGAGAGTGTGATTATAACAGTGGGTTGGTTTATTTACACTCTGACAGAAACCAACAGAATCTAATATAGAGTTAAATGCAACAGTAAGGCTATTTTTATCGTCGTCAACATGAATATTAAAGTCACCTACGATAATTACTTTGTCTGTTTTAAGAACCAAAGTTGATAAAAACTCAGAGAATTCTGATAAGAATTCTGAATAAGGACCTGGTGCACGATACACTGTAACAAATAAGATTGGCTGCAAAGTTTTCCAGGTCGGATGCGTAAGACTAAAAACGAGGCTTTCAAAAGAGGTATAATTACATTTTGGTTTAGTATTGATAAGTAACTTGAGTCAAAGATTGCTGCAACTCCACCTCCTCGGCCCGTGCCTCGAGCAATATGAGTGTTGACATGGCTGGGTGGAGTGGCCTCATTTATGCTGACATATTCTTCATGTCTCAACCAAGTTTCAGTGAGACAGCATATATCAATATTATAATCTGATATTAAATCATTTACCAATATTGCTTTAGATGCTAGAGATCTTATGTTTAAGAGACCACATTTAATCTTCCTGTTTTGTTGCACTGTAGTAGTTGTTACATTTACTTTTATTAGGTTATTATGTATGACACCTCTATTAGGTTTTACATTAAATTGTCCTTGGGCAGACACACACACCGCTAATATTGGGTATTTTATTGGGTTCGGGATTCCTATGGGTGACTGCCTAGGAGAGAGCGCAGAGAAGCGTGTAAGACTGCGACTCTGCCTCCTGGTCTCAACTCCAGTTTGTCATGGATTACGTCCACAAAGCCCTGAAATGTTTGCCGAAATGAGATCTGCACCTTTCAAAGTAGGGTGAATGCCGTCTCTCTTAATCAGACCAGGTTTTCCCCAGAAGGCTGTCCAATTATTTACGAAGCCCACATTGTTTGCTGGGCACCACCAAGACAACCAGCGCTGAAATGATGACATGCGGCTATACATGTCATCATTGATCAGATTGGGGAGGGGACCAGAGAAGATTACGGTGTCCGACATTGTTTTAGCATAACTACACACAATTAACTATTAGTAGAGAATAACGAGTAATGAATATACTTTATCACTTGTTTCCATTCATGTCAATTGCAGATACATGTTTAGTCTTCTCAAGCACCAACTATCTCTCCTGGTTGTTGGCACTTGACAATCACCTTACCTGCATTTTACTCAGGTGTAACTAAAGTCTGATTTAAGGGTTGTTTATATTTCACATAATTAATCAGAATCTGCAAAGTAACTCAAATAAATGCAGTGGAGTAAAAATACCAGGTTAACCTCTGAATTGTAGTGGAGTAGAATTACAAAGTAGCAATGAGCTGTCATGTGGGTATATAGTAATGCTGCGCATTATGGACACAAGCGATTTTCACCCATTTATTAATTATATGTTTTACATTTGATAACACCAATGTGTTTAATACTGGCAACTTCTAATTGTGGGAAAAACGAAAACGTTCAGTAGAGACGTCCCATAGAACATTTTGCGAAACACAATAGCCAGCATGTGTAGTTCTGGGGGGGCGTTCGATTCCAGTTTTGGATAGTTTGGCGTGGTTTCGTTCCATTTCACACAGCTGTTTGACGCTCTGCGTAACCTTACGGGGACTGTAGTCCTAAACGATAGCTGGGGATTATGGGTAGTGTAGTGTCTTCGGCCATCCTAAACTCAGAAATGTTGACAATCGCAATGATGCTCGAAATGTCCCTTATAGGCCTACGTCTGTTTCCGGTTATTTTATTTTGAAATTCAGTTCCTAACGGACACCAAAAAAGCCCGAGATTATGGAATTAAACCAATAAATAAAAGCAAGGATAATTGTGTGTTATTGGTGAGTAAATAACAGTGTGTTATTTTGAAAAGAATAACAAATTAGAAGGAAAAAAAGATTTAAAAAATACAGATTTCAGTATCCTGAGGCTCTGAGCCCCATTTATTTTCCTCACAGACGGCAACAAAAGTCCGAAATTATACGATTTAAAATAAAAGCAATAATTGTGGCTTGATATTGAGTAAGAACATGTTTTTACGAACCACACAGCTTCCAGTCTTCCACGACCCGACCGGAGAAAAATACGTGCTGCAGGCACGAAACAAATTACCAGTAGAAATACATTGCTTTTAAAATCGTGCTGTGCAACACGAAAAAAAGGGGCAAATCGTGTTGAACACGAATCAATAGATTCAAAATTGTGTTGGTGAACACGAAATGCCATGAGACTGGGTTGTGTACACACACCACCCCTCCCTGTCCACCCCTGCTATTCTGTCATCATTATAATACCACCTGACCCATGGCCAATGACAAAGGAACAACTTTGTCTTCCCACCCTTTTGTCATGGAGCTTACCCTGTGCCATCCACCCACCTATCAACACTCCGTTTCGGGACATCCTCCTCAACCTGTCCGCCATAAATGCCTCAGAGGACGGATACCTGAACCGTAGCGTCCAGCTAGCTTAGCGATAAATACACACATCGTTGTATTCTCCTCCCCCTGTCGGCCCTAAAAGCTTCAGAGGGCGGATACCTGAGCTCCATAGCGTCCAGCTAGCTTAGCCGCTAGCTTAGCGATAAATACACACAGCGTTGTATTCTCCTCCCCTTGTCGGCCCTAAAAGTTTCAGATGGTGGATACCTGAGCTCCATAGCGTCCCGCTAATGTGAAATACACACACACAGCGTTAGCGGGACATTCTCCTCTCCCTGTCGGCCCTAAAAGATTCATAGGGCGGATAGCCCATGCTTTGAGCAGCTTCTCATCCTTTAGTGGCAGCCTATGTAAATGTATTTCTTCCTTCTTTGTATAAAAACCATTTGTGCAGCCTGGGGCAATACAATACGCTCATGACGACGACCGTTTTCTTTTGTTGTAAACCACTGGTGAATTGCACGCCATGTTGTTTGCAGCTGTATTGAGCTTTGGCCCAGGAAGCCGTGACGTCACTGGGAAAGTCACGGAGCTATGGAAGCGCCCAAGGTTATTAGGCGCGTATTTCAAAAAATAAATGTGCGTATCTCGATCGTTTACATTGGAAATAGACTAGATAAATACATTTCCTAATGGAAATATTGTCGCATGGAAAGCAGTTTGAAAAGTGTTTCCATTTCCCTTTAAAACCAAGCGGCAAACTCTGGGGAAGAGCCGGGACGCCAATACGGAAGTGCCACACACTGCAGTTCATCTAGTGGCCAGTAGGAGCAGGCTGCAGAAGGGAGCAATTTCCATAGACCCCCATGTTAAAATGCCCAACTTTACAGCAGAAATAAACATGTTTACATCGTGGTTCAAAAAAACATATTCTCTGTATAGTTAGATTCCCCCTTCATGACTACTGTGTGGGGGGTGCATTTTTTCTCAAATCATCTGTTTAATTAATATTAAGCCTTAAATCTTTTGCATAAATTAGGGCGTGGTCACTTTGATTAAGATGGACTTTTATCAATCCCTCGTGGGGAAATTGTTTCTCTGCATTTGACCCATCCTAGTGTTAGGAGCAGTGTGCTGCCATTTTGAACAGCGCCCGGGGAGCAGTGTGGGGACTGGGGAACGGTGTCTTGCTCAGGGACACCTCGGTAGCACTTGGTCTTGCCGGGACTTGAACTGGTGACCTTCTAGTTGCCATGTCCCTATTGACTTCGCCACCACCGCCCCTGTCCTGATGGACACGTACATGCCTCACTGTCAGCTAATAGCAACTTGTCCACTCTGCAACAACCATAGAGGCTACAACGTTAGTTAGCTGTCGTTACTTTACTTGACCCTTTAGCCGTGTTCGTGGTGATTGTGCCTTTTAGGGAATATTGTTACAAATACCAGACAATTAAAATGTTGTGCTGTGCGCTTGAATGTACTAACAGATATTCCAAGATGTCTAAAATTATAATATTATACATGTTAACCCCGTTCGCAGGTGTTTGTGTGCTTGGTAGCTTAGCTTGCTACTTATTAGCCAGCTAAGGACGTAACCCTTTATACATACATATACGTTTATAATTCAGCCTTGGGTAAGACTTTTATAGTCTATGGCTATGACGCCCATAATGCTAAACGGGAGCAAATGTTAATAGGGGACCCAATTATCCCAGTAGTGGCCGCCAGAGCTAACGGAGCCGCAGGGGGCTAGCTCCAGCCGGCGTCCCGGAGCTAGCCCACTGCGGCTCCGTTAGGTCCGGGCGGTGGAGTCCGTATTTTCTCAACGTGTGAATGACAAGCATTAAGAATAACAAAATATAGCTAATTCTCTTGCAGATTGTCTCATTTGATTATATATAGGGGAACTACACTGTTAGCAGTAACTTGGTATGCATGTATTTCATGTTAGCTTAGCTTCTTAGCCTGAGCTAGCTCTGTTTACTTCCAGTTCGGAGGCAGCAGGTCCCGCCTCGGCTCCGCCACTTTGCCCTTATTTGGTGCAGGCGGGATTAGACTCTGACGTCACAGTCGAGCCATTAGTGGCCGACTCCGCCTACTAAGGGCTTCTCCGCAACTCTGCAGAATCCTATGGGTGACGTCACGGACACTACGTCCATTTATATATACAGTCTATGGTTAAAACACAGGCAGTGGGTTGTAAGGAGCAGAAGATTGGGTTAGTGTTGGCAGAGTTGATTCCTCACTAACCATATTTTGAGTTTTGATTTAAATAAAGTGAATGTGGACTGGTCTCTGATTGGAGGTGGGATTGAGTTCTATTGCTGAGCAGCTTTAACAGAAAATGAAGACTGACTGAAATAACTTTTTCTGAGTGGAATAATGCAATCTCCTCTCGCTGCACCTCTTGTTACCCTCGTTGCAGTTGTGCGTCTGTTAATAAACTGTCTATTGAAGTCAATGGCGAGAGAAAACGTATCTTTCGATCCCGTTTGAATTGTGCCATGAATTACACATAGGCCTATGATGTTCTTAAAAAAAATAATTTCCATGTCAAAAAAGTTACAGTTTGTCGTAAAACTGCTGAAATATAAGTCTATGAAAAATACACAACTATAAAGACTACAAATCCCAGAGTCGCGTAAGTGATGTCATAACTGATGTCATAATTGTTTTCTTCCACTAAATATAAGAGATAGCTAAGATAAGATAACTTTAACAAGATGCCTGTGTGCTTTGTAACAGATTGTAATCATACCAGCAATGGGTCTTGCTCGTTCTTCCCGACTGATGAAAGGACCAGGAGTGGCCGTATGAAGGTAGATATGATGCAAAATGTGAGAGCGTGTAAAACCTGATGTGAGCACTTGCAGAACAAAAATCTGAGTTTGTGTGCTTACATTTACACTTGTATAAAATATCCACGTCACTGTGAACCAAATTTACACTTGTAAAAAATATCCACGTAACTGTGAACCAAATTTGAAGTCACAGAAGAAAGAAAAAAGTGTAGCTTGTAGAAAAAAAATGAATTTAGAGATTAAATGTTCACTTGCAGAAAAATACATATTTTTTAAATATATTTTCCATTACCACTGCAACTTTATTTATTACAACCTCTCAAATCAGTCATTACAACTTGACGAATCTCCCCTTTGAAGACCACCGTTTTATATCGTTCAGTTTAGCGGCGAAATAACGTCAGTCAGCCAGCTAACGCTAGCTTTGTTGAGTTTATGCTAGCTAAACAAGTAGTGGTTGTAGTCTATACAGCAGTAATTCATATATTATAGCCTACTGCTTTGGCACTAACGGTTGATAACCGTTTATGAAAATAAAACCAATTGAACTGTACTGAAATAATGACAAGTTTTATAATTGTCTTGGGCTCCTGCTGTGTTTTTAAAGCCTTTGTAAATTATCCATGCTATTTTCTATTTAGCTAACGTCGAAGTAGTGTATGTGAAATCAACCTCACAATAAGATGTGTGTATATTACAATTATTAATGTCATATTTCAAGATGATTACTTAGATATTACAATATGGTTGGTTGAGCTGGAGTTCATTATTGAGCTTACAAGTTAACGTCACAGTCATCTGAAGAACGAACCCAAACCTTGTTGTTTTTATTAATTGTATTACAAATTGATATCAAATAAACAGTAAGCATTGGTAACACAATTTCCAAAGTTACAGTAAAATAAAAAGGACCCTGACTCGGACAATACACAATCCAACATGTTCAACAGAAGATAATCAGTTATATTGTTTGTACACATGGTACTTTACATATATATATCTGTTTGTTTAAAGTGTCCAGGTGATGCAGACAGGCTGGTCCAGAGAGTGAGAGACAGAACTGGACTCCTCACAGCAGTGAACTTCAGCACAGGTACTAAGACTCTTTTTTCATACTGTACAAAGAATCAAGAAAGATATTGGTTTAAATGAATGAAGTATTGATTTGAATTCACTGATATACATTCCATTAAACAATACTAAATACTAGATCACCTACACATCAGTTAAGTTGAGGGTTTTTTCAATGCAAAAAGTCACATTTAGATGTTAACAAGCAATATGACTTTGTCAGCTTTCTAATTTAATGTATTGAAGGCAAAGATATTTAACACATAGTGAGAACTGCTACTATTTATCTCTGAATATTGTCTGTAAGAAACGTGGTAAAAGTTATTCTTTCAGTCAGACAACAGAGCAAGCTTCTACAGTTGCACTACGTTTTGATAACAGTTAAATATTATTTTGATAATAACATATATTTCAATGTTGATGAATTTCATACTGTTCATTCATAATCTGATTACAATTACAAAATAATTATATCAACAGCCCCATAACACACAAACACACCTCTTTCATAAATAACACACTTGTTCTGCAATAATGTTTTATGTTTCCTGTAATTTTTGTTAGGAAAGGACATGCCCGAAAGACACGACATCTTCTCCTTCTCTGAGGGTCAAGAAGAACATCCAAGAGGAACATTAAAAGCCGATGTTATGAGATTTTAAGACCAGTACAGGACATTCACTAAGAAACTACTTTTATTGTGAAAACAAAGATCTGCACACCGAATATTTTTGTAGTCTATCAGGACCATAATTTGTTTGTGACACTGCCTGCACCTCAGAGAATGGGTGGTTAGAGTCAGGCTTATAAAGTGTGGTGAAAAACATAGTCAGCTGATCGAATGCACCTATTTCCACATCTACACTCCATCAGCTGATTATTTCTATTTGCTTCACTTTATGAGCTTCACATCACCTGTGCCTTGTACCGCAGAGTTTGCAACGTCACAAATAAATGGGGCCAATCTTCAGTCAGATGTGAATGTGTAATATAACATTTTCAGTAAGAATAATGGACAAAAGGAGTGTGAATACAATTTATTGAAATGTGAACCAAAAGTTAATCAAATGTTTTAAATAAAAAGCACATATGGACAGAAGGTGTAAACCTATTAAATGTATAAGTAAACACATTTAGTCAAATAAAGTGACAGACTAGGCCTGTGCAGTTGGTATCAGCTATGCCCAGCATGGGCTCCTCCATCAGGCCTGGTCGTCCTCGCTGAGGAAAGACCCTCAGTCCTCTCCAAACCAACAGACAGGACGTCCATCACACGGAGGTTTCTCCCTGAAGTCTCTACAGCCCTCTGGACACCATGCTGTCTCAATCCGTCCTCACTGAATATGAGCGGGGAAAATGAAAATAATAAATGCTTTAGACAATAAGAAATATAAAGTTGACTGTTGAGTTGCTCAGTTTTTTTAGATTGTCAATACTATTACTGTATAACTAATATCTCAGGTTAAGAGGCACCTTCAAATACAGATTGGTCTTTAAATACATGTTGTCTTTTGAATTGTTTGTCTAAAGTCAAGGATCTAGAACTTGTACTTAGTTTTAATGATACAGCCTGGTTATGCTGTTTGGAGGAGGCCTCACAGGTAAGAGCACTAACTAGCTACCATCACATGTACCTTAGCTTGACTTAAATGTATTAAACATATAATTAAGTGATATCAAAATATAAATAACTAATGTCATGGAAACATATTAATATTTGCTTGATTCCAGATTTGAATTTAGCACAATTGCATACAAACGTTAAGGGATTTTAAGATTCTGAAGTCTTCGTTCTAAATAGAAAATAGCATGGATAATTTACAAAGGCTTTAAAAACACAGCAGGAGCCCAAGACAATTATAAAACTTGTCATTATTTCAGTAGGTTTTATTTTCATAAACGGTTATCAACCGTTAGTGCCAAAGCAGTAGGCTATAATATATGAATTACTGCTGTATAGACTACAACCACTACTTGTTTAGCGAGCATAAACTCAACAAAGCTAGCGTTAGCTGGCTGACTGACGTTATTTTGCCGCTAAACTGCACGATATAAAACGGTGGTCTTCAAAGCGGATTTAATCCTCAATCACAATAATAACATTCAAAGTAATACTGGGCAAGTAATGGGCAAAATGTACCGTTGATGGATGCGCCATGTCAGCGGACTGGTAGCGACACGAACCGTTAGTGAAGGATAAAGATAAGGCAATAAAACATTGAGCTGTCTGAGTGGAAAAGTACTGTGTTAAAGTCCAACTACTGAGAAGCCTCAGTGGAAATATACTGTGTAAATACTGTGTGCAACAAAAACGCGGGGTCAACCAGATTAAGAACAGAGGCATCCTGTTATGTCCAAACTGATAAGCCACAAGGTTGCAGAACTCATTATTCTCACACTAAATCACCCACCAAGCAGGCGCAACAGTTCACAAGGGCAGTCTTGTGAGTGAAACCAGATAAGGAAGTGAGTGAAAGCAAATAAGGAAGTAACAAAAGCGCGCCGAAGGCTAACCTAAGAGTTGCTAGGGTAGCAACGGCAGATTACACCACAAGAGAGCAGCGAAGGTGGGGGCTCCGCTAGGAACAGTATATAAGCAGGATGTATTCAGTACTCGAGGCTCTCTTCAACTGGGATCTTACACTGACGAGCTTGTCACGGTGAGAACTCAAGAAGGAGTCCAAGGCGCAGGCGCTTTGTGGTATAGTATCAGATTGATATATCTTTGTTGAACTGTGTAATAAAGTGCTTATTTGAAGAAACAATCCATTGGAGTGCAACGTCTAGTTTTGTACAGCTAACAGAGAATAGTGTCTAGGACACAATTCCTTTTCCCTCAGAACTAAGAACGGTCATCGGCGGATCCGGACAGCGACCCCGCTCTGGCCATATCCAAACGATCTGCGCGGAGGACGGACCTGGTCCGGTAGACTCCAACAGCTTGGTGACCCCGACGTGATGGTCTAGAGCGGGTAGTCTGGACACCGATGACCTTCTGGGAGGACACCAAAAAACATTGAGTTTACGGCTTTTACGAGAAACCATCTCACACAATCAAAAACCCGGGTAATTCAGAATCAAGGTAAGCATCTGCCTGTTACAACAAATAGATGTGTTTGAAATACTACTACATTTTAGGATTGTGTGAGAATGGCAGAAATAATTGTCCCAGCTAAAAAGTAAAGATAAAACGTAAATAAAATTGTGTGCACTAAATAGATCAACAAGGGCATAAACAAATCTGTGGTGAGAAGCGGGTGAAACCCGTAATTTATGAGGATCCACCGCGGTCCAAAGGGAGGTGTACAACTGGTCGCTGTACCAGTAGCCATAGCACAGTGTAAAACTAGGTGAGGCCCTAGTATCTAAGGGAAGGTGTAAAACTGGTCGCCGTACCAGTAGCCATAGCACAGTGTAAAACTAGGTGAGACCCTAGTATCTAAGGAAGGTGTAAAACTGGTCGCCGTACCAGTAGCCATAGCACAGTGTAAAACTAGGTGAGGCCCTAGTATCTAAGAAAAGGTAGAAGACTAGCAAAAGACGCCAGCAACCAGAGAATCTAATAAAGAAAGATAAGGAAAAGTAGAAAATGGAAGGCGAATTTGCGAGAGAAGAAGCGCTAGGCTTCAAAATCCCAGATGTACGTTGCGAGGTTTGGAAAGAATGGGTTCGAAGAAGGACAAAAGTTAGTTGAGAAAAAGGATCACAAAAAATGGGAAAAAGGGGTAGCAAAATTGTACCGAAAATTGACAGATAATGGCATACTGACAGCACACAGACAAAGAACTAAGGATAAAAAAGGAGAGTTGTTAGGAGGAAAGGATACAAAGGGAATGTTCAAGAAAGCCACAGAGGGGCTTGAGGAGGAACTTTGCCGCCATAAAAGTATAGACCCGGGAAGATGGTCTTTAAAAAAGAAAGCACACCAAGACGAACAAGAAAAACTAGAACAACTAATTAGGACCTCATATGCCATGGTCTCAGCCGCTGGCCGCCTGGAAGAAACAAACAAAACCACCCCGGCCACACAAGCCCCCCTAGTAGCCGCGCCAGTAGCAGCACCGGCAGTAAAAAACCCCGCAGTAGCAGAAACCCCAAAACCAGCAGAACCCATAATCAACCAAGAGAAACACACGGCCGCCACCGCCCCAGCTCTCCTGTACCCCGAGCTCCCTAGAGAACAGCATGAGGTGCCACCCCCGTATAGCCCAGCCAACCCCTTCATCCAGGCAATGCTGCACCCTATGAGGGCTGAACCCACCGGCGGGTATTACCAGATAGAGGGAAAAGTCTTATTAAACCAAACATCCCCACCTTTGACCAGAGCAGGGGTACAAGGACCGTCCCCAGATAGGAGATACCAAGATACCCCATACCCTAGACAGGAACACAGCAAAGAAAGGGGAGGGGGAGCTAAAACAAGCGATCATGAAGACACAGATACTCCCCGAAGAAATGAAGGTAGGGCGTTAGCCGAGGCGAATTTAGAGGCCGAGTTAGCACAAAGAAACAGAAACTAGCAAAGGCGATGGAAGAAACAGGAATGACATGGTTGGAGGCACTACCTCTCGCCCTATTGGCTATCAGGAGTTCCATTTGCAGGACCACTGGGTTCACTCCATATGAAATGACTCATGGGCACCAGTTTCCAGGCCCAGGGGCGGGAGCCACGGTTTCAAAGGAACTGTATGACAAAGTGGGGCACCAGGCCTACTATAAACAACTAAAATGCCTCGTTGCAGAGTTTGCAGACGAATCCACAGCAGCCAGAGCCAAAGGACACACAGAGGAAGCTGAGGGCAGCAGGGACGCTGAATACGTCCGCCTGAAGACGTCCGCCTGAAGACGTCCGCCTGAAGACGTCCGCCTGAAGACGATCAAACCCAAGTGGTGTGCTCCAAGGTTCTCTGAACCACTCAAGGTAACCCAGCGAACAGATCATGCAGTCAGAGTAGACGGAAAAGGAGACACGTGGTACCACTGGAGCAGGTGTGTGGAAGCACCAGCACCTACCAGGACCCTCGCTGACACCATCCAGGACCTAGGCCAACTGAACATCAGGCAAACAACCGAAGCCCCCCAACCCCCAAGTGTGGACATCGACTCCACTTACAGATTACCAAAATACAGATTTCAGTATTCTGAGGATCTGAGCCCCATTTATTTTCCTCACAGACGGCAACAAAAGTCCGAAATTATACGGTTTAAAATAAAAGCAATAATTGTTGCTTGATATTGAGTAAGAACATGTTTTTATGAACCACACAGCTTCCGGTCTTCCACGACCAGACCAGAGAAAAAGACGTGCTGCAGGCACGAAACACATTACCAGTAGAAATACATTGCTTTTAAAATTGTGCTGTGCAACACGAAAAAAAAGGGGAAAATCGTGTTGGTGAACACGAATCAATAGATTAAAAATCGTGTTGGTGAACACGAAATGCCATGAGACTGGGTTGGCTAAACACATATCACCACATACTACTCTATACACATAACTAAACACCTCTAACACACAACACTAAAACACAGGTCAAAAGTAGTCAAATACACTCTACTAGCTTAATGTATCCACACAGGAACAAGATGTGTGAGGCGTCTGATTGCAACAGAGCCTCCCGAGTGATGGCTGTCCCCAGGCTTTGTAGTTATCTCCAGCAGGTGTGCGCTGCGATTGGGGTGCGTCGGGCCGGCGTGCTCCAATCACAATCTTCAGGAGGCGGACCAAGAGATGGCAGCCAATCACGTCAGGGCACCCGCACAGCTCATTTACATACAACCCAGAGTAACACAGTTAAGATGACCAGAGGCCTGTACTACGAAGCTGGTTCAACCTAACCTGGATATGTTTGAGTTAGCCGGTTGGCCTAATCCAAAACATACTTGTTCTCGCTAAACAGTACTATGACGCGGGTTATCAAGTGGATCGCTCAAGCCAGCCATGTCCTATCTAGTTAGGTGCGCGTTCACATGAAAGGAGTGGTATTTGGAGCATTCGACCAATCACAAACATGGACAAGCATACTGACAGCGCAGCATCATACTTCCTGAATGAAAAGTCAACTATATAATTAGACAAATATGAAGACGTTAAACTTTAAACATCCATGACTTAAACACTTTATCCAGGACAAAAGCCACATACAGTAGCTGCACCTGCAAGGTGAATACAGCTGGTAAAATAAAAAGTGTTTGATCCTAGATGGATATCCTCGTGGATTCATCTTCCTATTATACACACATGCATTTCCAAATATTTGGACGACCTATGTTGCAAATGTATCATATTTTCAATGTACACATGGCATCTATTGCACGTCTGTCCGTCCTGGGAGAGGGATCCCTCCTCTGTTGCTCTCCCTGAGGTTTCTCCCATGTTTCCCTTTAAACTGTGGGTTTTCTCCGGAAGTTTTTCCTTACGATGTGAGGGTCTAAGGACAGAGGGTGTCTGTATTGTCATACTGATATTTTGTAGAAACTGTGTGAAGAATTGAATATTATATCACCTGATATATAGTAAGTGTGTTACATTTGAATGGCAGAAAGTCTTGTTGCAATTTCCAGATATTAAAAGAGGCCCCTTGAGTTTCTCTGTTAATTATCAAATTAACTGTCTGTGCAAATAACAGGGGAAGCCAAAGGGGGATTTTTCCTCAGATATAATGCAGTTACATTCTTGTAGTTAGTGATGCATATCCTGCAGACCTATAAAGAGGCCTTGAGAATTGAGTCACACAGTTAAGGTCTGAATTATCAATGAATGTATTCATTGTGCTGAACAATGCCTGTGTTTGTATTCTATTGACTTCTCTGCTTTATTTTTTCATGAAGTGGGGACTGAATGGCCACAACATTGTGAAGTAGTTGGCTTAAATGTGCTTAAATTACTCTGTGTGAAATAGTGTTAATTTCGTCAGCTATTTTTTTATTTAGTTTTAGTCTTAGTCCTGTGTGAAATGTTCTTTTTAGTTTTAGTTATATTTAGTCACCTTCATCCTGTTTTTATTTAGTCAAGTTTTAGTCGACTAAAAGTCTGAGCATTTTAGTCTTATTTTAGTCGACTAAAACAGTAAACATTTTAGTCAAGATTTAGTCGACTAAAAGTCTGAGCATTTTAGTCTTATTTTAGTCAAAGAAAACTAATTATTTTAGTCTACTTGTTGTCAATGAAAACTGTTGAGTCTTTTTTAGTCATCAGATTATATAGAACATTTCAGTCAAAGTAGTCTAGCCAAAACCAATAATTTGTCATTTTAGTCAAACATATTTCACAATAAGATTATATCTTATCCTTATTTGATGAAAAACACAGGTTGATTAGAAAGCAGCTTTGCAGAGAGTATCTGCTCAGGTTTGTGGTGTTTTTACCAGCTGTGTTATGGCCACATTGCTTCCCTTCTGATAAAACAATGCATACGCTTTTTTTCTCCGCCTCATTGTAGCGAAAAAGGGCCCACATATTATGTCGTTTCTTTCTCCCAAGCAGTGGTGGCTTTAGACTTTTTCGTTGTCAGTAATTTTGACGGACAGGATTGTAACATTTCCGTCATAATCCATTATTACCCGTCGAGTGCACAATTTATCACTCACTCGCGCTGACGGGGGGGTATTCGGTTAACGCGAGTGCGACCACTGCTCCCAAGCCCTGTTGTTACCATTTTATTTTCTGTTAAATAAGGTTAGTTAGACCATGAGTTAGACCCGAGTCTTCCTGACAGTTCATATTGTGCCGCTGCCCGGTGTAATTCAAATCTACCGCCGCGCGCAGCACAGACACACAGCTGCTGCCCAGCGCAGCACCGGAAATGGAACTGCTGGGAGAAAAACTGACTATCAGAGATGTAACGTTATCTTTGATAATATTTCGTCTCCTCATTTTTCGTCAACGAAAGTAAAGAGAGATTTCGGCATAGTTTTGATTTAGTAAACTGCATTTTCGTCTCGTCACTTTCGTCAACGATATTGCATTATGATTTCGTTACAGTTATTGTTTACTGCCATCGGTGCCGTCTCGTCATCGTCTCGTTTTCGTCATGGAAAATAAGGTCGTTGACCAACATATTTCGTCATAGATTTAGTTAACGAAATTAACACTAGTGTGAAATAAGGAGCAGTTATGCAGGACAGGAGGCTAGGTGGGGGAGGAGACCTTCTTCTTAAGATCTCCAGCATGTCAGGGAAGTCTACATATATTGAATAGTATATGTGTGTGTTTAATTACTTTGTATTAATAATAGCAGTCTGTGTAACCAGAAGCTGGAAATATGAGAAATGAAACCTTTGTATTATCTTTGGGAGCAAGGGAATATTCTTTAGACACATCTCAAGTCTCTGGAATGTTGCAGAATGTGTGTGTGTGTGTGTGTGTGTGTGTGTGTGTGTGTGTGTGTGTGTGTGTGTGTGTGTGTGTGTGTGTGTGTGTGTGTGTGTGTGTGTGTGTGTGTGTGTGTGTGTGTGTGTGTGTGTGTGTGAAAGCTGCAGTAATACGAGATAGCGAACACCAGATGTGTTTGGTTTACTACAATCGAAGAGATACTTGTTTCCGGATCATCTCGGCTGGCGCGCGCTAATTCGCTATGACACGCCATCGTTTTGCTTCTCCCAATGAGATGACCTGAACAGAGGAGCATCTGACCCAGCTCCTCCTGTTTTGTTTTAGTATGTAAGCCTGTTCTGTCTTTGGTTCGCCCTCTCTTCCTCCTGACAAGACAAAGTAAGTTAGATCTCCCGGTGGGAGGAACAAGAGCCGAGGTAATCCGGATTACTTCGTGATGTTGCGTTATTGTATATTTTTGCCATTAAATCAGCATATTTGTTATATGTTTGTTATCTTCCTCTGTTAATCTGACCCATTCACCAAACGAACACGCGGAGCCGAGGTGGGCCTTAAACCACTCAGACTCCAACAACTGTGAAGTCCACTGAGACAAATGTAACATTTGTGATATTGGGCTATATAAATAAACATTGATTGATTGATTTGAATGCGTACATTAACAGATTTATGATATCACTGCCCCTTCTAAGACACGAGTGGATATGACTTTAATTACATTTGTCTCGAGTGTTTCGTCAACTTAATGTGTTGCTTAAAATAATACTTCTGCATACAGTATGTGACACTGAGTGTTGCACGGCCAGATTAAGCTCAGCTGACTCACATAAGGAAATATGATGATATGCCGCGGATTGTACTTAATGTTACTCTGATCCGGTTACTTATGTTGTGGCAGATATTCAAGTAAGCTTTCTTAACGCTAATGTTATAATAGTCAGATTGCTCTGAAGATGGGAGGTGATATTCTATTAATGTTCACGTTCACACAGTCGGTGATTTTTGCCGGCCGTCTTTCCTGCAACGGCAGTTTTTCTGTATTTCCTTTCTCCTGTAATATGACTTGATCGCTTTAAACTCCGCACACTGAGCTTTCACTGAGTTGAGCTCTTAGCCTGCAACCTAACCTGGTGGGTATACTCGGTATACTACGAAGCAGGATTTTTGTTTAGCAAGATAACTTCTGGGATTTCCGGTACTACGAAGCTGGTTCACTTTTTAGCGGGCTAGATCTCCATGGTGACTTATCCTGGAACCTAGTCTGTGCTCCGAAGCAGGATAGGTTCCAGGATAAGAGATCAACTCAGCGAAAGCACCACGCCTGCTGACCAATCAGAGCTCAGTGTGCAGAGGAAATACAGTTTAAACTGCCGTTGCAGGAAAGACGGCCGGCCAAAATCACCGACTGTGTGAACGTGAAAATGAATAGAACATCACCTCCCATCATAACTATTATACTATTAGGCTATGTTAAGAAAGCTTAATTAAATATCTGCCACAACATAAGTAACCGGATCAAAGTAACATTACGTAGCCTACAGTCAGCGGCACTGTGAGTGCAGACGTCGATGTGTCCCATTATCATTCATATCACATCATATCACATCATAATGTATCATATATTTCCTTATCTGAGTCAGCTGAGCCGTATCTGGCTGAGCAACACTCACAGTGTCACATACTGTATGCATAAGTATTATTTTAAGCAACACATTAAATTGACGAAACACTCGAGTGAAATATAATTAAAGTCAGATTCACTCGTGTCTTGGACGGGGCAGTGATATCATAAACCTGTTAATGTACGCATTCAAACACTTTTTCTTTTACCAGCTGTATTCACCTTGCAGGTGCAGCTATGTGGCTTTTATCCTGGATAAAGTGTTTAAGTCATGGATGTTTAAAGTTTAACTTCTTCATATGTCCAATATTATAGTTGACTTTTCATTCAGGAAGTATGACGCTGCGCTGTCAGTACGCTTCTCCATGTTTGTGATTGGTCGAATGCTCCAGATACCACCCCTTTTATGTGAACGCGCACCTAACACCTAGTGTTCGAGAATATTTCTGTCTTACTCCTAAGTGTCAAAGAATAATTCTTCCTTACTCCCTAAGATATTTAACCTTTCTGCCTGGTGACATTTACGATGAACCCTAAGTCTGTTATCTGTCTTAAGGAATGGGAAGTCTCAGCTATTGTTGACATTACCAGTTTTATGACCGGTCAACTCTCGGTCACAGAACCAAAGAGTCAGATAAGTGATTCAGTGTCTCCAGGTGTTCACGTATACCTTCCCCCAATATGTGGGTTGACTCTCTGTAAACTAGTTAAAGGGTCTACCAAGATGCGAGGCTGATCAGAATTGACATGACAACCCACCCGTGCAGTCAGAACCTTTTGCTGCTGTGACTTGTGATATGAATTCTCCGGCCGAATCCTTGTAATAAACTACCAGTGTTTGACATCAAAGCTCCAACTCTCCTCGTGTCTCTCTGAGTCCTGACTCTCCATTGCTGCAGAAGTTTCCCTGACAGATAGGACACGGCTGGCTTGAGTGAACGAGTTGATAGCCAGCGTTGTAGGACAGTTAGCGAGAGCGGCTTTGTTTTGGATTAAGTCAACCGGATAACTCAAAACATATCCAGGATAAATTGAACTAGATTCGTAGTATACCCCCCTGGTTGGGACCAGGGGGGTATACTACGAAGCAGGATGTTCGTTTAGCAAGATAGCTTCTGGGATTTCCGGTACTACGAAGCTGGTTCACTTTTTAGCGGGCTAGATCTCCATGGTGACTTATCCTGGAACCTAGGCTGTGCTCCGAAGCAGGATAGGTTCCAGAATAAGAGATCAACTCAGCGAAAGCACCACACCTGCTGACCAATCAGAGCTCAGTGTGCGGAGGATATACAGTTTAAAACTGCCGTTACAGGAAAGACGTCCGGCCAAAATCACCGACTGTGTGAACGTGAAAATGAATAGAACATCACCTCCCATCTTGAGAGCAATCTGACTATTATACTATTATGTTAAGAAAGCTTAATTAAATATCTGCCACAACATAAGTAACCGGATCAAAGTAACATTAAGTTGCCTACAGTCCGCGGCACTGTGAGTGCAGACGTCGATGTGTCCCATTATCATTCATATCACATCATAATGTATCATATATTTCCTTATCTGAGTCAGCTGAGCCGTATCCGGCTGTGCAACACTCACAGTGTCACATAATGCATAATTATTATTTTAAGCAACACATTAAGTTGACGAAACACTCGAGTCAAATGTAATTAAAGTCAGATCCACTCGTGTCTTGGACGGGAAACTGATATCATAAACCTGTTAATGTACACATTCAAACACTTTTTCTTTTACCAGCTGTATTCACCTTGCAGGTGCAACTATGTGGCTTTTGATCCTGGATAAAGTGTTTAAGTGATGGATGTTTAAAGTTTAACTTCTTCATATTTGACTAATATTATAGGTGACTTTTCATTCAGGAAGTATGACGCTGCGCTGTGTCAGTACGCTTCTCCATGTTTGTGATTGGTCGAATGCTCCAGATACCACCCCTTTTATGTGAATGTGCATCTAACTAGAAAGGACATGGCTGGCTTGAGCGAACGAACGAGTTGATAGCCAGCGTTGTAGGACTGTTTAGCGAGAGCGCGTTTGTTTTGGATTAAGTCAACCGGATAACTCAAAACATATCCAGGATAGCTTGAACTAGATTCGTAGTATACCCCCAGGTTAGCCGCACAGCATAAGTTACCATGGAGATCTAGCCAGCTTCGTAGGACTGGAAACCCCGAGTTTTCCCTGAAGTTAGTCGGCTAAGCGAAAATCCTGCTTCGTAGTATACCCCCCAGGAAGACGGCAGCCGTGACAACCACGCATGGCATTCGTGAACAGTTTTCAGTCTGGCTTCAAACCCATGCACAGTACTGAAACTGTAGAAAAGGCCCCAAAGTTATAGTTATTGATATATATATATATATATATATTATTTTTTATTATACAGAGTTGATACCTGTTAAATTGTGCCTTCATAGTGGGGAGGGGCTAACCCACGTGTTTGGGTGACGTCATACATCAGAGGGTAATGTGCGTCAGTAGTTGCAGGAAAGTTATGCCGTCTTAGATTTCGTATTGTGTGTGTAAATGAACGTGAATGTGTTTGTCCACAGTGCTGCCTGTTATGTTGTTCTACACTTTATTATTATTGTGATAACTTCTGTGCCGATGTGGCTTAATGCAGAGTCTCCGTGCTCATGTGATCTGTGCATGCTGCGTGCATGTTTATTATGGCTGCTCATTAAGTCACTTGTCAAGTGAGTCGGCAGTCGGCACTCCTGTCTCAAAGTTAGGGTATATACACCGTGTTGAGTAGCACAGACCTATTATTAATGTAATAGGATGTAGTTTATGTGGATAAATGTTTATGTGGCGTTAAAGGTGAGCAGGGGCGGCGGGTACTGTAGGCTAGGGAAGGCTAACGGACCGTCCACACTACAGCTTCGACAGCTTCAAAAACGGTTTCCAACGCATCTGCCCATTCACTTTGAATGGGGTGACGTCACTTTCGCCGAACTGCATTGTGGGTAGCAGAGCGGAGCTTTCCTGGCATTTCAGGGCTGCAAAAGTTGAGCAATGTTCAACTTTTGAAGCTTCTGAAGCTTTCGGGTGGAAGCGTCAGCCAATCAAATAATATGCCAGTACAAGCTCTGGCCAATCAAACCGCTGCTTGTGTGTCAGGGGCGGGAGATTCATGTGATTGGTTGTTGGTCGAGCTTCAGACACGCCCAGCTCCAAGCTTTTTTTGAAGCTGTAGTGTGGACGGGCCGTTAGCCTTCCCAAATATTTTTGTCACTGCATCCTGGTAAAATAAAAATATAATGTAGCCTATAATGTTTGTGTCTTTGACATTAGCGCTGCTACGCAGCCATCTGTTGCCCTGTACTACGAAGCCAGTTTCAACAGACCCTGGATATGTTTAAGTTATCTTAACTAACCCTAACAAACGAGATCTCGCTAAGCGGTCCTAGGACGCTGGTTATCAACTCGGTAAATCAAGCCATGGGTTTCTCTCTCCAGCTGAAAGCGTTCACCGTGAAAGGGGCGGGGTTAGCAACATTTGACCAATCACAAACAGGGACAAGTCAGAGCCGTATCTGGGACAAGTGTACTGACATACTTCATTAATGAAAAGTAAACTAATATTAGACAAATATGAACTTTAAACGTCCATGACTTGAACATATAATCCAGGATACAAGCCACATAGTTGCTGGTTAAAAAATAAACTACCGAGTGTTTGAAAGTGTCCAACAGTTTTATGATACTCACTGGCCCATCTAGACACGAGTGGATCTGACTTTAATTACATTTGAGTTGAGTGTTTCGTCAACCTAATGTGTTGCTTAAAATAATAATGCATACAGTAGCCTATGTGACAATGTAAGTGTTGCACGGCCATATACGGCTCGAGAAGCTGACTCAGATAAGGAAATATGGCTCTGATGGTCAGCAGGTGGTGCTTTCACTGAGTTGATCTCTTTTCTATAGACGCCGGAGGCAGGCAGCGTCAGGTAAAAAAAGTTATTTAGCCTTCCCCAAACATGAGCCTCACGCGCCGCCTATTGAAGGTGAGGTATTATGTGTACAGTTCATTTATTGCTCCGCTACTCGGCTACCGGAAGTAGCATGTCTGTAGCGTTTCACAATAAGAGCATCGGCTGCTGCTTCTCCGCCAACCGGAAGTGGAACGTTATTCATTGGCGGTAGTTAACTTTTAATCTCTGTGTGCCTGGTAAAGAGTGTTTGACATTATGTGTTAATGTGTTTATTATTATAAGAGAAGGGAGACATGTTGTATTATAGCTTGTCTAGATTATTATTGCTATAGGGTTTGGCAATATTATGTATATTATTTATGTATGCATAAGTTATCTTATATTGATTGCATTGTATTTATTTCCCTTGTAGGAAAAACCACACACAGACAAATATCTGTATGTGTGCCTAAATAAGTAAAGAAGTCAAGCCTCATCTTAGCTCCTCATTTCCTCTATTCTGGACCTTTGGCCTTAAGTGGTGTTCTGGCCGACACACCTGGGTGAATCTAGTGATAGACACAAAAGTGCCAACACTGAGTTATCTCTAACTCTCCACTACAGCCCTTTTAAGAGTTTTTAATGATCTGCTCCTAGCCGCCGACTCAGGTAGCCCAGCTGTCCTGGTGCTGTTAGACCTGACGGCTGCCTTTGACACTGTGGACCATAGCATCCTGTTGTCACGGCTCGAACAGTCTGCAGACATCACAGTCTCTGCCTTTGCATGTTCAGGTCCTACCTGACAGACCATAGCTTCTCAGTGCAGCTAGGTACCTTCTCCTCTTGCTAAAGCCCCTCATACCTGTGGGGTTCCTCAAGGCTTGACTGTACATACTGCCCCTAGGTTCTGGGCTCCCTCAATAAAAAACATCCTCCCCTCTGTCATGAACCTTGAAGTGACCTTCAATAGTGATTTTAAATTTGATAAGCAGGTCAGCACCGTAGTCAAGATACGGAAAAAAAAAATACGACCATTGGCTAGGGATGGGAATTTGAAAGCAAATGTATATTAGAATATTCGACCCCCCAAAAAACGGTTAACCGGTTAACCGAAATGTACATATCCTATACAAAAAAAAAATGTCTAAAACTTTTTTTTCCAAAAAAAATGTTTCAATAACTTTTGGAAATAAATAAATGCATGTTCAAATAAGTATAGAAACCAAGTCTATTTGTCAAATGTATTGAACTGGTGATCACAGTTTGACAGCTATAGGCCTACAGCAGGCCTACAGCATTCAATTAGTTTGGAATGGGGGCCGGTTGATGAAAATGATCCAAAGCAAGGTGCCGGGAAACAAATGGCTTGAAATATGAGCAATCATATTAAGAGCTTCAGATACAGTAAATACTACAGCAGGTCACCCTTGAAAAAGAGATCAATGATCTCAATGGGATTCACCTGCATAAATAAAGTTTTGAAATGAAATGAAATGACATACAACAGCATAGTAGAGTGCATATATTTTTGTTTAATTAAAGGTGGTGTTGAGAGCTTCATAGTATGTTGAATACTTAAAACGAAAGTTAGTTGTAATCAAATATAATCAATTATATTCTTGTGTAACCCACAATAAAAATGCTTCATATTTTAGGTTTTTCTATATTTACAGCATAAACAAAACAAAGTGGTTTGTTTAGTTGAGTGTAAGACTTATAATGATTTATGTCCGGGTACTCTCTTATCAGAGAGTAGGCAGGTTATTTCCTCTCCTCTCACAGCAGGGAGGGGGGCTCCGGACTTAAGGAGAAACACATTGAGGCCTCAAAAAGGTGGTTATGTCATAGTCATAGAATATGTCTAGTCATGTTTTGTTTTACACAAACTTGGGAAGGTGTGTCTTATACCAGAGCCAATAGAATATGTTGGTTGGGTATAGAGGAGGTGTTTGTGGGTTTTCTATCCGGTTTTTTTTTTAGCTTAAAAAGACTGGCTTTTTGGGATTTCGGGGGGAGAGAGGGGGAAACCCCTGGTATACTCTCTCCTGGTAAGCTCTGTCTTTCAGAGCTGGGGTTAATAGCTCTCGGTAAGGTTCTCTCAAACTTGGTAAATATCTCTTGATTTTCTTCATTGAAAGCTGAGTGAATTTCTTGGTTGAAATGCTGAGTGAATTTCTTGGATGAAATGCTGAGTGAATTTCTTTGAATGCTGAGTGAATTTCTTTGTTTGCTGAGTGGAATGATTTGAAGGAGAGAGAGGGGGAAACCCCTGGTATACTCTCTCCCGGTAAGCTCTGACCCTCAGAGCTGGGTTAGATGGCTCTCGGTAAGTGGTTGCTGGAAGACGTTGTTAGAACGTACCAGAATACATGATTTAGACTTTTGCTGGAAGACGTTGTTAGAACGTACCAGAATACATGATTTAGACTTTTGCTGGAAGATGTTGCTAGAACGTACCAGAATACATGATTTAGACTTTTGCTGGAAGAAGTTGCTAGAACGTACCAGAATACATGATTTAGACTTTTGCTGGAAGAAGTTGCTAGAACTACCAGAATACATGATTTGGACTTTTGCTGGAAGACGTTGTTAGAACGTACCAGAATACATGATTTGGAATGTTGCTGGAAGACGTTGCTAGAACGTACCAGAATACATGATTTAGACTTTTGCTGGAAGAAGTTGCTAGAACTACCAGAATACATGATTTGGACTTTTTGCTGGAAGAAGTTGCTAGAACGTACCAGAATACATGATTTAGACTTTTGCTGGAAGAAGTTGCTAGAACGTACCAGAATACATGATTAGACTTTGCTGGAAGATGTTATTAGAACTACCAGAATACATGATTAGACTTTTGCTGGAAGATGTTATTAGAACTACCAGAATACATGATTAGACTTTTGCTGGAAGATGTTATTAGAACTACCAGAGACATGATTAGACTTTTGCTGGAAGACGTTGTTAGAACTACCAGAATACATGATTTGATGATTTGAATGAATATGAATAAAGGTTTTTAGATAAAAAATATAACCCCAGCATGATATGTTTTGTATGATTATAATGTTTTAAAAGGTAAAGACTCTGTATTGGTTTGGACCTACTTTTTCTTCAAATAAACTGATCTCACCTTTTGGATTGGGACAATAAAAGGGAAAATCTGTGCTCTCCTCTCCTGCTTCAAAGGTAAGACTGCACCTGCCACACACATGCTTAGGTAGGAACACACCCCATTTACTGATACCAAAATCCTTCGGGATCGCTTAAACAGATTAAAAAGAGTTGTCTGAATAGAAACAGCAGTTAATTGAACCTGGTTCTTCTGGGAGTTAATAGAGGTTGAGATCTTGCTGACGTTTGGTGGATCTGAGTCAAGCATAAACTTACATAGACTCAGTAACTTCGGTCGGGTCAATTAGTAGGGTCAGAGTAATTTACCGGAATAAATTATCAGGGACCTCACCTATACTCTAAACAGTGGGGTAGGTACGTTTGAGAAACCGGCTCAAGATACACTTTTTGTTATATTCCATGGAATGCTCTTAACATCCCGATAGCAATGAATATCTTAAGTGCTTTGAAAAAATCCATAAAGAAATTTCATCTGTGGAAGCCGTAGTACTGTAAAAGCACGACCAATCATTTTAACTGGATGGCCTTCCTGACTGTCAGCCTTCCATCTGTGTGCCCTCATTGGTCATGTTCTCGTTTGTGTGTGTTGGAGGAGGGGCTCTGTGAGGAAGTGGCAGATTTTTTCCGGTGTGTATTTTTTAATTCTAGCGCACTGTAAGGAAATATTTGTATGTATTCATGAAAACTGTGAAGAAGCTTAAAAGGGGAAAATGATTTGTGTAGAAAAGAATGAGGTTTGGGCCTGCTAACATGTGGTTTATGAGGACAAAGGAAGAGGGGGGAAGGTGAGGAGTTTACATACAGTCAACTCAGATCCCTGTGATAATGAAGCTGAGCCACTGTGATTGGGAAACTTAAGATGTGAGGTGTTGATGATATTTGGGCAGCCAATCACGGAGGTCTGGAAGGGAGGATCAGATAACTCCTCCCTTTGTTAGCAAGGTATTAAATAAAGGAACCACGCTGTTTTTCGCTCTCTTTCCTCTGGCTGGCTCACGTGAGTATCAGGTAAATGTGGGATACAGATAATTGTATTTAATTTGTACTGTTTAATTTGTACTGTATTTGATTGTATTGCATTGTATATTACCATTAAAGTGGATTATTGTTTAACGGTTAATTGTATGATCTGGATTTCCTTCCTGTAAGATATCAGCTTGTTTGGGGACGCGCGGAGATTTGAAAATGCGGACTAGTTATCCATTCACATCTCTAACAAATGGTGACCCGACGTACCTGAATAAACAGAGCTGTGGAAGGATTCACACGACCGCAATGGGTCGGGAACAAACACTTTTAGACGTCTCAGACAATCAAGCAGGGCCCTGCAACTACAAATAAGGTAAAAAACTTTAGGATTGTCTGTAGGCGTTTCACAGTGTTTTTGAAGTTTAAATGGAATATACGATGCATGTTTACTATGTTAGGAAAGTTATATAAACACGTGAACGTTGATCGCAAGGTAGACAAAGAGTCCTGCGTGACGAGATATAAAACGGTTTGGCGTGGATCTCAGGTAGTTTATTCCTGAGTGGCGTGGAAACGGTGCAGGTCGTGGGTTGGCAGGTGAAATTCCTACACGACGAAGCCTGGAAATTCGATATTTCAGATCGACTCGCCGTTTAAAACTGAGGTTCAATAGCAGACTGAGGCCATAAGCTAATTCGCCAGCGGTCTGCTATTTGTTCAATTCAGGGGAGAGAACGCAAACGTCACCGTAATTGTGACGAGACCGGCTCTCGTTTCCCTTGTCTGTAAACATTTATTTGAAAGGCTGACGTAAACATAACGTTGATCGCAAGGTAGACAGAGAGTCCTGCGTGACGAGATATGAAGCACATTATCAAGCTGGACAAACTGTACGGGGAATAAATCTGTGTGATTTTACCTATAAACCTGTGTGAGCGATTGTCTGTGGAGCACAGACAATGCACTCAGAAGAGTGAAGCTCATTTGTGCTCTGCTGCTGCCATCTAGTGACTGCAAGGGGGGGAAGCACGTTAACGACGACAATAGACAAGTGAACACATATTAATTAAGTCAGATAATAAAAAGCGAAGTCAATAGGGAACATAGATTGATTTTAAATGGAATCAAACAGGGAGCTAAAGAAAAGGCTTGTATATTTAAATAAATAAGCTGTCTGTAGGTTGTCATTGTTGATTAGTAAAGACCTTGTTTATGTTGGTAAATGTAATGGTACAAAAGCAAGCTATTCATCACAATTGTATTTTTAGGTTATGAATAAACAAAAAGTAGTAGCCTAAGTGATAAGCAGAAGGGTTTTTGGACGCTTCTCAGTATATGACAGGGGTGCTTATGCCCGCTTCGGTTTTCAATGTCCGCCATCACGTTAAAACAGAGGATTGGTGGCATTTTCAGTTCATTGCTTGCTTCCACACGCATTCCCCCTTTTCTCTTTCACGACTATAGTTAATGCATTAGAACGATTGTTAACTTGCCGTGTTTCTAGAAATCGGACTCACTGTTCCGGAACGGCCTTTCAAAATAAAAGCCAAAGGCCGCTGTTCGCCAGAGATGCCTTCACAATAAAACAGTAATTACCTTAACAATATATTTAACTTATATTGCGTCCTTAAATATTGATTTTAATTCATTACAGATCTAACCTGCTTGTAACACAACTTAGATAAACAATTTCAAAAATAATAGGATAAGCAAGTGGTTAAAGGGGGTTTCCTGTCTGGCTCATTTGATTTAGAACTGAAGTAAGGGAGAATAGTGTTTTATGAGTCATTCCTCATGGTTTCTAAAGATAATCATCAGTTGTCTGGACTTTGATATAGAGATAGGATCATGGTGGAGAAGGAAGACCTTTTTTGGTTTCAAATTAAAGAAGAGTTTAAAGATGAAGTAAGCAGGACTTCAACTGGCCAAAAGAGATTTTAAAGTTTAATATTCTTGGTTAGCAAACAAGACATCTGATTATTATGTCACATGATAATCTTGCTATAGAAACTAGCTTAAAATATTGGAGAAAATATGTAGATGTTCTTTCGTAGTGTGTGGAATATGTGATGCTGGAAACATGTACGTTTTTTCAATGTATAGGAGAAAATGGTTTCCTGAAAGAGTTATGTTGGGTAAATATGTAGCAATCATGGATGAAACCATTTTTAGAGTGAGTTTTTTTGTGAATCATTAGTAGACATCAATTATGTTGTTAGATGGCATTTAACAATTAAGACAGATAGTATGATTAGAAAGAGTCAGAGTGGAAAGGGTTGGATTTATTTAACCTCAGTGTGCTAGATTTTTTTTATAGGTAATGCGTCCCGAGACCTGGACTCCCCTCTGAGTTAGAAAAGGCTACGATCCCGACCCTCCAAGCAGACAAAATACCTAACCCAACAGGAGACTCCTCCTTCTCCATCGAACAGACAGAGAACCAGAGCTGAAACAACAACAACAAGACTGCAGCCAGAACTATCTCCACCTGTGGCATCCAGAACCAAACAGCATGCTGACAGGCAGAGATCTACGCTCATCATGTATGACAAAGTGGGGCACCAGGCCTACTATAAACAACTAAAATGCCTCGTTGCAGAGTTTGCAGACGAATCCACAGCAGCCAGAGCCAAAGGACACACAGAGGAAGCTGAGGGCAGCAGGGAGGCTGAATACGTCCGCCTGAAGACGTCCGCCTGAAGACGTCCGCCTGAAGACGATCAAACCCAAGTGGTGTGCTCCAAGGTTCTCTGAACCACTCAAGGTAACCCAGCGAACAGATCATGCAGTCAGAGTAGACGGAAAAGGAGACACGTGGTACCACTGGAGCAGGTGTGTGGAAGCACCAGCACCTACCAGGACCCTCGCTGACACCATCCAGGACCTAGGCCAACTGAACATCAGGCAAACAACCGAAGCCCCCCAACCCCCCAAGTGTGGACATCGACTCCACTTACAGATTACCAAAATACAGATTTCAGTATTCTGAGGATCTGAGCCCCATTTATTTTCCTCACAGACGGCAACAAAAGTCCGAAATTATACGGTTTAAAATAAAGCAATAATTGTTGCTTGATATTGAGTAAGAACATTGTTTTATGAACCACACAGCTTCCGGTCTTCCACGACAGACAGAGAGAAAAGACGTGCTGCAGGCACGAAACACATTACCCGTTAGAAATACATTGCTTTTAAAATTGTGCTGTGCAACACGAAAAAAAGGGGGAAAATCGTGTTGGTGAACACGAATCAATAGATTAAAAATCGTGTTGGTGAACACGAAATGCCATGAGACTGGGTTGGCTAAACACATATCACCACATACTACTCATACACATAACTAAACACCTCTCAACACACAACACTAAAACACAGGTCAAAAGTAGTCAAATAACACTCTACTAGTCTTAATGTATATCCACACAGGAAACAAGATGTGTGAGGCGTCTGATTGCAACAGAGCCTCCCGAGTGATGGCTGTCCCCCAGGCTTTGTAGTTATCTCCAGCAGGTGTGCGCTGCGATTGGGGTGCGTCGGGCCGGCGTGCTCCAATCACAATCTTCAGGAGGCGGACCAAGAGATGGCAGCCAATCACGTCAGGGCACCCGCACAGCTCATTTACATACAACCCAGAGTAACACAGTTAAGATGACCAGAGGCCTGTACTACGAAGCTGGTTCAAACCTAACCTGGATATGTTTGAGTTAGCCGGTTGGCCCTAATCCAAACATACTTGTTCTCGCTAAACAGTACTATGACGCGGGTTATCAAGTGGATCGCTCAAGCCAGCCATGTCCTATCTAGTTAGGTGCGCGTTCACATGAAAGGAGTGGTATTTGGAGCATTCGACCAATCACAAACATGGACAAGCATACTGGACAGCGCAGCATCATACTTCCTGAATGAAAAGTCAACTATATAATTAGACAAATATGAAGACGTTAAACTTTAAACATCCATGACTTAAACACTTATCCAGGACAAAAGCCACATACAGTAGCTGCACCTGCAAGGTGAATACAGCTGGTAAAATAAAAAGTGTTTGATCCTAGATGGATATCCTCGTGGATTCATCTTCCTATTATACACACATGCATTTCCAAATATTTGGACGACCTATGTTGCAAATGTATCATATTTTCAATTGTACACATGGCATCTATTGCACGTCTGTCCGTCCTGGGAGAGGGATCCCTCCTCTGTTGCTCTCCCTGAGGTTTCTCCCATGTTTCCCTTTAAACTGTGGGTTTTCTCCGGAAGTTTTTCCTTACGATGTGAGGGTCTAAGGACAGAGGGTGTCTGTATTGTCATACTGATATTTTGTAGAAACTGTGTGAAGAATTGAATATTATATCACCCTGATATATAGTAAGTGTGTTACATTTGAATGGCAGAAAGTCTTGTTTGCAATTTCCAGATATTAAAAGAGGCCCCCTTGAGTTTCTCTGTTAATTATCAAATTAACTGTCTGTGCAAATAACAGGGGAAGCCAAAGGGGGATTTTTCCTCAGATATAATGCAGTTACATTCTTGTAGTTAGTGATGCATATCCTGCAGACCTATAAAGAGGCCTTGAGAATTGAGTCACACAGTTAAGGTCTGAATTATCAATGAATTATTCATTGTGCTGAACAATGCCTGTGTGTTTGTATTCTATTGACTTCTCTGCTTTATTTTTTCATGAAGTGGGGACTGAATGGCCACAACATTGTGAAGTAGTTGGCTTAAATGTGCTTTAAATTACTCTGTGTGAAATAGTGTTAATTTCGTCAGCTATTTTTTTTATTTAGTTTTAGTCTTAGTCCTGTGTGAAATGTTCTTTTTAGTTTTAGTTATATTTAGTCACCTTCATCCTGTTTTTATTTAGTCAAGTTTTAGTCGACTAAAAGTCTGAGCATTTTAGTCTTATTTTAGTCGACTAAAACAGTAAACATTTTAGTCAAGATTTAGTCGACTAAAAGTCTGAGCATTTTAGTCTTATTTTAGTCAAAGAAAACTAATTATTTTAGTCTACTTGTTGTCAATGAAAACTGTTGAGTCTTTTTTTAGTCATCAGATTATATAGAACATTTCAGTCAAAGTAGTCTAGCCAAACCAATAATTTGTCATTTTAGTCAAACATATTTCACAATAAGATTATATCTTATCCTTATTTGATGAAAAACACAGGTTTGATTAGAAGCAGCTTTGCAGAGAGTATCTGCTCAGGTTTGTGGTGTTTTTACCAGCTGTGTTATGGCCAAATTGCTTCCCTTCTGAATAAAACAATGCATACGCTTTTTTTTCTCCGCCTCATTGTAGCGAAAAAGGGCCCACATATTATGTCGTTTCTTTCTCCCAAGCAGTGGTGGCTTTAGACTTTTTCGTTGTCAGTAATTTTGACGGACAGGATTGTAACATTTCCGTCATAATCCATTATTACCCGTCGAGTGCACAATTTATCACTCACTCGCGCTGACGGGGGGGTATTCGGTTTAACGCGAGTGCGACCACTGCTCCCAAGCCCTGTTGTTACCATTTTATTTTCTGTTAAATAAGGTTAGTTAGACATGAGTTAGACCCGAGTCTTCCTGACAGTTCATATTGTGCCGCTGCCCGGTGTAATTCAAATCTACCGCCGCGCGCAGCACAGACACACAGCTGCTGCCCAGCGCAGCACCGGAAATGGAACTGCTGGGAGAAAAAACTGACTATCAGAGATGTAACGTTATCTTTGATAATATTTCGTCTCCTCATTTTTCGTCAACGAAAGTAAGAGAGATTTCGCATAGTTTTGATTTAGTAAACTGCATTTTCGTCTCGTCACTTTTCGTCAACGATATTGCATTATGATTTCGTTTACAGTATTGGTTACTGCCATCGGTGCCGTCTCGTCATCGTCTCGTTTTCGTCATGGAAAATAAGGTCGTTGACCAACATATTTCGTCATAGATTTAGTTAACGAAATTAACACTAGTGTGAAATAAGGAGCAGTTATGCAGGACAGGAGGCTAGGTGGGGGAGGAGACCTTCTTCTTAAGATCTCCAGCATGTCAGGGAAGTCTACATATATTGAATAGTATATGTGTGTGTTTAATTACTTTGTATTAATATAGCAGTCTGTGTAACCAGAAGCTGGAAATATGAGAAATGAAACCTTTGTATTATCTTTGGGAGCAAGGGAATATTCTTTAGACACATCTCAAGTCTCTGGAATGTTGCAGAATGGTGTGTGTGTGTGTGTGTGTGTGTGTGTGTGTGTGTGTGTGTGTGTGTGTGTGTGTGTGTGTGTGTGTGTGTGTGTGTGTGTGTGTGTGAAAGCTGCAGTAATACGATGATAGCGAACACCAGATGTGTTTGGTTTACTACAATCGAAGAGATACTTGTTTCCGGATCATCTCGGCTGGCGCGCGCTAATTCGCTATGACACGCCATCGTTTTGCTTCTCCCAATGAGATGACCTGAACAGAGGAGCATCTGACCCAGCTCCTCCTGTTTTGTTTTAGTATGTAAGCCTGTTCTGTCTTTGGTTCGCCCTCTCTTCCTCCTGACAAGACAAAGTAAGTTAGATCTCCCGGTGGGAGGAACAAGAGCCGAGGTAATCCGGATTACTTCGTGATGTTGCGTTATTGTATATTTTTGCCATTAAATCAGCATATTTGTTATATGTTTGTATCTTCCTCTGTTAATCTGACCCATTCACCAAACGAACACGCGGAGCCGAGGTGGGCCTTAAACCACTCAGACTCCAAACAACTGTGAAGTCCACTGAGACAAATGTAACATTTGTGATATTGGGCTATATAAATAAACATTGATTGATTGATTTGAATGCGTACATTAACAGATTTATGATATCACTGCCCCTTCTAAGACACGAGTGGATATGACTTTAATTACATTTGTCTCGAGTGTTTCGTCAACTTAATGTGTTGCTTAAAATAATACTTCTGCATACAGTATGTGACACTGAGTGTTGCACGGCCAGATTAAGCTCAGCCTGACTCACATAAGGAAATATGATGACTATGCCGCGGATTGTACTTAATGTTACTCTGATCCGGTTACTTATGTTGTGGCAGATATTCAAGTAAGCTTTCTTAACGCTAATGTTATAATAGTCAGATTGCTCTGAAGATGGGAGGTGATATTCTATTAATGTTCACGTTCACACACGTCGGTGGATTTTTGCCGGCCGTCTTTCCTGCAACGGCAGTTTTTTTCTGTATTTCCTTTCTCCTGTAATATGACTTGATCGCTCTTTAAAACTCCGCACACTGAGCTTTCACTGAGTTGAGCTCTTAGCCTGCAACCTAACCTGGTGGGTATACTCGGTATACTACGAAGCAGGATTTTTGTTTTAGCAAGATAACTTCTGGGATTTCCTGGGTAACTACGAAGCTGGTTCACTTTTTAGCGGGCTAGATCTCCATGGTGACTTATCCTGGAACCTAGTCTGTGCTCCGAAGCAGGATAGGTTCCAGGATAAGAGATCAACTCAGCGAAAGCACCACGGCCTGCTGACCAATCAGAGCTCAGTGTGCAGAGGAAATACAGTTTAAACTGCCGTTGCAGGAAAGACGGCCGGCCAAAATCACCGACTGTGTGAACGTGGAAAATGAATAGAACATCACCTCCCATCATAACTATTATACTATTAGGCTATGTTAAGAAAGCTTAATTAAATATCTGCCACAACATAAGTAACCGGATCAAAGTAACATTACGTAGCCTACAGTCAGCGGCACTGTGAGTGCAGACGTCGATGTGTCCCATATCATTCATATCACATCATATCACATCATAATGTATCATATATTTCCTTATCTGAGTCAGCTGAGCCGTATCTGGCTGAGCAACACTCACAGTGTCACATACTGTATGCATAAGTATTATTTTAAGCAACACATTAAATTGACGAAACACTCGAGTGAAATATAATTAAAGTCAGATTCACTCGTGTCTTGGACGGGGCAGTGATATCATAAACCTGTTAATGTACGCATTCAAACACTTTATTCTTTTACCAGCTGTATTCACCTTGCAGGTGCAGCTATGTGGCTTTTATCCTGGATAAAGTGTTTTAAGTCATGGATGTTTAAAGTTTAACTTCTTCATATGTCCAATATTATAGTTGACTTTTCATTCAGGAAGTATGACGCTGCCGCTGGTCAGTACGCTTCTCCATGTTTGTGATTGGTCTAATGCTCCAGATACCACCCCTTTTATGTGAACGCGCACCTAACACCTAGTGTTCGAGAATATTTCTGTCTTACTCCTAAGTGTCAAAGAATAATTCTTCCTTACTCCTAAGATATTTAACCTTTCTGCCTGGTGACATTTACGATGAACCCTAAGTCTGTTTATCTGTCTTAAGGAATGGAGAAGTCTCAGGCTATTGTTGACATTACCAGTTTTATGACCGGTCAACTCTCGGTCACAGAACCAACGAGTCAGATAAGTGATTCAGTGGTCTCAAGGTGTTCACGTATACCTTCCCCCAATATGTGGGTTGACTCTCTGTAAACTAGTTAAGGGTCTACCAAGATGCGAGGCTGATCAGAATTGACATGACAACCCACCCGTGCAGTCAGAACCTTTTGCTGCTGTGACTTGTGATATGAATTCTCCGGCCGAATCCTTGTAATAAACTACCAGTGTTTTGACATCAAAGCTCCAACTCTCCTCGTGTCTCTCTGAGTCCTGACTCTCCATTGCTGCAGAAGTTTCCCTGACAGATAGGACACGGCTGGCTTGAGTGAACGAGTTGATAGCCAGCGTTGTAGGACAGTTTAGCGAGAGCGGCTTTGTTTTGGATTAAGTCAACCGGATAACTCAAAACATATCCAGGATAAATTGAACTAGATTCGTAGTATACCCCCCTGGTTGGGACAGGGGGGTATACTACGAAGCAGGATGTTCGTTTAGCAAGATAGCTTCTGGGATTTCCGGGTACTACGAAGCTGGTTCACTTTTTAGCGGGCTAGATCTCCATGGTGACTTATCCTGGAACCTAGGCTGTGCTCCGAAGCAGGATAGGTTCCAGAATAAGAGATCAACTCAGCGAAAGCACCACACCTGCTGACCAATCAGAGCTCAGTGTGCGGAGGATATACAGTTTAAACTGCCGTTACAGGAAAGACGTCCGGCCAAAATCACCGACTGTGTGAACGTGAAAATGAATAGAACATCACCTCCCATCTTGAGAGCAATCTGACTATTATAATATTATGTTAAGAAAGCTTAATTAATATCTGCCACAACATAAGTAACCGGATCAAAGTAACATTAAGTTGCCTACAGTCCGCGGCACTGTGAGTGCAGACGTCGATGTGTCCCATTATCATTCATATCACATCATAATGTATCATATATTTCCCTTATCTTGAGTCAGCTGAGCCGTATCCGGCTGTGCAACACTCACAGTGTCACATAATGCATAATATTATTTTAAGCAACACATTAAGTTGACGAAACACTCGAGTCAAATGTAATTAAAGTCAGATCCACTCGTGTCTTGGACGGGAAACTGATATCATAAACCTGTTAATGTACACATTCAAACACTTTTTCTTTTACCAGCTGTATTCACCTTGCAGGTGCAACTATGTGGCTTTGATCCTGGATAAAGTGTTTTTAAGTGATGGATGTTTAAAGTTTTAACTTCTTCATATTTGACTAATATTATAGGTGACTTTTCATTCAGGAAGTATGACGCTGCGCTGTGTCAGTACGCCTTCTCCATGTTTGTGATTGGTCGAATGCTCCAGATACCACCCCTTTTATGTGAATGTGCATCTAACTAGAAAGGACATGGCTGGCTTGAGCGAACGAACGAGTTGATAGCCAGCGTTTGTAGGACTGTTTAGCGAGAGCGCGTTTGTTTTGGATTAAGTCAACCGGATAACTCAAAACCATATCCAGGATAGCTTGAACTAGATTCGTAGTATACCCCCAGGGTTAGCCGCACAGCATAAGTTACCATGGAGATCTAGCCAGCTTCGTAGGACTGGAAACCCCGAGTTTTCCTGAAGTTAGTCGGCCTAAGCGAAAATCCTGCTTCGTAGTATACCCCCCCAGGAAGACGGCAGCCGTGACAACCACGCATGGCATTCGTGAACAGTTTCAGTCTGGCTTCAAACCCATGCACAGTACTGAAACTGTAGAAAAGGCCCCAAAGTTATAGTTATTGATATATATATATATATATATTATTTTTTTATTATACAGAGTTGATACCTGTTTAAATTGTGCCTTCATAGTGGGGAGGGGCTAACCCACGTGTTTTGGGTGACGTCATACATCAGAGGGTAATGTGCGTCAGTAGTTGCAGGAAAGTTATGCCGTCTTAGATTTCGTATTGTGTGTGTAAATGAACGTGAATGTGTTTGTCCACAGTGCTGCCTGTTATGTTGTTCTACACTTTATTATTATTGTGATAACTTCTGTGCCGATGTGGCTTAATGCAGAGTCTCCGTGCTCATGTGATCTGTGCATGCTGCGTGCATGTTTATTATGGCTGCTCATTAAGTCACTTGTCAAGTGAGTCGGCAGTCGGCACTCCTGTCTCAAAGTTAGGGTATATACACCGTGTTGAGTAGCACAGACCTATTATTAATGTAATAGGATGTAGTTTATGTGGATAAATGTTTATGTGGCGTTAAAGGTGAGCAGGGGCGGCGGGTACTGTAGGCTAGGGAAGGCTAACGGACCGTCCACACTACAGCTTCGACAGCTTCAAAAACGGTTTCCAACGCATCTGCCCATTCACTTTGAATGGGGTGACGTCACTTTTCGCCGAACTGCATTGTGGGTAGCAGAGCGGAGCTTTCCTGGCATTTCAGGCTGCAAAAGTTGAGCAATGTTCAACTTTTGAAGCTTCTGAAGCTTTCGGTGGAAGCGTCAGCCAATCAAATAATATGCCAGTACAAGCTCTGGCCAATCAAACCGCTGCTTGTGTGTCAGGGGCGGGAGATTCATGTGATTGGTTGTTGGTCGAGCTTCAGACACGCCCAGCTCCAAGCTTTTTTTGAAGCTGTAGTGTGGACGGGCCGTTAGCCTTCCCAAATATTTTTGTCACTGCATCCTGGTAAAATAAAAATATAATGTAGCCTATAATGTTTGTGTCTTTGACATTAGCGCTGCTACGCAGCCATCTGTGCCCTGTACTACGAAGCCAGTTCAACAGACCCTGGATATGTTTAAGTTATCTTAACTAACCCTAACAAACGAGATCTCGCTAAGCGGTCCTAGGACGCTGGTTATCAACTCGGTAAATCAAGCCAGGGTTTCTCTCTCCAGCTGAAAGCGTTCACGTGAAAGGGGCGGGGTTAGCAACATTTGACCAATCACAAACAGGGACAAGTCAGAGCCGTATCTGGGACAAGTGTACTGACATACTTCATTAATGAAAAGTAAACTAATATTAGACAAATATGAACTTTAAACGTCCATGACTTGAACATATAATCCAGGATACAAGCCACATAGTTGCTGGTTAAAAAATAAACTACCGAGTGTTTGAAAGTGTCCAACAGTTTTATGATATCACTGGCCCATCTAGACACGAGTGGATCTGACTTTAATTACATTTGAGTTGAGTGTTTCGTCAACCTAATGTGTTGCTTAAAATAATAATGCATACAGTAGCCTATGTGACAATGTAAGTGTTGCACGGCCATATACGGCTCGAGAAGCTGACTCAGATAAGGAAATATGGCTCTGATTGGTCAGCAGGTGGTGCTTTCACTGAGTTGATCTCTTTTCTATAGACGCCGGAGGCAGGCAGCGTCAGGTAAAAAAAGTTATTTAGCCTTCCCAAACATGAGCCTCACGCGCCGCCTATGAAGGTGAGGTATTATGTGTACAGTTCATTTATTGCTCCGCTACTCGGCTACCGGAAGTAGCATGTCTGTAGCGTTTCACAATAAGAGCATCGGCTGCTGCTTTCCGCCAACCGGAAGTGGAACGTTATTCATTGGCGGTAGTTTAACTTTTAATCTCTGTGTGCCTGGTAAAGAGTGTTTGACATTATGTGTTAATGTGTTTATTATTATAAGAGAAGGGAGACATGTTGTATTATAGCTTGTCTAGATTATTATTGCTATAGGGTTTGGCAATATTATGTATATTATTTATGTATGCATAAGTTATCTTATATTGATTGCATTGTATTTATTTCCCTTGTAGGAAAAACCACACACAGACAAATATCTGTATGTGTGCCTAAATAAGTAAAGAAGTCAAGCCTCATCTTAGCTCCTCATTTCCTCTATTCTGGACCTTTGGCCTTAAGTGGTGTTCTGGCCGACACACCTGGGTGAATCTAGTGATAGACACAAAAGTGCCAACACTGAGTTATCTCTAACTCTCCACTACAGCCCTTTTAAGAGTTTTTAATGATCTGCTCCTAGCCGCCGACTCAGGTAGCCCAGCTGTCCTGGTGCTGTTAGACCTGACGGCTGCCTTTGACACTGTGGACCATAGCATCCTGTTGTCACGGCTCGAACAGTCTGCAGACATCACAGGCTCTGCCTTTGCATGGTTCAGGTCCTACCTGACAGACCATAGCTTCTCAGTGCAGCTAGGTACCTTCTCCTCTGCTAAAGCCCCTCATACCTGTGGGGTTCCTCAAGGCTTGACTGTACATACTGCCCCTAGGTTCTGGGCTCCCTCAATAAAAACATCCTCCCCTCTGTCATGAACCTTGAAGTGACCTTCAATAGTGATTTTAAATTTGATAAGCAGGTCAGCACCGTAGTCAAGATACGGAAAAAAAAATACGACCATTGGCTAGGGATGGGAATTTGAAAGCAAATGTATATTAGAATATTCGACCCCCCAAAAAACGGTTAACCGGTTAACCGAAATGTACATATCCTATACAAAAAAAAAATGTCTAAAACTTTTTTTCCAAAAAAAATGTTTCAATAACTTTTGGAAATAAATAAATGCATGTTCAAATAAGTATAGAAACCAAGTCTAATTTGTCAAATGTATTGAACTGGTGATCACAGTTTGACAGCTATAGGCCTACAGCAGGCCTACAGCATTCAATTAGTTTGGAATGGGGGCCGGTTGATGAAAATGATCCAAAGCAAGGTGCCGGGAAACAAATGGCTTGAAATATGAGCAATCATATTAAGAGCTTCAGATACAGTAAATACTACAGCAGGTCACCCTTGAAAAAGAGATCAATGATCTCAATGGGATTCACCTGCATAAATAAAGTTTTGAAATGAAATGAAATGACATACAACAGCATAGTAGAGTGCATATATTTTTGTTTAATTAAAGGTGGTGTTGAGAGCTTCATAGTATGTTGAATACTTAAAACGAAAGTTAGTTGTAATCAAATATAATCAATTATATTCTTGTGTAACCCACAATAAAAATGCTTCATATTTTAGGTTTTTCTATATTTACAGCATAAACAAAACAAAGTGGTTTGTTTAGTTGAGTGTAAGACTTATAATGATTTATGTCCGGGTACTCTCTTATCAGAGAGTAGGCAGGTTATTTCCTCTCCTCTCACAGCAGGGAGGGGGGCTCCGGACTTAAGGAGAAACACATTGAGGCCTCAAAAAGGTGGTTATGTCATAGTCATAGAATATGTCTAGTCATGTTTTGTTTTACACAAACTTGGGAAGGTGTGTCTTATACCAGAGCCAATAGAATATGTTGGTTGGGTATAGAGGAGGTGTTTGTGGGTTTTCTATCCGGTTTTTTTTTTTAGCTTAAAAAGACTGGCTTTTTGGGATTTCGGGGGGAGAGAGGGGGAAACCCCTGGTATACTCTCTCCTGGTAAGCTCTGTCTTTCAGAGCTGGGTTAATAGCTCTCGGTAAGGTTCTCTCAAACTTGGTAAATATCTCTTGATTTTCTTCATTGAAAGCTGAGTGAATTTCTTGGTTGAAATGCTGAGTGAATTTCTTGGATGAAATGCTGAGTGAATTTCTTTGAATGCTGAGTGAATTTCTTTGTTTGCTGAGTGGAATGATTTGAAGGAGAGAGAGGGGGAAACCCCTGGTATACTCTCTCCCGGTAAGCTCTGACCCTCAGAGCTGGGTTAGATGGCTCTCGGTAAGTGGTTGCTGGAAGACGTTGTTAGAACGTACCAGAATACATGATTTAGACTTTTGCTGGAAGACGTTGTTAGAACGTACCAGAATACATGATTTAGACTTTTGCTGGAAGATGTTGCTAGAACGTACCAGAATACATGATTTAGACTTTTGCTGGAAGAAGTTGCTAGAACGTACCAGAATACATGATTTAGACTTTTGCTGGAAGAAGTTGCTAGAACTACCAGAATACATGATTTGGACTTTTGCTGGAAGACGTTGTTAGAACGTACCAGAATACATGATTTGGAATGTTGCTGGAAGACGTTGCTAGAACGTACCAGAATACATGATTTAGACTTTTGCTGGAAGAAGTTGCTAGAACTACCAGAATACATGATTTGGACTTTTGCTGGAAGAAGTTGCTAGAACGTACCAGAATACATGATTTAGACTTTTGCTGGAAGAAGTTGCTAGAACGTACCAGAATACATGATTAGACTTTTGCTGGAAGATGTTATTAGAACTACCAGAATACATGATTAGACTTTTGCTGGAAGATGTTATTAGAACTACCAGAATACATGATTAGACTTTTGCTGGAAGATGTTATTAGAACTACCAGAGACATGATTAGACTTTTGCTGGAAGACGTTGTTAGAACTACCAGAATACATGATTTGATGATTTGAATGAATATGAATAAAGGTTTTAGATAAAAAATATAACCCCAGCATGATATGTTTTGTATGATTATAATGTTTTAAAAGGTAAAGACTCTGTATTGGTTTGGACCTACTTTTTCTTCAAATAAACTGATCTCACCTTTTGGATTGGGACAATAAAAGGGAAAATCTGTGCTCTCCTCTCCTGCTTCAAAGGTAAGACTGCACCCTGCCACACACATGCTTAGGTAGGAACACACCCCATTTACTGATACCAAAATCCTTCGGGATCGCTTAAACAGATTAAAAAGAGTTGTCTGAATAGAAACAGCAGTTAATTGAACCTGGTTCTTCTGGGAGTTAATAGAGGTGAGATCTTGCTGACGTTTGGTGGATCTGAGTCAAGCAGTAAACTTACATAGACTCAGTAACTTCGGTCAGGTCAATTAGTAGGGTCAGAGTAATTTACCGGAATAAATTATCAGGACCTCACCTATACTCTAAACAGTGGGGTAGGTACGTTTGAGAAACCGGCTCAAGATACACTTTTTGTTATATTCCATGGAATGCTCTTAACATCCCGATAGCAATGAATATCTTAAGTGCTTTGACAAAAAATCCATAAAGAAATTTCATCTGTGGAAGCCGTAGTACTGTAAAAAGCACGACCAATCATTTTAACTGGATGGCCTTCCTGACTGTCAGCCTTCCATCTGTGTGCCCTCATTGGTCATGTTCTCGTTTGTGTGTGTTGGAGGAGGGGCTCTGTGAGGAAGTGGCAGATTTTTTCCGGCTGTGTATTTTTTAATTCTAGCGCACTGTAAGGAAATATTTGTATGTATTCATGAAAACTGTGAAGAAGCTTAAAAGGGGAAAATGATTTGTGTAGAAAACTGAGGGTTTTGGGCCTGCTAACATGTGGTTTATGAGGACAAAGGAAGAGGGGGGAAGGTGAGGAGTTTACATACAGTCAACTCAGATCCCTGTGATAATGAAGCTGAGCCACTGTGATTGGGAAACTTAAGATGTGAGGTGTTGATGATATTTGGGCAGCCAATCACGGAGGTCTGGAAGGGAGGATCAGATAACTCCTCCCTTTGTTAGCAAGGTATTAAATAAAGGAACCACGCTGTTTTTCGCTCTCTTTCCTCTGGCTGGCTCACGTGAGTATCAGGTAAATGTGGGATCCCACAGATAATTGTATTTAATTTGTACTGTATTTAATTTGTACTGTATTTGATTGTATTGCATTGTCATATTACCATTAAAGTAGATTATTGTTAAACGGTTACTTGTATGCTCTGGATTTCCTTCCTGTAAGATATCAGCTTGTTTAGGGACGCGCGGAGATTTGAAAATGCGGACTAGTTATCCATTCACATCTCTAACAAATGGTGACCCGACGTACCTGAATAAACAGAGCTGTGGAAGGATTCACACGACCGCAATGGGTCGGGAACAAACACTTTTAGACGTCTCAGACAATCAAGCAGGGCCCTGCAACTACAAATAAGGTAAAAAACTTTAGGATTGTCTGTAGGCGTTTCACAGTGTTTTTGAAGTTTAAATGGAATATACGATGCATGTTTTACTATGTTAGGAAAGTTATATAAAACACGTGAACGTTGATCGCAAGGTAGACAAAGAGTCCTGCGTGACGAGATATAAAACGGTTTGGCGTGGATCTCAGGTAGTTTATTCCTGAGTGGCGTGGAAACGGTGCAGGTCGTGGGTTGGCAGGTGAAATTCCTACACGACGAAGCCTGGAAATTCGATATTTCAGATCGACTCGCCGTTTAAAACTGAGGTTCAATAGCAGACTGAGGCCATAAGCTAATTCGCCAGCGGTCTGCTATTTGTTCAATTCAGGGGAGAGAACGCAAACGTCACCGTAATTGTGACGAGACCGGCTCTCGTTTCCCTTGTCTGTAAACATTTATTTGAAAGGCTGACGTAAACATAACGTTGATCGCAAGGTAGACAGAGAGTCCTGCGTGACGAGATATGAAGCACATTATCAAGCTGGACAAACTGTACGGGGAATAAATCTGTGTGATTTTTACCTATAAACCTGTGTGAGCGATTGTCTGTGGAGCACAGACAATGCACTCAGAAGAGTGAAGCTCATTTGTGCTCTGCTGCTGCCATCTAGTGACTGCAAGGGGGGGAAGCACGTTAACGACGACAATAGACAAGTGAACACATATTAATTAAGTCAGATAAATAAAAGCGAAGTCAATAGGGAACATAGATTGATTTTAAATGGAATCAAACAGGGAGCTAAAGAAAAGGCTTGTATATTTAAATAAATAAGCTGTCTGTAGGTTGTCATTGTTGATTAGTAAAGACCTTGTTTTATGTTGGTAAATGTAATGGTACAAAAGCAAGCTATTCATCACAATTGTATTTTTAGGTTATGAATAAAACAAAAAGTAGTAGCCTAAGTGATAAGCAGAAGGGTTTTTGGACGCTTCTCAGTATATGACAGGGGTGCTTATGCCCGCTTCGGTTTTCAATGTCCGCCATCACGTTAAAACAGAGGATTGGTGGCATTTTCAGTTCATTGCTTGCTTCCACACGCATTCCCCCTCCTTTTCTCTTTCACGACTATAGTTAATGCATTAGAACGATTGTTAACTTGCCGTGTTTCTAGAAATCGGACTCACTGTTCCGGAACGGCCTTTCAAAATAAAAGCCAAAGGCCGCTGTTCGCCAGAGATGCCTTCACAATAAAACAGTAATTACCTTAACAATATATTTAACTTATATTGCGTCCTTAAATATTGATTTTAATTCATTACAGATCTAACCTGCTTGTAACACAACTTAGATAAACAATTTCAAAAATAATAGGATAAGCAAGTGGTTAAAGGGGGTTTCCTGTCTGGCTCATTTGATTTAGAACTGAAGTAAGGGAGAATAGTGTTTTATGAGTCATTCCTCATGGTTTCTAAAGATAAATCATCAGTTTGTCTGGACTTTGATATAGAGATAGGATCATGGTGGAGAAGGAAGACCTTTTTTGGTTTCAAATTAAAGAAGAGTTTAAAGATGAAGTAAGCAGGACTTCAACTGGCCAAAAGAGATTTTAAAGTTTAATATTCTTGGTTAGCAAACAAGACATCTGATTATTATGTCACACATGATAATCTTGTTATAGAAACTAGCTTAAAATATTGGAGAAAATATGTAGATGTTCTTTCGTAGTGTGTGGAATATGTGATGCTGGAAACATGTACGTTTTTCAATGTATAGGAGAAAATGGTTTCCTGAAAGAGTTATGTTGGGTAAATATGTAGCAATGGATGAAACCATTTTTAGAGTGAGTTTTTGTGATATCATTAGTAGACATCAATTATGTTGTTTAGATGGCATTTAACAATTAAGACAGATAGTATGATTAGAAAGAGTCAGAGTGGAAAGGGTTGGATTTATTTAACCTCAGTGTGCTAGATTTTTTTTATAGGTAATGCGTCCCGAGACCTGGACTCCCCCTCTGAGTTAGAAAAGGCTACGATCCCGACCCTCCAAGCAGACAAAAGACCTAACCCAACAGGAGACTCCTCCTTCTCCATCGAACAGACAGAGAACCAGAGCTGAAACAACAACAACAAGACTGCAGCCAGAACTATCTCCACCTGTGGCATCCAGAACCAAACAGCATGCTGACAGGCAGAGATCTACGCTCATCACTGTATGACAAAGTGGGGCACCAGGCCTACTATAAACAACTAAAATGCCTCGTTGCAGAGTTTGCAGACGAATCCACAGCAGCCAGAGCCAAAGGACACACAGAGGAAGCTGAGGGCAGCAGGGAGGCTGAATACGTCCGCCTGAAGACGTCCGCCTGAAGACGTCCGCCTGAAGACGATCAAACCCAAGTGGTGTGCTCCAAGGTTCTCTGAACCACTCAAGGTAACCCAGCGAACAGATCATGCAGTCAGAGTAGACGGAAAAGGAGACACGTGGTACCACTGGAGCAGGTGTGTGGAAGCACCAGCACCTACCAGGACCCTCGCTGACACCATCCAGGACCTAGGCCAACTGAACATCAGGCAAACAACCGAAGCCCCCCAACCCCCAAGTGTGGACATCGACTCCACTTACAGATTACCAAAATACAGATTTCAGTATTCTGAGGATCTGAGCCCCATTTATTTTCCTCACAGACGGCAACAAAAGTCCGAAATTATACGGTTTAAAATAAAAGCAATAATTGTTGCTTGATATTGAGTAAGAACATGTTTTTATGAACCACACAGCTTCCGGTCTTCCACGACCAGACCAGAGAAAAAGACGTGCTGCAGGCACGAAACACATTACCAGTAGAAATACATTGCTTTTAAAATTGTGCTGTGCAACACGAAAAAAAAGGGGAAAATCGTGTTGGTGAACACGAATCAATAGATTAAAAATCGTGTTGGTGAACACGAAATGCCATGAGACTGGGTTGGCTAAACACATATCACCACATACTACTCTATACACATAACTAAACACCTCTAACACACAACACTAAAACACAGGTCAAAAGTAGTCAAATACACTCTACTAGCTTAATGTATCCACACAGGAACAAGATGTGTGAGGCGTCTGATTGCAACAGAGCCTCCCGAGTGATGGCTGTCCCCAGGCTTTGTAGTTATCTCCAGCAGGTGTGCGCTGCGATTGGGGTGCGTCGGGCCGGCGTGCTCCAATCACAATCTTCAGGAGGCGGACCAAGAGATGGCAGCCAATCACGTCAGGGCACCCGCACAGCTCATTTACATACAACCCAGAGTAACACAGTTAAGATGACCAGAGGCCTGTACTACGAAGCTGGTTCAACCTAACCTGGATATGTTTGAGTTAGCCGGTTGGCCTAATCCAAAACATACTTGTTCTCGCTAAACAGTACTATGACGCGGGTTATCAAGTGGATCGCTCAAGCCAGCCATGTCCTATCTAGTTAGGTGCGCGTTCACATGAAAGGAGTGGTATTTGGAGCATTCGACCAATCACAAACATGGACAAGCATACTGACAGCGCAGCATCATACTTCCTGAATGAAAAGTCAACTATATAATTAGACAAATATGAAGACGTTAAACTTTAAACATCCATGACTTAAACACTTTATCCAGGACAAAAGCCACATACAGTAGCTGCACCTGCAAGGTGAATACAGCTGGTAAAATAAAAAGTGTTTGATCCTAGATGGATATCCTCGTGGATTCATCTTCCTATTATACACACATGCATTTCCAAATATTTGGACGACCTATGTTGCAAATGTATCATATTTTCAATGTACACATGGCATCTATTGCACGTCTGTCCGTCCTGGGAGAGGGATCCCTCCTCTGTTGCTCTCCCTGAGGTTTCTCCCATGTTTCCCTTTAAACTGTGGGTTTTCTCCGGAAGTTTTTCCTTACGATGTGAGGGTCTAAGGACAGAGGGTGTCTGTATTGTCATACTGATATTTTGTAGAAACTGTGTGAAGAATTGAATATTATATCACCTGATATATAGTAAGTGTGTTACATTTGAATGGCAGAAAGTCTTGTTGCAATTTCCAGATATTAAAAGAGGCCCCTTGAGTTTCTCTGTTAATTATCAAATTAACTGTCTGTGCAAATAACAGGGGAAGCCAAAGGGGGATTTTTCCTCAGATATAATGCAGTTACATTCTTGTAGTTAGTGATGCATATCCTGCAGACCTATAAAGAGGCCTTGAGAATTGAGTCACACAGTTAAGGTCTGAATTATCAATGAATGTATTCATTGTGCTGAACAATGCCTGTGTTTGTATTCTATTGACTTCTCTGCTTTATTTTTTCATGAAGTGGGGACTGAATGGCCACAACATTGTGAAGTAGTTGGCTTAAATGTGCTTAAATTACTCTGTGTGAAATAGTGTTAATTTCGTCAGCTATTTTTTTATTTAGTTTTAGTCTTAGTCCTGTGTGAAATGTTCTTTTTAGTTTTAGTTATATTTAGTCACCTTCATCCTGTTTTTATTTAGTCAAGTTTTAGTCGACTAAAAGTCTGAGCATTTTAGTCTTATTTTAGTCGACTAAAACAGTAAACATTTTAGTCAAGATTTAGTCGACTAAAAGTCTGAGCATTTTAGTCTTATTTTAGTCAAAGAAAACTAATTATTTTAGTCTACTTGTTGTCAATGAAAACTGTTGAGTCTTTTTTAGTCATCAGATTATATAGAACATTTCAGTCAAAGTAGTCTAGCCAAAACCAATAATTTGTCATTTTAGTCAAACATATTTCACAATAAGATTATATCTTATCCTTATTTGATGAAAAACACAGGTTGATTAGAAAGCAGCTTTGCAGAGAGTATCTGCTCAGGTTTGTGGTGTTTTTACCAGCTGTGTTATGGCCAAATTGCTTCCCTTCTGATAAAACAATGCATACGCTTTTTTTCTCCGCCTCATTGTAGCGAAAAAGGGCCCACATATTATGTCGTTTCTTTCTCCCAAGCAGTGGTGGCTTTAGACTTTTTCGTTGTCAGTAATTTTGACGGACAGGATTGTAACATTTCCGTCATAATCCATTATTACCCGTCGAGTGCACAATTTATCACTCACTCGCGCTGACGGGGGGGTATTCGGTTAACGCGAGTGCGACCACTGCTCCCAAGCCCTGTTGTTACCATTTTATTTTCTGTTAAATAAGGTTAGTTAGACCATGAGTTAGACCCGAGTCTTCCTGACAGTTCATATTGTGCCGCTGCCCGGTGTAATTCAAATCTACCGCCGCGCGCAGCACAGACACACAGCTGCTGCCCAGCGCAGCACCGGAAATGGAACTGCTGGGAGAAAAACTGACTATCAGAGATGTAACGTTATCTTTGATAATATTTCGTCTCCTCATTTTTCGTCAACGAAAGTAAAGAGAGATTTCGGCATAGTTTTGATTTAGTAAACTGCATTTTCGTCTCGTCACTTTTCGTCAACGATATTGCATTATGATTTCGTTACAGTTATTGTTTACTGCCATCGGTGCCGTCTCGTCATCGTCTCGTTTTCGTCATGGAAAATAAGGTCGTTGACCAACATATTTCGTCATAGATTTAGTTAACGAAATTAACACTAGTGTGAAATAAGGAGCAGTTATGCAGGACAGGAGGCTAGGTGGGGGAGGAGACCTTCTTCTTAAGATCTCCAGCATGTCAGGGAAGTCTACATATATTGAATAGTATATGTGTGTGTTTAATTACTTTGTATTAATAATAGCAGTCTGTGTAACCAGAAGCTGGAAATATGAGAAATGAAACCTTTGTATTATCTTTGGGAGCAAGGGAATATTCTTTAGACACATCTCAAGTCTCTGGAATGTTGCAGAATGTGTGTGTGTGTGTGTGTGTGTGTGTGTGTGTGTGTGTGTGTGTGTGTGTGTGTGTGTGTGTGTGTGTGTGTGTGTGTGTGTGTGTGTGTGTGTGAAAGCTGCAGTAATACGAGATAGCGAACACCAGATGTGTTTGGTTTACTACAATCGAAGAGATACTTGTTTCCGGATCATCTCGGCTGGCGCGCGCTAATTCGCTATGACACGCCATCGTTTTGCTTCTCCCAATGAGATGACCTGAACAGAGGAGCATCTGACCCAGCTCCTCCTGTTTTGTTTTAGTATGTAAGCCTGTTCTGTCTTTGGTTCGCCCTCTCTTCCTCCTGACAAGACAAAGTAAGTTAGATCTCCCGGTGGGAGGAACAAGAGCCGAGGTAATCCGGATTACTTCGTGATGTTGCGTTATTGTATATTTTTGCCATTAAATCAGCATATTTGTTATATGTTTGTTATCTTCCTCTGTTAATCTGACCCATTCACCAAACGAACACGCGGAGCCGAGGTGGGCCTTAAACCACTCAGACTCCAACAACTGTGAAGTCCACTGAGACAAATGTAACATTTGTGATATTGGGCTATATAAATAAACATTGATTGATTGATTTGAATGCGTACATTAACAGATTTATGATATCACTGCCCCTTCTAAGACACGAGTGGATATGACTTTAATTACATTTGTCTCGAGTGTTTCGTCAACTTAATGTGTTGCTTAAAATAATACTTCTGCATACAGTATGTGACACTGAGTGTTGCACGGCCAGATTAAGCTCAGCTGACTCACATAAGGAAATATGATGATATGCCGCGGATTGTACTTAATGTTACTCTGATCCGGTTACTTATGTTGTGGCAGATATTCAAGTAAGCTTTCTTAACGCTAATGTTATAATAGTCAGATTGCTCTGAAGATGGGAGGTGATATTCTATTAATGTTCACGTTCACACAGTCGGTGATTTTTGCCGGCCGTCTTTCCTGCAACGGCAGTTTTTCTGTATTTCCTTTCTCCTGTAATATGACTTGATCGCTTTAAACTCCGCACACTGAGCTTTCACTGAGTTGAGCTCTTAGCCTGCAACCTAACCTGGTGGGTATACTCGGTATACTACGAAGCAGGATTTTTGTTTAGCAAGATAACTTCTGGGATTTCCGGTACTACGAAGCTGGTTCACTTTTTAGCGGGCTAGATCTCCATGGTGACTTATCCTGGAACCTAGTCTGTGCTCCGAAGCAGGATAGGTTCCAGGATAAGAGATCAACTCAGCGAAAGCACCACGCCTGCTGACCAATCAGAGCTCAGTGTGCAGAGGAAATACAGTTTAAACTGCCGTTGCAGGAAAGACGGCCGGCCAAAATCACCGACTGTGTGAACGTGAAAATGAATAGAACATCACCTCCCATCATAACTATTATACTATTAGGCTATGTTAAGAAAGCTTAATTAAATATCTGCCACAACATAAGTAACCGGATCAAAGTAACATTACGTAGCCTACAGTCAGCGGCACTGTGAGTGCAGACGTCGATGTGTCCCATTATCATTCATATCACATCATATCACATCATAATGTATCATATATTTCCTTATCTGAGTCAGCTGAGCCGTATCTGGCTGAGCAACACTCACAGTGTCACATACTGTATGCATAAGTATTATTTTAAGCAACACATTAAATTGACGAAACACTCGAGTGAAATATAATTAAAGTCAGATTCACTCGTGTCTTGGACGGGGCAGTGATATCATAAACCTGTTAATGTACGCATTCAAACACTTTTTCTTTTACCAGCTGTATTCACCTTGCAGGTGCAGCTATGTGGCTTTTATCCTGGATAAAGTGTTTAAGTCATGGATGTTTAAAGTTTAACTTCTTCATATGTCCAATATTATAGTTGACTTTTCATTCAGGAAGTATGACGCTGCGCTGTCAGTACGCTTCTCCATGTTTGTGATTGGTCGAATGCTCCAGATACCACCCCTTTTATGTGAACGCGCACCTAACACCTAGTGTTCGAGAATATTTCTGTCTTACTCCTAAGTGTCAAAGAATAATTCTTCCTTACTCCTAAGATATTTAACCTTTCTGCCTGGTGACATTTACGATGAACCCTAAGTCTGTTATCTGTCTTAAGGAATGGGAAGTCTCAGCTATTGTTGACATTACCAGTTTTATGACCGGTCAACTCTCGGTCACAGAACCAAAGAGTCAGATAAGTGATTCAGTGTCTCCAGGTGTTCACGTATACCTTCCCCCAATATGTGGGTTGACTCTCTGTAAACTAGTTAAAGGGTCTACCAAGATGCGAGGCTGATCAGAATTGACATGACAACCCACCCGTGCAGTCAGAACCTTTTGCTGCTGTGACTTGTGATATGAATTCTCCGGCCGAATCCTTGTAATAAACTACCAGTGTTTGACATCAAAGCTCCAACTCTCCTCGTGTCTCTCTGAGTCCTGACTCTCCATTGCTGCAGAAGTTTCCCTGACAGATAGGACACGGCTGGCTTGAGTGAACGAGTTGATAGCCAGCGTTGTAGGACAGTTTAGCGAGAGCGGCTTTGTTTTGGATTAAGTCAACCGGATAACTCAAAACATATCCAGGATAAATTGAACTAGATTCGTAGTATACCCCCCTGGTTGGGACCAGGGGGGTATACTACGAAGCAGGATGTTCGTTTAGCAAGATAGCTTCTGGGATTTCCGGTACTACGAAGCTGGTTCACTTTTTAGCGGGCTAGATCTCCATGGTGACTTATCCTGGAACCTAGGCTGTGCTCCGAAGCAGGATAGGTTCCAGAATAAGAGATCAACTCAGCGAAAGCACCACACCTGCTGACCAATCAGAGCTCAGTGTGCGGAGGATATACAGTTTAAACTGCCGTTACAGGAAAGACGTCCGGCCAAAATCACCGACTGTGTGAACGTGAAAATGAATAGAACATCACCTCCCATCTTGAGAGCAATCTGACTATTATACTATTATGTTAAGAAAGCTTAATTAAATATCTGCCACAACATAAGTAACCGGATCAAAGTAACATTAAGTTGCCTACAGTCCGCGGCACTGTGAGTGCAGACGTCGATGTGTCCCATTATCATTCATATCACATCATAATGTATCATATATTTCCTTATCTGAGTCAGCTGAGCCGTATCCGGCTGTGCAACACTCACAGTGTCACATAATGCATAATTATTATTTTAAGCAACACATTAAGTTGACGAAACACTCGAGTCAAATGTAATTAAAGTCAGATCCACTCGTGTCTTGGACGGGAAACTGATATCATAAACCTGTTAATGTACACATTCAAACACTTTTTCTTTTACCAGCTGTATTCACCTTGCAGGTGCAACTATGTGGCTTTGATCCTGGATAAAGTGTTTAAGTGATGGATGTTTAAAGTTTAACTTCTTCATATTTGACTAATATTATAGGTGACTTTTCATTCAGGAAGTATGACGCTGCGCTGTGTCAGTACGCTTCTCCATGTTTGTGATTGGTCGAATGCTCCAGATACCACCCCTTTTATGTGAATGTGCATCTAACTAGAAAGGACATGGCTGGCTTGAGCGAACGAACGAGTTGATAGCCAGCGTTGTAGGACTGTTTAGCGAGAGCGCGTTTGTTTTGGATTAAGTCAACCGGATAACTCAAAACATATCCAGGATAGCTTGAACTAGATTCGTAGTATACCCCCAGGTTAGCCGCACAGCATAAGTTACCATGGAGATCTAGCCAGCTTCGTAGGACTGGAAACCCCGAGTTTTCCCTGAAGTTAGTCGGCTAAGCGAAAATCCTGCTTCGTAGTATACCCCCCAGGAAGACGGCAGCCGTGACAACCACGCATGGCATTCGTGAACAGTTTCAGTCTGGCTTCAAACCCATGCACAGTACTGAAACTGTAGAAAAGGCCCCAAAGTTATAGTTATTGATATATATATATATATATATATTATTTTTTATTATACAGAGTTGATACCTGTTAAATTGTGCCTTCATAGTGGGGAGGGGCTAACCCACGTGTTTTGGGTGACGTCATACATCAGAGGGTAATGTGCGTCAGTAGTTGCAGGAAAGTTATGCCGTCTTAGATTTCGTATTGTGTGTGTAAATGAACGTGAATGTGTTTGTCCACAGTGCTGCCTGTTATGTTGTTCTACACTTTATTATTATTGTGATAACTTCTGTGCCGATGTGGCTTAATGCAGAGTCTCCGTGCTCATGTGATCTGTGCATGCTGCGTGCATGTTTATTATGGCTGCTCATTAAGTCACTTGTCAAGTGAGTCGGCAGTCGGCACTCCTGTCTCAAAGTTAGGGTATATACACCGTGTTGAGTAGCACAGACCTATTATTAATGTAATAGGATGTAGTTTATGTGGATAAATGTTTATGTGGCGTTAAAGGTGAGCAGGGGCGGCGGGTACTGTAGGCTAGGGAAGGCTAACGGACCGTCCACACTACAGCTTCGACAGCTTCAAAAACGGTTTCCAACGCATCTGCCCATTCACTTTGAATGGGGTGACGTCACTTTTCGCCGAACTGCATTGTGGGTAGCAGAGCGGAGCTTTCCTGGCATTTCAGGCTGCAAAAGTTGAGCAATGTTCAACTTTTGAAGCTTCTGAAGCTTTCGGTGGAAGCGTCAGCCAATCAAATAATATGCCAGTACAAGCTCTGGCCAATCAAACCGCTGCTTGTGTGTCAGGGGCGGGAGATTCATGTGATTGGTTGTTGGTCGAGCTTCAGACACGCCCAGCTCCAAGCTTTTTTTGAAGCTGTAGTGTGGACGGGCCGTTAGCCTTCCCAAATATTTTTGTCACTGCATCCTGGTAAAATAAAAATATAATGTAGCCTATAATGTTTGTGTCTTTGACATTAGCGCTGCTACGCAGCCATCTGTGCCCTGTACTACGAAGCCAGTTCAACAGACCCTGGATATGTTTAAGTTATCTTAACTAACCCTAACAAACGAGATCTCGCTAAGCGGTCCTAGGACGCTGGTTATCAACTCGGTAAATCAAGCCAGGGTTTCTCTCTCCAGCTGAAAGCGTTCACGTGAAAGGGGCGGGGTTAGCAACATTTGACCAATCACAAACAGGGACAAGTCAGAGCCGTATCTGGGACAAGTGTACTGACATACTTCATTAATGAAAAGTAAACTAATATTAGACAAATATGAACTTTAAACGTCCATGACTTGAACATATAATCCAGGATACAAGCCACATAGTTGCTGGTTAAAAAATAAACTACCGAGTGTTTGAAAGTGTCCAACAGTTTTATGATATCACTGGCCCATCTAGACACGAGTGGATCTGACTTTAATTACATTTGAGTTGAGTGTTTCGTCAACCTAATGTGTTGCTTAAAATAATAATGCATACAGTAGCCTATGTGACAATGTAAGTGTTGCACGGCCATATACGGCTCGAGAAGCTGACTCAGATAAGGAAATATGGCTCTGATTGGTCAGCAGGTGGTGCTTTCACTGAGTTGATCTCTTTTCTATAGACGCCGGAGGCAGGCAGCGTCAGGTAAAAAAAGTTATTTAGCCTTCCCAAACATGAGCCTCACGCGCCGCCTATGAAGGTGAGGTATTATGTGTACAGTTCATTTATTGCTCCGCTACTCGGCTACCGGAAGTAGCATGTCTGTAGCGTTTCACAATAAGAGCATCGGCTGCTGCTTTCCGCCAACCGGAAGTGGAACGTTATTCATTGGCGGTAGTTTAACTTTTAATCTCTGTGTGCCTGGTAAAGAGTGTTTGACATTATGTGTTAATGTGTTTATTATTATAAGAGAAGGGAGACATGTTGTATTATAGCTTGTCTAGATTATTATTGCTATAGGGTTTGGCAATATTATGTATATTATTTATGTATGCATAAGTTATCTTATATTGATTGCATTGTATTTATTTCCCTTGTAGGAAAAACCACACACAGACAAATATCTGTATGTGTGCCTAAATAAGTAAAGAAGTCAAGCCTCATCTTAGCTCCTCATTTCCTCTATTCTGGACCTTTGGCCTTAAGTGGTGTTCTGGCCGACACACCTGGGTGAATCTAGTGATAGACACAAAAGTGCCAACACTGAGTTATCTCTAACTCTCCACTACAGCCCTTTTAAGAGTTTTTAATGATCTGCTCCTAGCCGCCGACTCAGGTAGCCCAGCTGTCCTGGTGCTGTTAGACCTGACGGCTGCCTTTGACACTGTGGACCATAGCATCCTGTTGTCACGGCTCGAACAGTCTGCAGACATCACAGGCTCTGCCTTTGCATGGTTCAGGTCCTACCTGACAGACCATAGCTTCTCAGTGCAGCTAGGTACCTTCTCCTCTGCTAAAGCCCCTCATACCTGTGGGGTTCCTCAAGGCTTGACTGTACATACTGCCCCTAGGTTCTGGGCTCCCTCAATAAAAACATCCTCCCCTCTGTCATGAACCTTGAAGTGACCTTCAATAGTGATTTTAAATTTGATAAGCAGGTCAGCACCGTAGTCAAGATACGGAAAAAAAAATACGACCATTGGCTAGGGATGGGAATTTGAAAGCAAATGTATATTAGAATATTCGACCCCCCAAAAAAACGGTTAACCGGTTAACCGAAATGTACATATCCTATACAAAAAAAAAATGTCTAAAACTTTTTTTCCAAAAAAAATGTTTCAATAACTTTTGGAAATAAATAAATGCATGTTCAAATAAGTATAGAAACCAAGTCTAATTTGTCAAATGTATTGAACTGGTGATCACAGTTTGACAGCTATAGGCCTACAGCAGGCCTACAGCATTCAATTAGTTTGGAATGGGGGCCGGTTGATGAAAATGATCCAAAGCAAGGTGCCGGGAAACAAATGGCTTGAAATATGAGCAATCATATTAAGAGCTTCAGATACAGTAAATACTACAGCAGGTCACCCTTGAAAAAGAGATCAATGATCTCAATGGGATTCACCTGCATAAATAAAGTTTTGAAATGAAATGAAATGACATACAACAGCATAGTAGAGTGCATATATTTTTGTTTAATTAAAGGTGGTGTTGAGAGCTTCATAGTATGTTGAATACTTAAAACGAAAGTTAGTTGTAATCAAATATAATCAATTATATTCTTGTGTAACCCACAATAAAAATGCTTCATATTTTAGGTTTTTCTATATTTACAGCATAAACAAAACAAAGTGGTTTGTTTAGTTGAGTGTAAGACTTATAATGATTTATGTCCGGGTACTCTCTTATCAGAGAGTAGGCAGGTTATTTCCTCTCCTCTCACAGCAGGGAGGGGGGCTCCGGACTTAAGGAGAAACACATTGAGGCCTCAAAAAGGTGGTTATGTCATAGTCATAGAATATGTCTAGTCATGTTTTGTTTTACACAAACTTGGGAAGGTGTGTCTTATACCAGAGCCAATAGAATATGTTGGTTGGGTATAGAGGAGGTGTTTGTGGGTTTTCTATCCGGTTTTTTTTTTAGCTTAAAAAGACTGGCTTTTTGGGATTTCGGGGGGAGAGAGGGGGAAACCCCTGGTATACTCTCTCCTGGTAAGCTCTGTCTTTCAGAGCTGGGTTAATAGCTCTCGGTAAGGTTCTCTCAAACTTGGTAAATATCTCTTGATTTTCTTCATTGAAAGCTGAGTGAATTTCTTGGTTGAAATGCTGAGTGAATTTCTTGGATGAAATGCTGAGTGAATTTCTTTGAATGCTGAGTGAATTTCTTTGTTTGCTGAGTGGAATGATTTGAAGGAGAGAGAGGGGGAAACCCCTGGTATACTCTCTCCCGGTAAGCTCTGACCCTCAGAGCTGGGTTAGATGGCTCTCGGTAAGTGGTTGCTGGAAGACGTTGTTAGAACGTACCAGAATACATGATTTAGACTTTTGCTGGAAGACGTTGTTAGAACGTACCAGAATACATGATTTAGACTTTTGCTGGAAGATGTTGCTAGAACGTACCAGAATACATGATTTAGACTTTTGCTGGAAGAAGTTGCTAGAACGTACCAGAATACATGATTTAGACTTTTGCTGGAAGAAGTTGCTAGAACTACCAGAATACATGATTTGGACTTTTGCTGGAAGACGTTGTTAGAACGTACCAGAATACATGATTTGGAATGTTGCTGGAAGACGTTGCTAGAACGTACCAGAATACATGATTTAGACTTTTGCTGGAAGAAGTTGCTAGAACTACCAGAATACATGATTTGGATTTTTGCTGGAAGAAGTTGCTAGAACGTACCAGAATACATGATTTAGACTTTTGCTGGAAGAAGTTGCTAGAACGTACCAGAATACATGATTAGACTTTTGCTGGAAGATGTTATTAGAACTACCAGAATACATGATTAGACTTTTGCTGGAAGATGTTATTAGAACTACCAGAATACATGATTAGACTTTTGCTGGAAGATGTTATTAGAACTACCAGAGACATGATTAGACTTTTGCTGGAAGACGTTGTTAGAACTACCAGAATACATGATTTGATGATTTGAATGAATATGAATAAAGCTTTTAGATAAAAAATATAACCCCAGCATGATATGTTTTGTATGATTATAATGTTTTAAAAGGTAAAGACTCTGTATTGGTTTGGACCTACTTTTTCTTCAAATAAACTGATCTCACCTTTTGGATTGGGACAATAAAAGGGAAAATCTGTGCTCTCCTCTCCTGCTTCAAAGGTAAGACTGCACCCTGCCACACACATGCTTAGGTAGGAACACACCCCATTTACTGATACCAAAATCCTTCGGGATCGCTTAAACAGATTAAAAAGAGTTGTCTGAATAGAAACAGCAGTTAATTGAACCTGGTTCTTCTGGGAGTTAATAGAGGTGAGATCTTGCTGACGTTTGGTGGATCTGAGTCAAGCAGTAAACTTACATAGACTCAGTAACTTCGGTCAGGTCAATTAGTAGGGTCAGAGTAATTTACCGGAATAAATTATCAGGACCTCACCTATACTCTAAACAGTGGGGTAGGTACGTTTGAGAAACCGGCTCAAGATACACTTTTTGTTATATTCCATGGAATGCTCTTAACATCCCGATAGCAATGAATATCTTAAGTGCTTTGACAAAAAATCCATAAAGAAATTTCATCTGTGGAAGCCGTAGTACTGTAAAAAGCACGACCAATCATTTTAACTGGATGGCCTTCCTGACTGTCAGCCTTCCATCTGTGTGCCCTCATTGGTCATGTTCTCGTTTGTGTGTGTTGGAGGAGGGGCTCTGTGAGGAAGTGGCAGATTTTTTCCGGCTGTGTATTTTTTAATTCTAGCGCACTGTAAGGAAATATTTGTATGTATTCATGAAAACTGTGAAGAAGCTTAAAAGGGGAAAATGATTTGTGTAGAAAACTGAGGGTTTTGGGCCTGCTAACATGTGGTTTATGAGGACAAAGGAAGAGGGGGGAAGGTGAGGAGTTTACATACAGTCAACTCAGATCCCTGTGATAATGAAGCTGAGCCACTGTGATTGGGAAACTTAAGATGTGAGGTGTTGATGATATTTGGGCAGCCAATCACGGAGGTCTGGAAGGGAGGATCAGATAACTCCTCCCTTTGTTAGCAAGGTATTAAATAAAGGAACCACGCTGTTTTTCGCTCTCTTTCCTCTGGCTGGCTCACGTGAGTATCAGGTAAATGTGGGATCCCACAGATAATTGTATTTAATTTGTACTGTATTTAATTTGTACTGTATTTGATTGTATTGCATTGTCATATTACCATTAAAGTA